>NW_027640741.1:0-552000 GCF_949752795.1 Hyperoodon ampullatus | reverse complement strand
GTAAAGGTAACCTGGGGATTCAACAAGCCACACACCACGCAAGGTACACAATGGGCCCTTCCCTGAATCAACGTGTTTACGCAGGGTGTTCTGCCGGGAGCGAACGGCCTCAACCACGGCAGGCTCTCGTTAGGCCTATAAGCGTCTGCCTCTTCCGAAACACCGGAGTGTTGTGTTGCCTGCAGAACTCTGCTTTGGTTGCCGCTGCGGTGCAAGCTGACTTTCTCCGTGAGTAGAGTGACTTTCCAACCGAGGTGCCACAAGGCGTTCTAAGCAGACTTAGTTCCTCAGTGCAGCTGAGAGAAGGTCAGTGTCGAAAACTTCCAGGGCACGGTGGACTGGCTAGAAAGGCGTGCCTGATGCTGTTGGAGTGCCGAGGAATCGTAGCCGTCCCCTTTAAAAGCGCTGGGGGTAGCCCTTGCCTCGGCATGCACAGTAGGCCCCTCTCTCAAGGGCCTAGGGTCCTGGGTGTGGCACAGCATGCCCCCAGGGGCCGGAGGTTTTCGCAGGGAAGAGGGTGCACACCCGAAGCGTCTAGGAGTCCTGAAAAGGGCGGCACCGATCAAATAAAGCACTCGAGCGAATAAGACCTCAAAGAGCTCGCTGTGTGCTCCGTTCCTGCAGGGCGACTCAAAGCCTTTCTCGAGGCAGGCCGTCAAGTGGCCGACCCCTCTAGTCCTACAGCCTGACAGGATGAGCGCCCACCACGGAAGCACCCTGATTATATAGAAAAAACTCCTTCTCGTTCCCGAGCCCTGCCTCCAGTGCCTAGAGGCCCGTCAGAAACGGTGTTAATCGGGTAGCTTCAAGGCAGCCGGAATGGAGCTTTCAAAATGGGACTACAGGGCTTCTGCCCTCAGACCCCCGCTTCCAGTCAACACGTCGTGCACCTCCTTGTGCTTTCTAGCAAGTGCACAGGGACACGAGCTACACACTCTCTCCTTCCCTGAATCCACTTTTCCTCGCAGGGTGCTCTGCATGTAGCCAACTCCCTCATCCAAGGAAACCTCTAGGTAGGCTCTATCGGGCCTTAGCCTCTGCTAAAGGCCTGCAGTGTAAGAGGAAGCACTGGACTTTCGTGGCAGCAGGAACGCCAGCTGACTTTCTCCCGTAAGTGTGGTGCCCTCGGCTAAGGGGACCTCGAAGGCCCGCGAAGCAGACTGTTTTCCTAAGTGCCGCTCAGACATGGGCAATGTAGGCAGAGTTCCTTGACAAGTAGGACGTGAGAGAAGAGTTTCCCTGGAGCTGTTGCAGTGCTGAGGAAAGCTAGCTCTCCCCAGGAGGTGTGCAGTGCGTTGCCCTACACTCGGCATACACAGAGTGACGGGGAAGGGCTTCCGGGCCTGGATGCCGCTGAGCAGGCCAGTGGAGCCTGCCGGTATTCAGTGGTCTTGCAGGGAATAGGGTGCGGACGCGAGGGTCCTGGGTGTCCTGAACGGCGCACTAACCAAGAAAAGAAAGCAGAAGTGCGACGAAGGCCTCTTGGAAAGTGCTCCATGCCTCCGCTTCAGCAGGGCAATAAAGCCACTTTCCTCGAGGCAAGGGCTGACGTTCGGTCTCCAGGTAGGTACAGAGCATAGCAGCAGGAGCTCCCAAGCAGGCCCTGGACGCACCCTGTTTTACGAGAGAGAACTCCTTTTCTTCCCAGAACCATGCCTACCGTGACGAGAGGCCCGTCACAAAGGGTGTCTCTCCGTGTCGTTCAAGGCCCGACCCAGGGAACTTGCAGCCTGGGAAAGACGGCCTGTGCCTTCAGGCCCGCATTGCAAGCCAGACAGGCAGTAAAGGTAACCTGGGGATTCAACAAGCCACACACCACGCAAGGTACACAATGGGCCCTTCCCTGAATCAACGTGTTTACGCAGGGTGTTCTGCCGGGAGCGAACGGCCTCAACCACGGCAGGCTCTCGTTAGGCCTATAAGCGTCTGCCTCTTCCGAAACACCGGAGTGTTGTGTTGCCTGCAGAACTCTGCTTTGGTTGCCGCTGCGGTGCAAGCTGACTTTCTCCGTGAGTAGAGTGACTTTCCACCGAGGTGCCACAAGGCGTTCTAAGCAGACTAGTTCCTCAGTGCAGCTGAGAGAAGGTCAGTGTCGAAAACTTCCAGGGCACGGTGGACTGGCTAGAAAGGCGTGCCTGATGCTGTTGGAGTGCCGAGGAATCGTAGCCGTCCCCTTTAAAAGCGCTGGGTGTAGCCCTTGCCTCGGCATGCACAGTAGGCCCCTCTCTCAAGGGCCTAGGGTCCTGGGTGTGGCACAGCATGCCCCCAGGAGCCGGGGCTTTTCGCAGGGAATAGGGTGCACACCCGAAGCGTCTAGGAGTCCTGAAAAGGGCGGCACCGATCAAATAAAGCACTCCAGCGAATAAGACCTCAAAGAGCTCGCTGTGTGCTCCGTTCCTGCAGGGCGACTCAAAGCCTTTCTCGAGGCAGGCCGTCAAGTGGCCGACCCCTCTAGTCCTACAGCCTGACAGGATGAGCGCCCACCACGGAAGCACCCTGATTATATAGAGAAAACTCCTTCTCGTTCCCGAGCCCTGCCTCCAGTGCCTAGAGGCCCATCAGAAACGGTGTTAATCGGGTAGCTTCAAGGCAGCAGGAATGGAGCTTTCAAAATGGGACTACAGGGCTTCTGCCCTCAGACCCCCGCTTCCAGTCAACACGTAGTGCACCTCCTTGTGCTTTCTAGCAAGTGCACAGGGACACGAGCTACACACTCGCTCCTTCCCTGAATCCACTTTTCCTCGCAGGGTGCTCTGCATGTAGCCAACTCGCTCATCCAAGGAAACCTCTAGGTAGGCTCTATCGGGCCTTAGCCTCTGCTAAAGGCCTGCAGTGTAAGAGGAAGCACTGGACTTTCGTGGCAGCAGGAACGCCAGCTGACTTTCTCCCGTAAGTGTGGTGCCCTCGGCTAAGGGGTCCTCGAAGGCCCGCGAAGCAGACTGTTTTCCTAAGTGCCGCTCAGACATGGGCAATGTAGGCAGAGTTCCTTGACAAGTAGGACGTGAGAGAAGAGTTTCCCTGGAGCTGTTGCAGTGCTGAGGAAAGCTAGCTCTCCCCAGGAGGTGTGCAGTGCGTTGCCCTACACTCGGCATACACAGAGTGACGGGGAAGGGCTTCCGGGCCTGGATGCCGCTGAGCAGGCCAGTGGAGCCTGCCGGTATTCAGTGGTCTTGCAGGGAATAGGGTGCGGACGCGAGGGTCCTGGGTGTCCTGAACGGCGCACTAACCAAGAAAAGAAAGCAGAAGTGCGACGAAGGCCTCTTGGAAAGTGCTCCATGCCTCTGCTTCAGCAGGGCAATAAAGCCACTTTCCTCGAGGCAAGGGCTGACGTTCGGTCTCCAGGTAGGTACAGAGCATAGCAGCAGGAGCTCCCAAGCAGGCCCTGGACGCACCCTGTTTTACGAGAGAGAACTCCTTTTCTTCCCAGAACCATGCCTACCGTGACGAGAGGCCCGTCACAAAGGGTGTCTCTCCGTGTCGTTCAAGGCCCGACCCAGGGAACTTGCAGCCTGGGAAAGACGGCCTGTGCCTTCAGGCCCGCATTGCAAGCCAGACAGGCAGTAAAGGTAACCTGGGGATTCACCAAGCCACACACCACGCAAGGTACACAATGGGCCCTTCCCTGAATCAACGTGTTTACGCAGGGTGTTCTGCCGGGAGCGAACGGCCTCAACCACGGCAGGCTCTCGTTAGGCCTATAAGCGTCTGCCTCTTCCGAAACACCGGAGTGTTGTGTTGCCTGCAGAACTCTGCTTTGGTTGCCGCTGCGGTGCAAGCTGACTTTCTCCGTGAGTAGAGTGACTTTCCAACCGAGGTGCCACAAGGCGTTCTAAGCAGACTTAGTTCCTCAGTGCAGCTGAGAGAAGGTCAGTGTCGAAAACTTCCAGGGCACGGTGGACTGGCTAGAAAGGCGTGCCTGATGCTGTTGGAGTGCCGAGGAATCGTAGCCGTCCCCTTTAAAAGCGCTGGGGGTAGCCCTTGCCTCGGCATGCACAGTAGGCCCCTCTCTCAAGGGCCTAGGGTCCTGGGTGTGGCACAGCATGCCCCCAGGGGCCGGGGGTTTTCGCAGGGAAGAGGGTGCACACCCGAAGCGTCTAGGAGTCCTGAAAAGGGCGGCACCGATCAAATAAAGCACTCCAGCGAATAAGACCTCAAAGAGCTCGCTGTGTGCTCCGTTCCTGCAGGGCGACTCAAAGCCTATCTCGAGGCAGGCCGTCAAGTGGCCGACCCCTCTAGTCCTACAGCCTGACAGGATGAGCGCCCACCACGGAAGCACCCTGATTATATAGAGAAAACTCCTTCTCGTTCCCGAGCCCTGCCTCCAGTGCCTAGAGGCCCGTCAGAAATGGTGTTAATCGGGTAGCTTCAAGGCAGCAGGAATGGAGCTTTCAAAATGGGACTACAGGGCTTCTGCCCTCAGACCCCCGCTTCCAGTCAACACGTAGTGCACCTCCTTGTGCTTTCTAGCAAGTGCACAGGGACACGAGCTACACACTCGCTCCTTCCCTGAATCCACTTTTCTTCGCAGGGTGTTCTGCATGTAGCCAACTCCCTCATCCAAGGAAACCTCTAGGTAGGCTCTATCGGGCCTTAGCTTCTGCTAAAGGCCTGCAGTGTAAGAGGAAGCACTGGACTTTCGTGGCAGCAGGAACGCCAGCTGACTTTCTCCCGTAAGTGTGGTGCCCTCGGCTAAGGGGTCCTCGAAGGCCCGCGAAGCAGACTGTTTTCCTAAGTGCCGCTCAGACATGGGCAATGTAGGCAGAGTTCCTTGACAAGTAGGACGTGAGAGAAGAGTTTCCCTGGAGCTGTTGCAGTGCTGAGGAAAGCTAGCTCTCCCCAGGAGGTGTGCAGTGCGTTGCCCTACACTCGGCATACACAGAGTGACGGGGAAGGGCTTCCGGGCCTGGATGCCGCTGAGCAGGCCAGTGGAGCCTGCCGGTATTCAGTGGTCTTGCAATGAATAGGGTGCGGATGCGAGGGTCCTGGGTGTCCTGAACGGCGCACTAACCAAGAAAAGAAAGCAGAAGTGCGACGAAGGCCTCTTGGAGAGTGCTCCATGCCTCTGCTTCAGCAGGGCAATAAAGCCACTTTCCTCGAGGCAAGGGCTGACGTTCGGTCTCCAGGTAGGTACAGAGCATAGCAGCAGGAGCTCCCAAGCAGGCCCTGGACGCACCCTGTTTTACGAGAGAGAACTCCTTTTCTTCCCAGAACCACGCCTACCGTGACGAGAGGCCCGTCACAAAGGGTGTCTCTCCGTGTCGTTCAAGGCCCGACCCAGGGAACTTGCAGCCTGGGAAAGACGGCCTGTGCCTTCAGGCCCGCATTGCAAGCCAGACAGGCAGTAAAGGTAACCTGGGGATTCACCAAGCCACACACCACGCAAGGTACACAATGGGCCCTTCCCTGAATCAACGTGTTTACGCAGGGTGTTCTGCCGGGAGCGAACGGCCTCAACCACGGCAGGCTCTCGTTAGGCCTATAAGCGTCTGCCTCTTCCGAAACACCGGAGTGTTGTGTTGCCTGCAGAACTCTGCTTTGGTTGCCGCTGCGGTGCAAGCTGACTTTCTCCGTGAGTAGAGTGACTTTCCAACCGAGGTGCCACAAGGCGTTCTAAGCAGACTTAGTTCCTCAGTGCAGCTGAGAGAAGGTCAGTGTCGAAAACTTCCAGGGCACGGTGGACTGGCTAGAAAGGCGTGCCTGATGCTGTTGGAGTGCCGAGGAATCGTAGCCGTCCCCTTTAAAAGCGCTGGGGGTAGCCCTTGCCTCGGCATGCACAGTAGGCCCCTCTCTCAAGGGCCTAGGGTCCTGGGTGTGGCACAGCATGCCCCCAGGGGCCGGGGGTTTTCGCAGGGAAGAGGGTGCACACCCGAAGCGTCTAGGAGTCCTGAAAAGGGCGGCACCGATCAAATAAAGCACTCCAGCGAATAAGACCTCAAAGAGCTCGCTGTGTGCTCCGTTCCTGCAGGGCGACTCAAAGCCTATCTCGAGGCAGGCCGTCAAGTGGCCGACCCCTCTAGTCCTACAGCCTGACAGGATGAGCGCCCACCACGGAAGCACCCTGATTATATAGAGAAAACTCCTTCTCGTTCCCGAGCCCTGCCTCCAGTGCCTAGAGGCCCGTCAGAAACGGTGTTAATCGGGTAGCTTCAAGGCAGCAGGAATGGAGCTTTCAAAATGGGACTACAGGGCTTCTGCCCTCAGACCCCCGCTTCCAGTCAACACGTAGTGCACCTCCTTGTGCTTTCTAGCAAGTGCACAGGGACACGAGCTACACACTCGCTCCTTCCCTGAATCCACTTTTCTTCGCAGGGTGCTCTGCATGTAGCCAACTCGCTCATCCAAGGAAACCTCTAGGTAGGCTCTATCGGGCCTTAGCCTCTGCTAAAGGCCTGCAGTGTAAGAGGAAGCACTGGACTTTCGTGGCAGCAGGAACGCCAGCTGACTTTCTCCCGTAAGTGTGGTGCCCTCGGCTAAGGGGTCCTCGAAGGCCCGCGAAGCAGACTGTTTTCCTAAGTGCCGCTCAGACATGGGCAATGTAGGCAGAGTTCCTTGACAAGTAGGACGTGAGAGAAGAGTTTCCCTGGAGCTGTTGCAGTGCTGAGGAAAGCTAGCTCTCCCCAGGAGGTGTGCAGTGCGTTGCCCTACACTCGGCATACACAGAGTGACGGGGAAGGGCTTCCGGGCCTGGATGCCGCTGAGCAGGCCAGTGGAGCCTGCCGGTATTCAGTGGTCTTGCAGGGAATAGGGTGCGGACGCGAGGGTCCTGGGTGTCCTGAACGGCGCACTAACCAAGAAAAGAAAGCAGAAGTGCGACGAAGGCCTCTTGGAAAGTGCTCCATGCCTCTGCTTCAGCAGGGCAATAAAGCCACTTTCCTCGAGGCAAGGGCTGACGTTCGGTCTCCAGGTAGGTACAGAGCATAGCAGCAGGAGCTCCCAAGCAGGCCCTGGACGCACCCTGTTTTACGAGAGAGAACTCCTTTTCTTCCCAGAACCATGCCTACCGTGACGAGAGGCCCGTCACAAAGGGTGTCTCTCCGTGTCGTTCAAGGCCCGACCCAGGGAACTTGCAGCCTGGGAAAGACGGCCTGTGCCTTCAGGCCCGCATTGCAAGCCAGACAGGCAGTAAAGGTAACCTGGGGATTCACCAAGCCACACACCACGCAAGGTACACAATGGGCCCTTCCCTGAATCAACGTGTTTACGCAGGGTGTTCTGCCGGGAGCGAACGGCCTCAACCACGGCAGGCTCTCGTTAGGCCTATAAGCGTCTGCCTCTTCCGAAACACCGGAGTGTTGTGTTGCCTGCAGAACTCTGCTTTGGTTGCCGCTGCGGTGCAAGCTGACTTTCTCCGTGAGTAGAGTGACTTTCCAACCGAGGTGCCACAAGGCGTTCTAAGCAGACTTAGTTCCTCAGTGCAGCTGAGAGAAGGTCAGTGTCGAAAACTTCCAGGGCACGGTGGACTGGCTAGAAAGGCGTGCCTGATGCTGTTGGAGTGCCGAGGAATCGTAGCCGTCCCCTTTAAAAGCGCTGGGGGTAGCCCTTGCCTCGGCATGCACAGTAGGCCCCTCTCTCAAGGGCCTAGGGTCCTGGGTGTGGCACAGCATGCCCCCAGGGGCCGGGGGTTTTCGCAGGGAAGAGGGTGCACACCCGAAGCGTCTAGGAGTCCTGAAAAGGGCGGCACCGATCAAATAAAGCACTCCAGCGAATAAGACCTCAAAGAGCTCGCTGTGTGCTCCGTTCCTGCAGGGCGACTCAAAGCCTATCTCGAGGCAGGCCGTCAAGTGGCCGACCCCTCTAGTCCTACAGCCTGACAGGATGAGCGCCCACCACGGAAGCACCCTGATTATATAGAGAAAACTCCTTCTCGTTCCCGAGCCCTGCCTCCAGTGCCTAGAGGCCCGTCAGAAATGGTGTTAATCGGGTAGCTTCAAGGCAGCAGGAATGGAGCTTTCAAAATGGGACTACAGGGCTTCTGCCCTCAGACCCCCGCTTCCAGTCAACACGTAGTGCACCTCCTTGTGCTTTCTAGCAAGTGCACAGGGACACGAGCTACACACTCGCTCCTTCCCTGAATCCACTTTTCTTCGCAGGGTGTTCTGCATGTAGCCAACTCCCTCATCCAAGGAAACCTCTAGGTAGGCTCTATCGGGCCTTAGCTTCTGCTAAAGGCCTGCAGTGTAAGAGGAAGCACTGGACTTTCGTGGCAGCAGGAACGCCAGCTGACTTTCTCCCGTAAGTGTGGTGCCCTCGGCTAAGGGGTCCTCGAAGGCCCGCGAAGCAGACTGTTTTCCTAAGTGCCGCTCAGACATGGGCAATGTAGGCAGAGTTCCTTGACAAGTAGGACGTGAGAGAAGAGTTTCCCTGGAGCTGTTGCAGTGCTGAGGAAAGCTAGCTCTCCCCAGGAGGTGTGCAGTGCGTTGCCCTACACTCGGCATACACAGAGTGACGGGGAAGGGCTTCCGGGCCTGGATGCCGCTGAGCAGGCCAGTGGAGCCTGCCGGTATTCAGTGGTCTTGCAATGAATAGGGTGCGGATGCGAGGGTCCTGGGTGTCCTGAACGGCGCACTAACCAAGAAAAGAAAGCAGAAGTGCGACGAAGGCCTCTTGGAGAGTGCTCCATGCCTCTGCTTCAGCAGGGCAATAAAGCCACTTTCCTCGAGGCAAGGGCTGACGTTCGGTCTCCAGGTAGGTACAGAGCATAGCAGCAGGAGCTCCCAAGCAGGCCCTGGACGCACCCTGTTTTACGAGAGAGAACTCCTTTTCTTCCCAGAACCACGCCTACCGTGACGAGAGGCCCGTCACAAAGGGTGTCTCTCCGTGTCGTTCAAGGCCCGACCCAGGGAACTTGCAGCCTGGGAAAGACGGCCTGTGCCTTCAGGCCCGCATTGCAAGCCAGACAGGCAGTAAAGGTAACCTGGGGATTCACCAAGCCACACACCACGCAAGGTACACAATGGGCCCTTCCCTGAATCAACGTGTTTACGCAGGGTGTTCTGCCGGGAGCGAACGGCCTCAACCACGGCAGGCTCTCGTTAGGCCTATAAGCGTCTGCCTCTTCCGAAACACCGGAGTGTTGTGTTGCCTGCAGAACTCTGCTTTGGTTGCCGCTGCGGTGCAAGCTGACTTTCTCCGTGAGTAGAGTGACTTTCCAACCGAGGTGCCACAAGGCGTTCTAAGCAGACTTAGTTCCTCAGTGCAGCTGAGAGAAGGTCAGTGTCGAAAACTTCCAGGGCACGGTGGACTGGCTAGAAAGGCGTGCCTGATGCTGTTGGAGTGCCGAGGAATCGTAGCCGTCCCCTTTAAAAGCGCTGGGGGTAGCCCTTGCCTCGGCATGCACAGTAGGCCCCTCTCTCAAGGGCCTAGGGTCCTGGGTGTGGCACAGCATGCCCCCAGGGGCCGGGGGTTTTCGCAGGGAAGAGGGTGCACACCCGAAGCGTCTAGGAGTCCTGAAAAGGGCGGCACCGATCAAATAAAGCACTCCAGCGAATAAGACCTCAAAGAGCTCGCTGTGTGCTCCGTTCCTGCAGGGCGACTCAAAGCCTATCTCGAGGCAGGCCGTCAAGTGGCCGACCCCTCTAGTCCTACAGCCTGACAGGATGAGCGCCCACCACGGAAGCACCCTGATTATATAGAGAAAACTCCTTCTCGTTCCCGAGCCCTGCCTCCAGTGCCTAGAGGCCCGTCAGAAACGGTGTTAATCGGGTAGCTTCAAGGCAGCAGGAATGGAGCTTTCAAAATGGGACTACAGGGCTTCTGCCCTCAGACCCCCGCTTCCAGTCAACACGTAGTGCACCTCCTTGTGCTTTCTAGCAAGTGCACAGGGACACGAGCTACACACTCGCTCCTTCCCTGAATCCACTTTTCTTCGCAGGGTGCTCTGCATGTAGCCAACTCGCTCATCCAAGGAAACCTCTAGGTAGGCTCTATCGGGCCTTAGCCTCTGCTAAAGGCCTGCAGTGTAAGAGGAAGCACTGGACTTTCGTGGCAGCAGGAACGCCAGCTGACTTTCTCCCGTAAGTGTGGTGCCCTCGGCTAAGGGGTCCTCGAAGGCCCGCGAAGCAGACTGTTTTCCTAAGTGCCGCTCAGACATGGGCAATGTAGGCAGAGTTCCTTGACAAGTAGGACGTGAGAGAAGAGTTTCCCTGGAGCTGTTGCAGTGCTGAGGAAAGCTAGCTCTCCCCAGGAGGTGTGCAGTGCGTTGCCCTACACTCGGCATACACAGAGTGACGGGGAAGGGCTTCCGGGCCTGGATGCCGCTGAGCAGGCCAGTGGAGCCTGCCGGTATTCAGTGGTCTTGCAATGAATAGGGTGCGGATGCGAGGGTCCTGGGTGTCCTGAACGGCGCACTAACCAAGAAAAGAAAGCAGAAGTGCGACGAAGGCCTCTTGGAGAGTGCTCCATGCCTCTGCTTCAGCAGGGCAATAAAGCCACTTTCCTCGAGGCAAGGGCTGACGTTCGGTCTCCAGGTAGGTACAGAGCATAGCAGCAGGAGCTCCCAAGCAGGCCCTGGACGCACCCTGTTTTACGAGAGAGAACTCCTTTTCTTCCCAGAACCACGCCTACCGTGACGAGAGGCCCGTCACAAAGGGTGTCTCTCCGTGTCGTTCAAGGCCCGACCCAGGGAACTTGCAGCCTGGGAAAGACGGCCTGTGCCTTCAGGCCCGCATTGCAAGCCAGACAGGCAGTAAAGGTAACCTGGGGATTCAACAAGCCACACACCACGCAAGGTACACAATGGGCCCTTCCCTGAATCAACGTGTTTACGCAGGGTGTTCTGCCGGGAGCGAACGGCCTCAACCACGGCAGGCTCTCGTTAGGCCTATAAGCGTCTGCCTCTTCCGAAACACCGGAGTGTTGTGTTGCCTGCAGAACTCTGCTTTGGTTGCCGCTGCGGTGCAAGCTGACTTTCTCCGTGAGTAGAGTGACTTTCCAACCGAGGTGCCACAAGGCGTTCTAAGCAGACTTAGTTCCTCAGTGCAGCTGAGAGAAGGTCAGTGTCGAAAACTTCCAGGGCACGGTGGACTGGCTAGAAAGGCGTGCCTGATGCTGTTGGAGTGCCGAGGAATCGTAGCCGTCCCCTTTAAAAGCGCTGGGGGTAGCCCTTGCCTCGGCATGCACAGTAGGCCCCTCTCTCAAGGGCTTAGGGTCCTGGGTGTGGCACAGCATGCCCCCAGGGGCCGGGGGTTTTCGCAGGGAAGAGGGTGCACACCCGAAGCGTCTAGGAGTCCTGAAAAGGGCGGCACCGATCAAATAAAGCACTCCAGCGAATAAGACCTCAAAGAGCTCGCTGTGTGCTCCGTTCCTGCAGGGCGACTCAAAGCCTATCTCGAGGCAGGCCGTCAAGTGGCCGACCCCTCTAGTCCTACAGCCTGACAGGATGAGCGCCCACCACGGAAGCACCCTGATTATATAGAGAAAACTCCTTCTCGTTCCCGAGCCCTGCCTCCAGTGCCTAGAGGCCCGTCAGAAACGGTGTTAATCGGGTAGCTTCAAGGCAGCAGGAATGGAGCTTTCAAAATGGGACTACAGGGCTTCTGCCCTCAGACCCCCGCTTCCAGTCAACACGTAGTGCACCTCCTTGTGCTTTCTAGCAAGTGCACAGGGACACGAGCTACACACTCGCTCCTTCCCTGAATCCACTTTTCTTCGCAGGGTGTTCTGCATGTAGCCAACTCCCTCATCCAAGGAAACCTCTAGGTAGGCTCTATCGGGCCTTAGCTTCTGCTAAAGGCCTGCAGTGTAAGAGGAAGCACTGGACTTTCGTGGCAGCAGGAACGCCAGCTGACTTTCTCCCGTAAGTGTGGTGCCCTCGGCTAAGGGGTCCTCGAAGGCCCGCGAAGCAGACTGTTTTCCTAAGTGCCGCTCAGACATGGGCAATGTAGGCAGAGTTCCTTGACAAGTAGGACGTGAGAGAAGAGTTTCCCTGGAGCTGTTGCAGTGCTGAGGAAAGCTAGCTCTCCCCAGGAGGTGTGCAGTGCGTTGCCCTACACTCGGCATACACAGAGTGACGGGGAAGGGCTTCCGGGCCTGGATGCCGCTGAGCAGGCCAGTGGAGCCTGCCGGTATTCAGTGGTCTTGCAGGGTATAGGGTGCGGACGCGAGGGTCCTGGGTGTCCTGAACGGCGCACTAACCAAGAAAAGAAAGCAGAAGTGCGACGAAGGCCTCTTGGAAAGTGCTGCATGCCTCCGCTTCAGCAGGGCAATAAAGCCACTTTCCTCGAGGCAAGGGCTGACGTTCGGTCTCCAGGTAGGTACAGAGCATAGCAGCAGGAGCTCCCAAGCAGGCCCTGGACGCACCCTGTTTTACGAGAGAGAACTCCTTTTCTTCCCAGAACCATGCCTACCGTGACGAGAGGCCCGTCACAAAGGGTGTCTCTCCGTGTCGTTCAAGGCCCGACCCAGGGAACTTGCAGCCTGGGAAAGACGGCCTGTGCCTTCAGGCCCGCATTGCAAGCCAGACAGGCAGTAAAGGTAACCTGGGGATTCAACAAGCCACACACCACGCAAGGTACACAATGGGCCCTTCCCTGAATCAACGTGTTTACGCAGGGTGTTCTGCCGGGAGGAACAGCCTCAATCACGGCAGGCTCTCGTTAGGCCTATAAGCGTCTGCCTCTTCCGAAACACCGGAGTGTTGTGTTGCCTGCAGAACTCTGCTTTGGTTGCCGCTGCGGTGCAAGCTGACTTTCTCCGTGAGTAGAGTGACTTTCCAACCGAGGTGCCACAAGGCGTTCTAAGCAGACTAGTTCCTCAGTGCAGCTGAGAGAAGGTCAGTGTCGAAAACTTCCAGGGCACGGTGGACTGGCTAGAAAGGCGTGCCTGATGCTGTTGGAGTGCCGAGGAATCGTAGCCATCCCCTTTAAAAGCGCTGGGTGTAGCCCTTGCCTCGGCATGCACAGTAGGCCCCTCTCTCAAGGGCCTAGGGTCCTGGGTGTGGCACAGCATGCCCCCAGGGGCCGGGGCTTTTCGCAGGGAGTAGGGTGCACACCCGAAGCGTCTAGGAGTCCTGAAAAGGGCGGCACCGATCAAATAAAGCACTCCAGCGAATAAGACCTCAAAGAGCTCGCTGTGTGCTCCGTTCCTGCAGGGCGACTCAAAGCCTTTCTCGAGGCAGGCCGTCAAGTGGCCGACCCCTCTAGTCCTACAGCCTGACAGGATGAGCGCCCACCACGGAAGCACCCTGATTATATAGAGAAAACTCCTTCTCGTTCCCGAGCCCTGCCTCCAGTGCCTAGAGGCCCATCAGAAACGGTGTTAATCGGGTAGCTTCAAGGCAGCAGGAATGGAGCTTTCAAAATGGGACTACAGGGCTTCTGCCCTCAGACCCCCGCTTCCAGTCAACACGTAGTGCACCTCCTTGTGCTTTCTAGCAAGTGCACAGGGACACGAGCTACACACTCGCTCCTTCCCTGAATCCACTTTTCTTCGCAGGGTGCTCTGCATGTAGCCAACTCGCTCATCCAAGGAAACCTCTAGGTAGGCTCTATCGGGCCTTAGCCTCTGCTAAAGGCCTGCAGTGTAAGAGGAAGCACTGGACTTTCGTGGCAGCAGGAACGCCAGCTGACTTTCTCCCGTAAGTGTGGTGCCCTCGGCTAAGGGGTCCTCGAAGGCCCGCGAAGCAGACTGTTTTCCTAAGTGCCGCTCAGACATGGGCAATGTAGGCAGAGTTCCTTGACAAGTAGGACGTGAGAGAAGAGTTTCCCTGGAGCTGTTGCAGTGCTGAGGAAAGCTAGCTCTCCCCAGGAGGTGTGCAGTGCGTTGCCCTACACTCGGCATACACAGAGTGACGGGGAAGGGCTTCCGGGCCTGGATGCCGCTGAGCAGGCCAGTGGAGCCTGCCGGTATTCATTGGTCTTGCAATGAATAGGGTGCGGATGCGAGGGTCCTGGGTGTCCTGAACGGCGCACTAACCAAGAAAAGAAAGCAGAAGTGCGACGAAGGCCTCTTGGAAAGTGCTCCATGCCTCTGCTTCAGCAGGGCAATAAAGCCACTTTCCTCGAGGCAAGGGCTGACGTTCGGTCTCCAGGTAGGTACAGAGCATAGCAGCAGGAGCTCCCAAGCAGGCCCTGGACGCACCCTGTTTTACGTGAGAGAACTCCTTTTCTTCCCAGAACCACGCCTACCGTGACGAGAGGCCCGTCACAAAGGGTGTCTCTCCGTGTCGTTCAAGGCCCGACCCAGGGAACTTGCAGCCTGGGAAAGACGGCCTGTGCCTTCAGGCCCGCATTGCAAGCCAGACAGGCAGTAAAGGTAACCTGGGGATTCAACAAGCCACACACCACGCAAGGTACACAATGGGCCCTTCCCTGAATCAACGTGTTTACGCAGGGTGTTCTGCCGGGAGCGAACGGCCTCAACCACGGCAGGCTCTCGTTAGGCCTATAAGCGTCTGCCTCTTCCGAAACACCGGAGTGTTGTGTTGCCTGCAGAACTCTGCTTTGGTTGCCGCTGCGGTGCAAGCTGACTTTCTCCGTGAGTAGAGTGACTTTCCAACCGAGGTGCCACAAGGCGTTCTAAGCAGACTTAGTTCCTCAGTGCAGCTGAGAGAAGGTCAGTGTCGAAAACTTCCAGGGCACGGTGGACTGGCTAGAAAGGCGTGCCTGATGCTGTTGGAGTGCCGAGGAATCGTAGCCGTCCCCTTTAAAAGCGCTGGGGGTAGCCCTTGCCTCGGCATGCACAGTAGGCCCCTCTCTCAAGGGCTTAGGGTCCTGGGTGTGGCACAGCATGCCCCCAGGGGCCGGGGGTTTTCGCAGGGAAGAGGGTGCACACCCGAAGCGTCTAGGAGTCCTGAAAAGGGCGGCACCGATCAAATAAAGCACTCCAGCGAATAAGACCTCAAAGAGCTCGCTGTGTGCTCCGTTCCTGCAGGGCGACTCAAAGCCTATCTCGAGGCAGGCCGTCAAGTGGCCGACCCCTCTAGTCCTACAGCCTGACAGGATGAGCGCCCACCACGGAAGCACCCTGATTATATAGAGAAAACTCCTTCTCGTTCCCGAGCCCTGCCTCCAGTGCCTAGAGGCCCGTCAGAAATGGTGTTAATCGGGTAGCTTCAAGGCAGCAGGAATGGAGCTTTCAAAATGGGACTACAGGGCTTCTGCCCTCAGACCCCCGCTTCCAGTCAACACGTAGTGCACCTCCTTGTGCTTTCTAGCAAGTGCACAGGGACACGAGCTACACACTCGCTCCTTCCCTGAATCCACTTTTCTTCGCAGGGTGTTCTGCATGTAGCCAACTCCCTCATCCAAGGAAACCTCTAGGTAGGCTCTATCGGGCCTTAGCTTCTGCTAAAGGCCTGCAGTGTAAGAGGAAGCACTGGACTTTCGTGGCAGCAGGAACGCCAGCTGACTTTCTCCCGTAAGTGTGGTGCCCTCGGCTAAGGGGTCCTCGAAGGCCCGCGAAGCAGACTGTTTTCCTAAGTGCCGCTCAGACATGGACAATGTAGGCAGAGTTCCTTGACAAGTAGGACGTGAGAGAAGAGTTTCCCTGGAGCTGTTGCAGTGCTGAGGAAAGCTAGCTCTCCCCAGGAGGTGTGCAGTGCGTTGCCCTACACTCGGCATACACAGAGTGACGGGGAAGGGCTTCCGGGCCTGGATGCCGCTGAGCAGGCCAGTGGAGCCTGCCGGTATTCAGTGGTCTTGCAGGGTATAGGGTGCGGACGCGAGGGTCCTGGGTGTCCTGAACGGCGCACTAACCAAGAAAAGAAAGCAGAAGTGCGACGAAGGCCTCTTGGAAAGTGCTGCATGCCTCCGCTTCAGCAGGGCAATAAAGCCACTTTCCTCGAGGCAAGGGCTGACGTTCGGTCTCCAGGTAGGTACAGAGCATAGCAGCAGGAGCTCCCAAGCAGGCCCTGGACGCACCCTGTTTTACGAGAGAGAACTCCTTTTCTTCCCAGAACCATGCCTACCGTGACGAGAGGCCCGTCACAAAGGGTGTCTCTCCGTGTCGTTCAAGGCCCGACCCAGGGAACTTGCAGCCTGGGAAAGACGGCCTGTGCCTTCAGGCCCGCATTGCAAGCCAGACAGGCAGTAAAGGTAACCTGGGGATTCAACAAGCCACACACCACGCAAGGTACACAATGGGCCCTTCCCTGAATCAACGTGTTTACGCAGGGTGTTCTGCCGGGAGGAACAGCCTCAACCACGGCAGGCTCTCGTTAGGCCTATAAGCGTCTGCCTCTTCCGAAACACCGGAGTGTTGTGTTGCCTGCAGAACTCTGCTTTGGTTGCCGCTGCGGTGCAAGCTGACTTTCTCCGTGAGTAGAGTGACTTTCCAACCGAGGTGCCACAAGGCGTTCTAAGCAGACTAGTTCCTCAGTGCAGCTGAGAGAAGGTCAGTGTCGAAAACTTCCAGGGCACGGTGGACTGGCTAGAAAGGCGTGCCTGATGCTGTTGGAGTGCCGAGGAATCGTAGCCATCCCCTTTAAAAGCGCTGGGTGTAGCCCTTGCCTCGGCATGCACAGTAGGCCCCTCTCTCAAGGGCCTAGGGTCCTGGGTGTGGCACAGCATGCCCCCAGGGGCCGGGGCTTTTCGCAGGGAATAGGGTGCACACCCGAAGCGTCTAGGAGTCCTGAAAAGGGCGGCACCGATCAAATAAAGCACTCCAGCGAATAAGACCTCAAAGAGCTCGCTGTGTGCTCCGTTCCTGCAGGGCGACTCAAAGCCTTTCTCGAGGCAGGCCGTCAAGTGGCCGACCCCTCTAGTCCTACAGCCTGACAGGATGAGCGCCCACCACGGAAGCACCCTGATTATATAGAGAAAACTCCTTCTCGTTCCCGAGCCCTGCCTCCAGTGCCTAGAGGCCCGTCAGAAACGGTGTTAATCGGGTAGCTTCAAGGCAGCCGGAATGGAGCTTTCAAAATGGGACTACAGGGCTTCTGCCCTCAGACCCCCGCTTCCAGTCAACACGTAGTGCACCTCCTTGTGCTTTCTAGCAAGTGCACAGGGACACGAGCTACACACTCGCTCCTTCCCTGAATCCACTTTTCTTCGCAGGGTGCTCTGCATGTAGCCAACTCGCTCATCCAAGGAAACCTCTAGGTAGGCTCTATCGGGCCTTAGCCTCTGCTAAAGGCCTGCAGTGTAAGAGGAAGCACTGGACTTTCGTGGCAGCAGGAACGCCAGCTGACTTTCTCCCGTAAGTGTGGTGCCCTCGGCTAAGGGGTCCTCGAAGGCCCGCGAAGCAGACTGTTTTCCTAAGTGCCGCTCAGACATGGGCAATGTAGGCAGAGTTCCTTGACAAGTAGGACGTGAGAGAAGAGTTTCCCTGGAGCTGTTGCAGTGCTGAGGAAAGCTAGCTCTCCCCAGGAGGTGTGCAGTGCGTTGCCCTACACTCAGCATACACAGAGTGACGGGGAAGGGCTTCCGGGCCTGGATGCCGCTGAGCAGGCCAGTGGAGCCTGCCGGTATTCAGTGGTCTTGCAATGAATAGGGTGCGGATGCGAGGGTCCTGGGTGTCCTGAACGGCGCACTAACCAAGAAAAGAAAGCAGAAGTGCGACGAAGGCCTCTTGGAAAGTGCTCCATGCCTCTGCTTCAGCAGGGCAATAAAGCCACTTTCCTCGAGGCAAGGGCTGACGTTCGGTCTCCAGGTAGGTACAGAGCATAGCAGCAGGAGCTCCCAAGCAGGCCCTGGACGCACCCTGTTTTACGAGAGAGAACTCCTTTTCTTCCCAGAACCACGCCTACCGTGACGAGAGGCCCGTCACAAAGGGTGTCTCTCCGTGTCGTTCAAGGCCCGACCCAGGGAACTTGCAGCCTGGGAAAGACGGCCTGTGCCTTCAGGCCCGCATTGCAAGCCAGACAGGCAGTAAAGGTAACCTGGGGATTCAACAAGCCACACACCACGCAAGGTACACAATGGGCCCTTCCCTGAATCAACGTGTTTACGCAGGGTGTTCTGCCGGGAGCGAACGGCCTCAACCACGGCAGGCTCTCGTTAGGCCTATAAGCGTCTGCCTCTTCCGAAACACCGGAGTGTTGTGTTGCCTGCAGAACTCTGCTTTGGTTGCCGCTGCGGTGCAAGCTGACTTTCTCCGTGAGTAGAGTGACTTTCCAACCGAGGTGCCACAAGGCGTTCTAAGCAGACTTAGTTCCTCAGTGCAGCTGAGAGAAGGTCAGTGTCGAAAACTTCCAGGGCACGGTGGACTGGCTAGAAAGGCGTGCCTGATGCTGTTGGAGTGCCGAGGAATCGTAGCCGTCCCCTTTAAAAGCGCTGGGGGTAGCCCTTGCCTCGGCATGCACAGTAGGCCCCTCTCTCAAGGGCTTAGGGTCCTGGGTGTGGCACAGCATGCCCCCAGGGGCCGGGGGTTTTCGCAGGGAAGAGGGTGCACACCCGAAGCGTCTAGGAGTCCTGAAAAGGGCGGCACCGATCAAATAAAGCACTCCAGCGAATAAGACCTCAAAGAGCTCGCTGTGTGCTCCGTTCCTGCAGGGCGACTCAAAGCCTATCTCGAGGCAGGCCGTCAAGTGGCCGACCCCTCTAGTCCTACAGCCTGACAGGATGAGCGCCCACCACGGAAGCACCCTGATTATATAGAGAAAACTCCTTCTCGTTCCCGAGCCCTGCCTCCAGTGCCTAGAGGCCCGTCAGAAACGGTGTTAATCGGGTAGCTTCAAGGCAGCAGGAATGGAGCTTTCAAAATGGGACTACAGGGCTTCTGCCCTCAGACCCCCGCTTCCAGTCAACACGTAGTGCACCTCCTTGTGCTTTCTAGCAAGTGCACAGGGACACGAGCTACACACTCGCTCCTTCCCTGAATCCACTTTTCTTCGCAGGGTGTTCTGCATGTAGCCAACTCCCTCATCCAAGGAAACCTCTAGGTAGGCTCTATCGGGCCTTAGCTTCTGCTAAAGGCCTGCAGTGTAAGAGGAAGCACTGGACTTTCGTGGCAGCAGGAACGCCAGCTGACTTTCTCCCGTAAGTGTGGTGCCCTCGGCTAAGGGGTCCTCGAAGGCCCGCGAAGCAGACTGTTTTCCTAAGTGCCGCTCAGACATGGACAATGTAGGCAGAGTTCCTTGACAAGTAGGACGTGAGAGAAGAGTTTCCCTGGAGCTGTTGCAGTGCTGAGGAAAGCTAGCTCTCCCCAGGAGGTGTGCAGTGCGTTGCCCTACACTCGGCATACACAGAGTGACGGGGAAGGGCTTCCGGGCCTGGATGCCGCTGAGCAGGCCAGTGGAGCCTGCCGGTATTCAGTGGTCTTGCAGGGTATAGGGTGCGGACGCGAGGGTCCTGGGTGTCCTGAACGGCGCACTAACCAAGAAAAGAAAGCAGAAGTGCGACGAAGGCCTCTTGGAAAGTGCTGCATGCCTCCGCTTCAGCAGGGCAATAAAGCCACTTTCCTCGAGGCAAGGGCTGACGTTCGGTCTCCAGGTAGGTACAGAGCATAGCAGCAGGAGCTCCCAAGCAGGCCCTGGACGCACCCTGTTTTACGAGAGAGAACTCCTTTTCTTCCCAGAACCATGCCTACCGTGACGAGAGGCCCGTCACAAAGGGTGTCTCTCCGTGTCGTTCAAGGCCCGACCCAGGGAACTTGCAGCCTGGGAAAGACGGCCTGTGCCTTCAGGCCCGCATTGCAAGCCAGACAGGCAGTAAAGGTAACCTGGGGATTCAACAAGCCACACACCACGCAAGGTACACAATGGGCCCTTCCCTGAATCAACGTGTTTACGCAGGGTGTTCTGCCGGGAGGAACAGCCTCAACCACGGCAGGCTCTCGTTAGGCCTATAAGCGTCTGCCTCTTCCGAAACACCGGAGTGTTGTGTTGCCTGCAGAACTCTGCTTTGGTTGCCGCTGCGGTGCAAGCTGACTTTCTCCGTGAGTAGAGTGACTTTCCAACCGAGGTGCCACAAGGCGTTCTAAGCAGACTAGTTCCTCAGTGCAGCTGAGAGAAGGTCAGTGTCGAAAACTTCCAGGGCACGGTGGACTGGCTAGAAAGGCGTGCCTGATGCTGTTGGAGTGCCGAGGAATCGTAGCCATCCCCTTTAAAAGCGCTGGGTGTAGCCCTTGCCTCGGCATGCACAGTAGGCCCCTCTCTCAAGGGCCTAGGGTCCTGGGTGTGGCACAGCATGCCCCCAGGGGCCGGGGCTTTTCGCAGGGAATAGGGTGCACACCCGAAGCGTCTAGGAGTCCTGAAAAGGGCGGCACCGATCAAATAAAGCACTCCAGCGAATAAGACCTCAAAGAGCTCGCTGTGTGCTCCGTTCCTGCAGGGCGACTCAAAGCCTTTCTCGAGGCAGGCCGTCAAGTGGCCGACCCCTCTAGTCCTACAGCCTGACAGGATGAGCGCCCACCACGGAAGCACCCTGATTATATAGAGAAAACTCCTTCTCGTTCCCGAGCCCTGCCTCCAGTGCCTAGAGGCCCGTCAGAAACGGTGTTAATCGGGTAGCTTCAAGGCAGCCGGAATGGAGCTTTCAAAATGGGACTACAGGGCTTCTGCCCTCAGACCCCCGCTTCCAGTCAACACGTAGTGCACCTCCTTGTGCTTTCTAGCAAGTGCACAGGGACACGAGCTACACACTCGCTCCTTCCCTGAATCCACTTTTCTTCGCAGGGTGCTCTGCATGTAGCCAACTCGCTCATCCAAGGAAACCTCTAGGTAGGCTCTATCGGGCCTTAGCCTCTGCTAAAGGCCTGCAGTGTAAGAGGAAGCACTGGACTTTCGTGGCAGCAGGAACGCCAGCTGACTTTCTCCCGTAAGTGTGGTGCCCTCGGCTAAGGGGTCCTCGAAGGCCCGCGAAGCAGACTGTTTTCCTAAGTGCCGCTCAGACATGGGCAATGTAGGCAGAGTTCCTTGACAAGTAGGACGTGAGAGAAGAGTTTCCCTGGAGCTGTTGCAGTGCTGAGGAAAGCTAGCTCTCCCCAGGAGGTGTGCAGTGCGTTGCCCTACACTCAGCATACACAGAGTGACGGGGAAGGGCTTCCGGGCCTGGATGCCGCTGAGCAGGCCAGTGGAGCCTGCCGGTATTCAGTGGTCTTGCAATGAATAGGGTGCGGATGCGAGGGTCCTGGGTGTCCTGAACGGCGCACTAACCAAGAAAAGAAAGCAGAAGTGCGACGAAGGCCTCTTGGAAAGTGCTCCATGCCTCTGCTTCAGCAGGGCAATAAAGCCACTTTCCTCGAGGCAAGGGCTGACGTTCGGTCTCCAGGTAGGTACAGAGCATAGCAGCAGGAGCTCCCAAGCAGGCCCTGGACGCACCCTGTTTTACGAGAGAGAACTCCTTTTCTTCCCAGAACCATGCCTACCGTGACGAGAGGCCCGTCACAAAGGGTGTCTCTCCGTGTCGTTCAAGGCCCGACCCAGGGAACTTGCAGCCTGGGAAAGACGGCCTGTGCCTTCAGGCCCGCATTGCAAGCCAGACAGGCAGTAAAGGTAACCTGGGGATTCAACAAGCCACACACCACGCAAGGTACACAATGGGCCCTTCCCTGAATCAACGTGTTTACGCAGGGTGTTCTGCCGGGAGCGAACGGCCTCAACCACGGCAGGCTCTCGTTAGGCCTATAAGCGTCTGCCTCTTCCGAAACACCGGAGTGTTGTGTTGCCTGCAGAACTCTGCTTTGGTTGCCGCTGCGGTGCAAGCTGACTTTCTCCGTGAGTAGAGTGACTTTCCAACCGAGGTGCCACAAGGCGTTCTAAGCAGACTTAGTTCCTCAGTGCAGCTGAGAGAAGGTCAGTGTCGAAAACTTCCAGGGCACGGTGGACTGGCTAGAAAGGCGTGCCTGATGCTGTTGGAGTGCCGAGGAATCGTAGCCGTCCCCTTTAAAAGCGCTGGGGGTAGCCCTTGCCTCGGCATGCACAGTAGGCCCCTCTCTCAAGGGCCTAGGGTCCTGGGTGTGGCACAGCATGCCCCCAGGGGCCGGAGGTTTTCGCAGGGAAGAGGGTGCACACCCGAAGCGTCTAGGAGTCCTGAAAAGGGCGGCACCGATCAAATAAAGCACTCGAGCGAATAAGACCTCAAAGAGCTCGCTGTGTGCTCCGTTCCTGCAGGGCGACTCAAAGCCTTTCTCGAGGCAGGCCGTCAAGTGGCCGACCCCTCTAGTCCTACAGCCTGACAGGATGAGCGCCCACCACGGAAGCACCCTGATTATATAGAAAAAACTCCTTCTCGTTCCCGAGCCCTGCCTCCAGTGCCTAGAGGCCCGTCAGAAACGGTGTTAATCGGGTAGCTTCAAGGCAGCCGGAATGGAGCTTTCAAAATGGGACTACAGGGCTTCTGCCCTCAGACCCCCGCTTCCAGTCAACACGTCGTGCACCTCCTTGTGCTTTCTAGCAAGTGCACAGGGACACGAGCTACACACTCTCTCCTTCCCTGAATCCACTTTTCCTCGCAGGGTGCTCTGCATGTAGCCAACTCCCTCATCCAAGGAAACCTCTAGGTAGGCTCTATCGGGCCTTAGCCTCTGCTAAAGGCCTGCAGTGTAAGAGGAAGCACTGGACTTTCGTGGCAGCAGGAACGCCAGCTGACTTTCTCCCGTAAGTGTGGTGCCCTCGGCTAAGGGGACCTCGAAGGCCCGCGAAGCAGACTGTTTTCCTAAGTGCCGCTCAGACATGGGCAATGTAGGCAGAGTTCCTTGACAAGTAGGACGTGAGAGAAGAGTTTCCCTGGAGCTGTTGCAGTGCTGAGGAAAGCTAGCTCTCCCCAGGAGGTGTGCAGTGCGTTGCCCTACACTCGGCATACACAGAGTGACGGGGAAGGGCTTCCGGGCCTGGATGCCGCTGAGCAGGCCAGTGGAGCCTGCCGGTATTCAGTGGTCTTGCAGGGAATAGGGTGCGGACGCGAGGGTCCTGGGTGTCCTGAACGGCGCACTAACCAAGAAAAGAAAGCAGAAGTGTGACGAAGGCCTCTTGGAAAGTGCTGCATGCCTCCGCTTCAGCAGGGCAATAAAGCCACTTTCCTCGAGGCAAGGGCTGACGTTCGGTCTCCAGGTAGGTACAGAGCATAGCAGCAGGAGCTCCCAAGCAGGCCCTGGACGCACCCTGTTTTACGAGAGAGAACTCCTTTTCTTCCCAGAACCATGCCTACCGTGACGAGAGGCCCGTCACAAAGGGTGTCTCTCCGTGTCGTTCAAGGCCCGACCCAGGGAACTTGCAGCCTGGGAAAGACGGCCTGTGCCTTCAGGCCCGCATTGCAAGCCAGACAGGCAGTAAAGGTAACCTGGGGATTCAACAAGCCACACACCACGCAAGGTACACAATGGGCCCTTCCCTGAATCAACGTGTTTACGCAGGGTGTTCTGCCGGGAGCGAACGGCCTCAACCACGGCAGGCTCTCGTTAGGCCTATAAGCGTCTGCCTCTTCCGAAACACCGGAGTGTTGTGTTGCCTGCAGAACTCTGCTTTGGTTGCCGCTGCGGTGCAAGCTGACTTTCTCCGTGAGTAGAGTGACTTTCCACCGAGGTGCCACAAGGCGTTCTAAGCAGACTAGTTCCTCAGTGCAGCTGAGAGAAGGTCAGTGTCGAAAACTTCCAGGGCACGGTGGACTGGCTAGAAAGGCGTGCCTGATGCTGTTGGAGTGCCGAGGAATCGTAGCCGTCCCCTTTAAAAGCGCTGGGTGTAGCCCTTGCCTCGGCATGCACAGTAGGCCCCTCTCTCAAGGGCCTAGGGTCCTGGGTGTGGCACAGCATGCCCCCAGGAGCCGGGGCTTTTCGCAGGGAATAGGGTGCACACCCGAAGCGTCTAGGAGTCCTGAAAAGGGCGGCACCGATCAAATAAAGCACTCCAGCGAATAAGACCTCAAAGAGCTCGCTGTGTGCTCCGTTCCTGCAGGGCGACTCAAAGCCTTTCTCGAGGCAGGCCGTCAAGTGGCCGACCCCTCTAGTCCTACAGCCTGACAGGATGAGCGCCCACCACGGAAGCACCCTGATTATATAGAGAAAACTCCTTCTCGTTCCCGAGCCCTGCCTCCAGTGCCTAGAGGCCCATCAGAAACGGTGTTAATCGGGTAGCTTCAAGGCAGCAGGAATGGAGCTTTCAAAATGGGACTACAGGGCTTCTGCCCTCAGACCCCCGCTTCCAGTCAACACGTAGTGCACCTCCTTGTGCTTTCTAGCAAGTGCACAGGGACACGAGCTACACACTCGCTCCTTCCCTGAATCCACTTTTCCTCGCAGGGTGCTCTGCATGTAGCCAACTCGCTCATCCAAGGAAACCTCTAGGTAGGCTCTATCGGGCCTTAGCCTCTGCTAAAGGCCTGCAGTGTAAGAGGAAGCACTGGACTTTCGTGGCAGCAGGAACGCCAGCTGACTTTCTCCCGTAAGTGTGGTGCCCTCGGCTAAGGGGTCCTCGAAGGCCCGCGAAGCAGACTGTTTTCCTAAGTGCCGCTCAGACATGGGCAATGTAGGCAGAGTTCCTTGACAAGTAGGACGTGAGAGAAGAGTTTCCCTGGAGCTGTTGCAGTGCTGAGGAAAGCTAGCTCTCCCCAGGAGGTGTGCAGTGCGTTGCCCTACACTCGGCATACACAGAGTGACGGGGAAGGGCTTCCGGGCCTGGATGCCGCTGAGCAGGCCAGTGGAGCCTGCCGGTATTCAGTGGTCTTGCAGGGAATAGGGTGCGGACGCGAGGGTCCTGGGTGTCCTGAAGGGCGCACTAACCAAGAAAAGAAAGCAGAAGTGCGACGAAGGCCTCTTGGAAAGTGCTCCATGCCTCTGCTTCAGCAGGGCAATAAAGCCACTTTCCTCGAGGCAAGGGCTGACGTTCGGTCTCCAGGTAGGTACAGAGCATAGCAGCAGGAGCTCCCAAGCAGGCCCTGGACGCACCCTGTTTTACGAGAGAGAACTCCTTTTCTTCCCAGAACCATGCCTACCGTGACGAGAGGCCCGTCACAAAGGGTGTCTCTCCGTGTCGTTCAAGGCCCGACCCAGGGAACTTGCAGCCTGGGAAAGACGGCCTGTGCCTTCAGGCCCGCATTGCAAGCCAGACAGGCAGTAAAGGTAACCTGGGGATTCAACAAGCCACACACCACGCAAGGTACACAATGGGCCCTTCCCTGAATCAACGTGTTTACGCAGGGTGTTCTGCCGGGAGCGAACGGCCTCAACCACGGCAGGCTCTCGTTAGGCCTATAAGCGTCTGCCTCTTCCGAAACACCGGAGTGTTGTGTTGCCTGCAGAACTCTGCTTTGGTTGCCGCTGCGGTGCAAGCTGACTTTCTCCGTGAGTAGAGTGACTTTCCAACCGAGGTGCCACAAGGCGTTCTAAGCAGACTTAGTTCCTCAGTGCAGCTGAGAGAAGGTCAGTGTCGAAAACTTCCAGGGCACGGTGGACTGGCTAGAAAGGCGTGCCTGATGCTGTTGGAGTGCCGAGGAATCGTAGCCGTCCCCTTTAAAAGCGCTGGGGGTAGCCCTTGCCTCGGCATGCACAGTAGGCCCCTCTCTCAAGGGCCTAGGGTCCTGGGTGTGGCACAGCATGCCCCCAGGGGCCGGGGGTTTTCGCAGGGAAGAGGGTGCACACCCGAAGCGTCTAGGAGTCCTGAAAAGGGCGGCACCGATCAAATAAAGCACTCCAGCGAATAAGACCTCAAAGAGCTCGCTGTGTGCTTCGTTCCTGCAGGGCGACTCAAAGCCTATCTCGAGGCAGGCCGTCAAGTGGCCGACCCCTCTAGTCCTACAGCCTGACAGGATGAGCGCCCACCACGGAAGCACCCTGATTATATAGAGAAAACTCCTTCTCGTTCCCGAGCCCTGCCTCCAGTGCCTAGAGGCCCGTCAGAAATGGTGTTAATCGGGTAGCTTCAAGGCAGCAGGAATGGAGCTTTCAAAATGGGACTACAGGGCTTCTGCCCTCAGACCCCCGCTTCCAGTCAACACGTAGTGCACCTCCTTGTGCTTTCTAGCAAGTGCACAGGGACACGAGCTACACACTCGCTCCTTCCCTGAATCCACTTTTCTTCGCAGGGTGTTCTGCATGTAGCCAACTCCCTCATCCAAGGAAACCTCTAGGTAGGCTCTATCGGGCCTTAGCTTCTGCTAAAGGCCTGCAGTGTAAGAGGAAGCACTGGACTTTCGTGGCAGCAGGAACGCCAGCTGACTTTCTCCCGTAAGTGTGGTGCCCTCGGCTAAGGGGTCCTCGAAGGCCCGCGAAGCAGACTGTTTTCCTAAGTGCCGCTCAGACATGGGCAATGTAGGCAGAGTTCCTTGACAAGTAGGACGTGAGAGAAGAGTTTCCCTGGAGCTGTTGCAGTGCTGAGGAAAGCTAGCTCTCCCCAGGAGGTGTGCAGTGCGTTGCCCTACACTCGGCATACACAGAGTGACGGGGAAGGGCTTCCGGGCCTGGATGCCGCTGAGCAGGCCAGTGGAGCCTGCCGGTATTCAGTGGTCTTGCAGGGAATAGGGTGCGGACGCGAGGGTCCTGGGTGTCCTGAACGGCGCACTAACCAAGAAAAGAAAGCAGAAGTGCGACGAAGGCCTCTTGGAAAGTGCTGCATGCCTCCGCTTCAGCAGGGCAATAAAGCCACTTTCCTCGAGGCAAGGGCTGACGTTCGGTCTCCAGGTAGGTACAGAGCATAGCAGCAGGAGCTCCCAAGCAGGCCCTGGACGCACCCTGTTTTACGAGAGAGAACTCCTTTTCTTCCCAGAACCATGCCTACCGTGACGAGAGGCCCGTCACAAAGGGTGTCTCTCCGTGTCGTTCAAGGCCCGACCCAGGGAACTTGCAGCCTGGGAAAGACGGCCTGTGCCTTCAGGCCCGCCTTGCAAGCCAGACAGGCAGTAAAGGTAACCTGGGGATTCAACAAGCCACACACCACGCAAGGTACACAATGGGCCCTTCCCTGAATCAACGTGTTTACGCAGGGTGTTCTGCCGGGAGCGAACGGCCTCAACCACGGCAGGCTCTCGTTAGGCCTATAAGCGTCTGCCTCTTCCGAAACACCGGAGTGTTGTGTTGCCTGCAGAACTCTGCTTTGGTTGCCGCTGCGGTGCAAGCTGACTTTCTCCGTGAGTAGAGTGACTTTCCAACCGAGGTGCCACAAGGCGTTCTAAGCAGACTTAGTTCCTCAGTGCAGCTGAGAGAAAGTCAGTGTCGAAAACTTCCAGGGCACGGTGGACTGGCTAGAAAGGCGTGCCTGATGCTGTTGGAGTGCCGAGGAATCGTAGCCGTCCCCTTTAAAAGCGCTGGGGGTAGCCCTTGCCTCGGCATGCACAGTAGGCCCCTCTCTCAAGGGCCTAGGGTCCTGGGTGTGGCACAGCATGCCCCCAGGGGCCGGAGGTTTTCGCAGGGAAGAGGGTGCACACCCGAAGCGTCTAGGAGTCCTGAAAAGGGCGGCACCGATCAAATAAAGCACTCGAGCGAATAAGACCTCAAAGAGCTCGCTGTGTGCTCCGTTCCTGCAGGGCGACTCAAAGCCTTTCTCGAGGCAGGCCGTCAAGTGGCCGACCCCTCTAGTCCTACAGCCTGACAGGATGAGCGCCCACCACGGAAGCACCCTGATTATATAGAAAAAACTCCTTCTCGTTCCCGAGCCCTGCCTCCAGTGCCTAGAGGCCCGTCAGAAACGGTGTTAATCGGGTAGCTTCAAGGCAGCCGGAATGGAGCTTTCAAAATGGGACTACAGGGCTTCTGCCCTCAGACCCCCGCTTCCAGTCAACACGTCGTGCACCTCCTTGTGCTTTCTAGCAAGTGCACAGGGACACGAGCTACACACTCTCTCCTTCCCTGAATCCACTTTTCCTCGCAGGGTGCTCTGCATGTAGCCAACTCCCTCATCCAAGGAAACCTCTAGGTAGGCTCTATCGGGCCTTAGCCTCTGCTAAAGGCCTGCAGTGTAAGAGGAAGCACTGGACTTTCGTGGCAGCAGGAACGCCAGCTGACTTTCTCCCGTAAGTGTGGTGCCCTCGGCTAAGGGGACCTCGAAGGCCCGCGAAGCAGACTGTTTTCCTAAGTGCCGCTCAGACATGGGCAATGTAGGCAGAGTTCCTTGACAAGTAGGACGTGAGAGAAGAGTTTCCCTGGAGCTGTTGCAGTGCTGAGGAAAGCTAGCTCTCCCCAGGAGGTGTGCAGTGCGTTGCCCTACACTCGGCATACACAGAGTGACGGGGAAGGGCTTCCGGGCCTGGATGCCGCTGAGCAGGCCAGTGGAGCCTGCCGGTATTCAGTGGTCTTGCAGGGAATAGGGTGCGGACGCGAGGGTCCTGGGTGTCCTGAACGGCGCACTAACCAAGAAAAGAAAGCAGAAGTGTGACGAAGGCCTCTTGGAAAGTGCTGCATGCCTCCGCTTCAGCAGGGCAATAAAGCCACTTTCCTCGAGGCAAGGGCTGACGTTCGGTCTCCAGGTAGGTACAGAGCATAGCAGCAGGAGCTCCCAAGCAGGCCCTGGACGCACCCTGTTTTACGAGAGAGAACTCCTTTTCTTCCCAGAACCATGCCTACCGTGACGAGAGGCCCGTCACAAAGGGTGTCTCTCCGTGTCGTTCAAGGCCCGACCCAGGGAACTTGCAGCCTGGGAAAGACGGCCTGTGCCTTCAGGCCCGCATTGCAAGCCAGACAGGCAGTAAAGGTAACCTGGGGATTCAACAAGCCACACACCACGCAAGGTACACAATGGGCCCTTCCCTGAATCAACGTGTTTACGCAGGGTGTTCTGCCGGGAGCGAACGGCCTCAACCACGGCAGGCTCTCGTTAGGCCTATAAGCGTCTGCCTCTTCCGAAACACCGGAGTGTTGTGTTGCCTGCAGAACTCTGCTTTGGTTGCCGCTGCGGTGCAAGCTGACTTTCTCCGTGAGTAGAGTGACTTTCCACCGAGGTGCCACAAGGCGTTCTAAGCAGACTAGTTCCTCAGTGCAGCTGAGAGAAGGTCAGTGTCGAAAACTTCCAGGGCACGGTGGACTGGCTAGAAAGGCGTGCCTGATGCTGTTGGAGTGCCGAGGAATCGTAGCCGTCCCCTTTAAAAGCGCTGGGTGTAGCCCTTGCCTCGGCATGCACAGTAGGCCCCTCTCTCAAGGGCCTAGGGTCCTGGGTGTGGCACAGCATGCCCCCAGGAGCCGGGGCTTTTCGCAGGGAATAGGGTGCACACCCGAAGCGTCTAGGAGTCCTGAAAAGGGCGGCACCGATCAAATAAAGCACTCCAGCGAATAAGACCTCAAAGAGCTCGCTGTGTGCTCCGTTCCTGCAGGGCGACTCAAAGCCTTTCTCGAGGCAGGCCGTCAAGTGGCCGACCCCTCTAGTCCTACAGCCTGACAGGATGAGCGCCCACCACGGAAGCACCCTGATTATATAGAGAAAACTCCTTCTCGTTCCCGAGCCCTGCCTCCAGTGCCTAGAGGCCCATCAGAAACGGTGTTAATCGGGTAGCTTCAAGGCAGCAGGAATGGAGCTTTCAAAATGGGACTACAGGGCTTCTGCCCTCAGACCCCCGCTTCCAGTCAACACGTAGTGCACCTCCTTGTGCTTTCTAGCAAGTGCACAGGGACACGAGCTACACACTCGCTCCTTCCCTGAATCCACTTTTCCTCGCAGGGTGCTCTGCATGTAGCCAACTCGCTCATCCAAGGAAACCTCTAGGTAGGCTCTATCGGGCCTTAGCCTCTGCTAAAGGCCTGCAGTGTAAGAGGAAGCACTGGACTTTCGTGGCAGCAGGAACGCCAGCTGACTTTCTCCCGTAAGTGTGGTGCCCTCGGCTAAGGGGTCCTCGAAGGCCCGCGAAGCAGACTGTTTTCCTAAGTGCCGCTCAGACATGGGCAATGTAGGCAGAGTTCCTTGACAAGTAGGACGTGAGAGAAGAGTTTCCCTGGAGCTGTTGCAGTGCTGAGGAAAGCTAGCTCTCCCCAGGAGGTGTGCAGTGCGTTGCCCTACACTCGGCATACACAGAGTGACGGGGAAGGGCTTCCGGGCCTGGATGCCGCTGAGCAGGCCAGTGGAGCCTGCCGGTATTCAGTGGTCTTGCAGGGAATAGGGTGCGGACGCGAGGGTCCTGGGTGTCCTGAAGGGCGCACTAACCAAGAAAAGAAAGCAGAAGTGCGACGAAGGCCTCTTGGAAAGTGCTCCATGCCTCTGCTTCAGCAGGGCAATAAAGCCACTTTCCTCGAGGCAAGGGCTGACGTTCGGTCTCCAGGTAGGTACAGAGCATAGCAGCAGGAGCTCCCAAGCAGGCCCTGGACGCACCCTGTTTTACGAGAGAGAACTCCTTTTCTTCCCAGAACCATGCCTACCGTGACGAGAGGCCCGTCACAAAGGGTGTCTCTCCGTGTCGTTCAAGGCCCGACCCAGGGAACTTGCAGCCTGGGAAAGACGGCCTGTGCCTTCAGGCCCGCATTGCAAGCCAGACAGGCAGTAAAGGTAACCTGGGGATTCAACAAGCCACACACCACGCAAGGTACACAATGGGCCCTTCCCTGAATCAACGTGTTTACGCAGGGTGTTCTGCCGGGAGCGAACGGCCTCAACCACGGCAGGCTCTCGTTAGGCCTATAAGCGTCTGCCTCTTCCGAAACACCGGAGTGTTGTGTTGCCTGCAGAACTCTGCTTTGGTTGCCGCTGCGGTGCAAGCTGACTTTCTCCGTGAGTAGAGTGACTTTCCAACTGAGGTGCCACAAGGCGTTCTAAGCAGACTTAGTTCCTCAGTGCAGCTGAGAGAAGGTCAGTGTCGAAAACTTCCAGGGCACGGTGGACTGGCTAGAAAGGCGTGCCTGATGCTGTTGGAGTGCCGAGGAATCGTAGCCGTCCCCTTTAAAAGCGCTGGGGGTAGCCCTTGCCTCGGCATGCACAGTAGGCCCCTCTCTCAAGGGCCTAGGGTCCTGGGTGTGGCACAGCATGCCCCCAGGGGCCGGGGGTTTTCGCAGGGAAGAGGGTGCACACCCGAAGCGTCTAGGAGTCCTGAAAAGGGCGGCACCGATCAAATAAAGCACTCCAGCGAATAAGACCTCAAAGAGCTCGCTGTGTGCTTCGTTCCTGCAGGGCGACTCAAAGCCTATCTCGAGGCAGGCCGTCAAGTGGCCGACCCCTCTAGTCCTACAGCCTGACAGGATGAGCGCCCACCACGGAAGCACCCTGATTATATAGAGAAAACTCCTTCTCGTTCCCGAGCCCTGCCTCCAGTGCCTAGAGGCCCGTCAGAAATGGTGTTAATCGGGTAGCTTCAAGGCAGCAGGAATGGAGCTTTCAAAATGGGACTACAGGGCTTCTGCCCTCAGACCCCCGCTTCCAGTCAACACGTAGTGCACCTCCTTGTGCTTTCTAGCAAGTGCACAGGGACACGAGCTACACACTCGCTCCTTCCCTGAATCCACTTTTCTTCGCAGGGTGTTCTGCATGTAGCCAACTCCCTCATCCAAGGAAACCTCTAGGTAGGCTCTATCGGGCCTTAGCTTCTGCTAAAGGCCTGCAGTGTAAGAGGAAGCACTGGACTTTCGTGGCAGCAGGAACGCCAGCTGACTTTCTCCCGTAAGTGTGGTGCCCTCGGCTAAGGGGTCCTCGAAGGCCCGCGAAGCAGACTGTTTTCCTAAGTGCCGCTCAGACATGGGCAATGTAGGCAGAGTTCCTTGACAAGTAGGACGTGAGAGAAGAGTTTCCCTGGAGCTGTTGCAGTGCTGAGGAAAGCTAGCTCTCCCCAGGAGGTGTGCAGTGCGTTGCCCTACACTCGGCATACACAGAGTGACGGGGAAGGGCTTCCGGGCCTGGATGCCGCTGAGCAGGCCAGTGGAGCCTGCCGGTATTCAGTGGTCTTGCAGGGAATAGGGTGCGGACGCGAGGGTCCTGGGTGTCCTGAACGGCGCACTAACCAAGAAAAGAAAGCAGAAGTGCGACGAAGGCCTCTTGGAAAGTGCTGCATGCCTCCGCTTCAGCAGGGCAATAAAGCCACTTTCCTCGAGGCAAGGGCTGACGTTCGGTCTCCAGGTAGGTACAGAGCATAGCAGCAGGAGCTCCCAAGCAGGCCCTGGACGCACCCTGTTTTACGAGAGAGAACTCCTTTTCTTCCCAGAACCATGCCTACCGTGACGAGAGGCCCGTCACAAAGGGTGTCTCTCCGTGTCGTTCAAGGCCCGACCCAGGGAACTTGCAGCCTGGGAAAGACGGCCTGTGCCTTCAGGCCCGCCTTGCAAGCCAGACAGGCAGTAAAGGTAACCTGGGGATTCAACAAGCCACACACCACGCAAGGTACACAATGGGCCCTTCCCTGAATCAACGTGTTTACGCAGGGTGTTCTGCCGGGAGCGAACGGCCTCAACCACGGCAGGCTCTCGTTAGGCCTATAAGCGTCTGCCTCTTCCGAAACACCGGAGTGTTGTGTTGCCTGCAGAACTCTGCTTTGGTTGCCGCTGCGGTGCAAGCTGACTTTCTCCGTGAGTAGAGTGACTTTCCAACCGAGGTGCCACAAGGCGTTCTAAGCAGACTTAGTTCCTCAGTGCAGCTGAGAGAAGGTCAGTGTCGAAAACTTCCAGGGCACGGTGGACTGGCTAGAAAGGCGTGCCTGATGCTGTTGGAGTGCCGAGGAATCGTAGCCGTCCCCTTTAAAAGCGCTGGGGGTAGCCCTTGCCTCGGCATGCACAGTAGGCCCCTCTCTCAAGGGCCTAGGGTCCTGGGTGTGGCACAGCATGCCCCCAGGGGCCGGAGGTTTTCGCAGGGAAGAGGGTGCACACCCGAAGCGTCTAGGAGTCCTGAAAAGGGCGGCACCGATCAAATAAAGCACTCGAGCGAATAAGACCTCAAAGAGCTCGCTGTGTGCTCCGTTCCTGCAGGGCGACTCAAAGCCTTTCTCGAGGCAGGCCGTCAAGTGGCCGACCCCTCTAGTCCTACAGCCTGACAGGATGAGCGCCCACCACGGAAGCACCCTGATTATATAGAGAAAACTCCTTCTCGTTCCCGAGCCCTGCCTCCAGTGCCTAGAGGCCCGTCAGAAACGGTGTTAATCGGGTAGCTTCAAGGCAGCCGGAATGGAGCTTTCAAAATGGGACTACAGGGCTTCTGCCCTCAGACCCCCGCTTCCAGTCAACACGTCGTGCACCTCCTTGTGCTTTCTAGCAAGTGCACAGGGACACGAGCTACACACTCGCTCCTTCCCTGAATCCACTTTTCTTCGCAGGGTGCTCTGCATGTAGCCAACTCCCTCATCCAAGGAAACCTCTAGGTAGGCTCTATCGGGCCTTAGCCTCTGCTAAAGGCCTGCAGTGTAAGAGGAAGCACTGGACTTTCGTGGCAGCAGGAACGCCAGCTGACTTTCTCCCGTAAGTGTGGTGCCCTCGGCTAAGGGGACCTCGAAGGCCCGCGAAGCAGACTGTTTTCCTAAGTGCCGCTCAGACATGGGCAATGTAGGCAGAGTTCCTTGACAAGTAGGACGTGAGAGAAGAGTTTCCCTGGAGCTGTTGCAGTGCTGAGGAAAGCTAGCTCTCCCCAGGAGGTGTGCAGTGCGTTGCCCTACACTCGGCATACACACAGTGACGGGGAAGGGCTTCCGGGCCTGGATGCCGCTGAGCAGGCCAGTGGAGCCTGCCGGTATTCAGTGGTCTTGCAGGGAATAGGGTGCGGACGCGAGGGTCCTGGGTGTCCTGAAGGGCGCACTAACCAAGAAAAGAAAGCAGAAGTGCGACGAAGTCCTCTTGGAAAGTGCTGCCTGCCTCCGCTTCAGCAGGGCAATAAAGCCACTTTCCTCGAGGCAAGGGCTGACGTTCGGTCTCCAGGTAGGTACAGAGCATAGCAGCAGGAGCTCCCAAGCAGGCCCTGGACGCACCCTGTTTTACGAGAGAGAACTCCTTTTCTTCCCAGAACCACGCCTACCGTGACGAGAGGCCCGTCACAAAGGGTGTCTCTCCGTGTCGTTCAAGGCCCGACCCAGGGAACTTGCAGCCTGGGAAAGACGGCCTGTGCCTTCAGGCCCGCATTGCAAGCCAGACAGGCAGTAAAGGTAACCTGGGGATTCAACAAGCCACACACCACGCAAGGTACACAATGGACCCTTCCCTGAATCAACGTGTTTACGCAGGGTGTTCTGCCGGGAGCGAACGGCCTCAACCACGGCAGGCTCTCGTTAGGCCTATAAGCGTCTGCCTCTTCCGAAACACCGGAGTGTTGTGTTGCCTGCAGAACTCTGCTTTGGTTGCCGCTGCGGTGCAAGCTGACTTTCTCCGTGAGTAGAGTGACTTTCCAACCGAGGTGCCACAAGGCGTTCTAAGCAGACTTAGTTCCTCAGTGCAGCTGAGAGAAGGTCAGTGTCGAAAACTTCCAGGGCACGGTGGACTGGCTAGAAAGGCGTGCCTGATGCTGTTGGAGTGCCGAGGAATCGTAGCCGTCCCCTTTAAAAGCGCTGGGTGTAGCCCTTGCCTCGGCATGCACAGTAGGCCCCTCTCTCAAGGGCCTAGGGTCCTGGGTGTGGCACAGCATGACCCCAGGGGCCGGGGGTTTTCGCAGGGAAGAGGGTGCACACCCGAAGCGTCTAGGAGTCCTGAAAAGGGCGGCACCGATCAAATAAAGCACTCCAGCGAATAAGACCTCAAAGAGCTCGCTGTGTGCTCCGTTCCTGCAGGGCGACTCAAAGCCTATCTCGAGGCAGGCCGTCAAGTGGCCGACCCCTCTAGTCCTACAGCCTGACAGGATGAGCGCCCACCACGGAAGCACCCTGATTATATAGAGAAAACTCCTTCTCGTTCCCGAGCCCTGCCTCCAGTGCCTAGAGGTCCGTCAGAAACGGTGTTAATCGGGTAGCTTCAAGGCAGCCGGAATGGAGCTTTCAAAATGGGACTACAGGGCTTCTGCCCTCAGACCCCCGCTTCCAGTCAACACGTCGTGCACCTCCTTGTGCTTTCTAGCAAGTGCACAGGGACACGAGCTACACACTCGCTCCTTCCCTGAATCCACTTTTCCTCGCAGGGTGCTCTGCATGTAGCCAACTCCCTCATCCAAGGAAACCTCTAGGTAGGCTCTATCGGGCCTTAGCCTCTGCTAAAGGCCTGCAGTGTAAGAGGAAGCACTGGACTTTCGTGGCAGCAGGAACGCCAGCTGACTTTCTCCCGTAAGTGTGGTGCCCTCGGCTAAGGGGACCTCGAAGGCCCGCGAAGCAGACTGTTTTCCTAAGTGCCGCTCAGACATGGGCAATGTAGGCAGAGTTCCTTGACAAGTAGGACGTGAGAGAAGAGTTTCCCTGGAGCTGTTGCAGTGCTGAGGAAAGCTAGCTCTCCCCAGGAGGTGTGCAGTGCGTTGCCCTACACTCGGCATACACAGAGTGACGGGGAAGGGCTTCCGGGCCTGGATGCCGCTGAGCAGGCCAGTGGAGCCTGCCGGTATTCAGTGGTCTTGCAGGGAATAGGGTGCGGACGCGAGGGTCCTGGGTGTCCTGAAGGGCGCACTAACCAAGAAAAGAAAGCAGAAGTGCGACGAAGGCCTCTTGGAAAGTGTTGCATGCCTCCGCTTCAGCAGGGCAATAAAGCCACTTTCCTCGAGGCAAGGGCTGACGTTCGGTCTCCAGGTAGGTACAGAGCATAGCAGCAGGAGCTCCCAAGCAGGCCCTGGACGCACCCTGTTTTACGAGAGAGAACTCCTTTTCTTCCCAGAACCATGCCTACCGTGACGAGAGGCCCGTCACAAAGGGTGTCTCTCCGTGTCGTTCAAGGCCCGACCCAGGGAACTTGCAGCCTGGGAAAGACGGCCTGTGCCTTCAGGCCCGCATTGCAAGCCAGACAGGCAGTAAAGGTAACCTGGGGATTCAACAAGCCACACACCACGCAAGGTACACAATGGGCCCTTCCCTGAATCAACGTGTTTACGCAGGGTGTTCTGCCGGGAGCGAACGGCCTCAACCACGGCAGGCTCTCGTTAGGCCTATAAGCGTCTGCCTCTTCCGAAACACCGGAGTGTTGTGTTGCCTGCAGAACTCTGCTTTGGTTGCCGCTGCGGTGCAAGCTGACTTTCTCCGTGAGTAGAGTGACTTTCCAACCGAGGTGCCACAAGGCGTTCTAAGCAGACTTAGTTCCTCAGTGCAGCTGAGAGAAGGTCAGTGTCGAAAACTTCCAGGGCACGGTGGACTGGCTAGAAAGGCGTGCCTGATGCTGTTGGAGTGCCGAGGAATCGTAGCCGTCCCCTTTAAAAGCGCTGGGGGTAGCCCTTGCCTCGGCATGCACAGTAGGCCCCTCTCTCAAGGGCCTAGGGTCCTGGGTGTGGCACAGCATGCCCCCAGGGGCCGGAGGTTTTCGCAGGGAAGAGGGTGCACACCCGAAGCGTCTAGGAGTCCTTAAAAGGTCGGCACCGATCAAATAAAGCACTCGAGCGAATAAGACCTCAAAGAGCTCGCTGTGTGCTCCGTTCCTGCAGGGCGACTCAAAGCCTTTCTCGAGGCAGGCCGTCAAGTGGCCGACCCCTCTAGTCCTACAGCCTGACAGGATGAGCGCCCACCACGGAAGCACCCTGATTATATAGAAAAAACTCCTTCTCGTTCCCGAGCCCTGCCTCCAGTGCCTAGAGGCCCGTCAGAAACGGTGTTAATCGGGTAGCTTCAAGGCAGCCGGAATGGAGCTTTCAAAATGGGACTACAGGGCTTCTGCCCTCAGACCCCCGCTTCCAGTCAACACGTCGTGCACCTCCTTGTGCTTTCTAGCAAGTGCACAGGGACACGAGCTACACACTCGCTCGTTCCCTGAATCCACTTTTCCTCGCAGGGTGCTCTGCATGTAGCCAACTCCCTCATCCAAGGAAACCTCTAGGTAGGCTCTATCGGGCCTTAGCCTCTGCTAAAGGCCTGCAGTGTAAGAGGAAGCACTGGACTTTCGTGGCAGCAGGAACGCCAGCTGACTTTCTCCCGTAAGTGTGGTGCCCTCGGCTAAGGGGACCTCGAAGGCCCGCGAAGCAGACTGTTTTCCTAAGTGCCGCTCAGACATGGGCAATGTAGGCAGAGTTCCTTGACAAGTAGGACGTGAGAGAAGAGTTTCCCTGGAGCTGTTGCAGTGCTGAGGAAAGCTAGCTCTCCCCAGGAGGTGTGCAGTGCGTTGCCCTACACTCGGCATACACACAGTGACGGGGAAGGGCTTCCGGGCCTGGATGCCGCTGAGCAGGCCAGTGGAGCCTGCCGGTATTCAGTGGTCTTGCAGGGAATAGGGTGCGGACGCGAGGGTCCTGGGTGTCCTGAAGGGCGCACTAACCAAGAAAAGAAAGCAGAAGTGCGACGAAGGCCTCTTGGAAAGTGCTGCATGCCTCCGCTTCAGCAGGGCAATAAAGCCACTTTCCTCGAGGCAAGGGCTGACGTTCGGTCTCCAGGTAGGTACAGAGCATAGCAGCAGGAGCTCCCAAGCAGGCCCTGGACGCACCCTGTTTTACGAGAGAGAACTCCTTTTCTTCCCAGAACCATGCCTACCGTGACGAGAGGCCCGTCACAAAGGGTGTCTCTCCGTGTCGTTCAAGGCCCGACCCAGGGAACTTGCAGCCTGGGAAAGACGGCCTGTGCCTTCAGGCCCGCATTGCAAGCCAGACAGGCAGTAAAGGTAACCTGGGGATTCAACAAGCCACACACCACGCAAGGTACACAATGGGCCCTTCCCTGAATCAACGTGTTTACGCAGGGTGTTCTGCCGGGAGCGAACGGCCTCAACCACGGCAGGCTCTCGTTAGGCCTATAAGCGTCTGCCTCTTCCGAAACACCGGAGTGTTGTGTTGCCTGCAGAACTCTGCTTTGGTTGCCGCTGCGGTGCAAGCTGACTTTCTCCGTGAGTAGAGTGACTTTCCAACCGAGGTGCCACAAGGCGTTCTAAGCAGACTTAGTTCCTCAGTGCAGCTGAGAGAAGGTCAGTGTCGAAAACTTCCAGGGCACGGTGGACTGGCTAGAAAGGCGTGCCTGATGCTGTTGGAGTGCCGAGGAATCGTAGCCGTCCCCTTTAAAAGCGCTGGGGGTAGCCCTTGCCTCGGCATGCACAGTAGGCCCCTCTCTCAAGGGCCTAGGGTCCTGGGTGTGGCACAGCATGCCCCCAGGGGCCGGAGGTTTTCACAGGGAAGAGGGTGCACACCCGAAGCGTCTAGGAGTCCTGAAAAGGGCGGCACCGATCAAATAAAGCACTCGAGCGAATAAGACCTCAAAGAGCTCGCTGTGTGCTCCGTTCCTGCAGGGCGACTCAAAGCCTTTCTCGAGGCAGGCCGTCAAGTGGCCGACCCCTCTAGTCCTACAGCCTGACAGGATGAGCGCCCACCACGGAAGCACCCTGATTATATAGAGAAAACTCCTTCTCGTTCCCGAGCCCTGCCTCCAGTGCCTAGAGGCCCGTCAGAAACGGTGTTAATCGGGTAGCTTCAAGGCAGCAGGAATGGAGCTTTCAAAATGGGACTACAGGGCTTCTGCCCTCAGACCCCCGCTTCCAGTCAACACGTCGTGCACCTCCTTGTGCTTTCTAGCAAGTGCACAGGGACACGAGCTACACACTCGCTCCTTCCCTGAATCCACTTTTCCTCGCAGGGTGCTCTGCATGTAGCCAACTCCCTCATCCAAGGAAACCTCTAGGTAGGCTCTATCGGGCCTTAGCCTCTGCTAAAGGCCTGCAGTGTAAGAGGAAGCACTGGACTTTCGTGGCAGCAGGAAAGCCAGCTGACTTTCTCCCGTAAGTGTGGTGCCCTCGGCTAAGGGGACCTCGAAGGCCGGGGAAGCAGACTGTTTTCCTAAGTGCCGCTCAGACATGGGCAATGTAGGCAGAGTTCCTTGACAAGTAGGACGTGAGAGAAGAGTTTCCCTGGAGCTGTTGCAGTGCTGAGGAAAGCTAGCTCTCCCCAGGAGGTGTGCAGTGCGTTGCCCTACACTCGGCATACACAGAGTGACGGGGAAGGGCTTCCGGGCCTGGATGCCGCTGAGCAGGCCAGTGGAGCCTGCCGGTATTCAGTGGTCTTGCAGGGAATAGGGTGCGGACGCGAGGGTCCTGGGTGTCCTGAACGGCGCACTAACCAAGAAAAGAAAGCAGAAGTGCGACGAAGGCCCCTTGGAAAGTGCTCCATGCCTCCGCTTCAGCAGGGCAATAAAGCCACTTTCCTCGAGGCAAGGGCTGACGTTCGGTCTCCAGGTAGGTACAGAGCATAGCAGCAGGAGCTCCGAAGCAGGCCCTGGACGCACCCTGTTATACGAGAGAGAACTCCTTTTCTTCCCAGAACCATGCCTACCGTGACGAGAGGCCCGTCACAAAGGGTGTCTCTCCGTGTCGTTCAAGGCCCGACCCAGGGAACTTGCAGCCTGGGAAAGACGGCCTGTGCCTTCAGGCCCGCATTGCAAGCCAGACAGGCAGTAAAGGTAACCTGGGGATTCAACAAGCCACACACCACGCAAGGTACACAATGGGCCCTTCCCTGAATCAACGTGTTTACGCAGGGTGTTCTGCCGGGAGCGAACGGCCTCAACCACGGCAGGCTCTCGTTAGGCCTATAAGCGTCTGCCTCTTCCGAAACACCGGAGTGTTGTGTTGCCTGCAGAACTCTGCTTTGGTTGCCGCTGCGGTGCAAGCTGACTTTCTCCGTGAGTAGAGTGACTTTCCAACCGAGGTGCCACAAGGCGTTCTAAGCAGACTTAGTTCCTCAGTGCAGCTGAGAGAAGGTCAGTGTCGAAAACTTCCAGGGCACGGTGGACTGGCTAGAAAGGCGTGCCTGATGCTGTTGGAGTGCCGAGGAATCGTAGCCGTCCCCTTTAAAAGCGCTGGGGGTAGCCCTTGCCTCGGCATGCACAGTAGGCCCCTCTCTCAAGGGCCTAGGGTCCTGGGTGTGGCACAGCATGCCCCCAGGGGCCGGAGGTTTTCGCAGGGAAGAGGGTGCACACCCGAAGCGTCTAGGAGTCCTGAAAAGGGCGGCACCGATCAAATAAAGCACTCGAGCGAATAAGACCTCAAAGAGCTCGCTGTGTGCTCCGTTCCTGCAGGGCGACTCAAAGCCTTTCTCGAGGCAGGCCGTCAAGTGGCCGACCCCTCTAGTCCTACAGCCTGACAGGATGAGCGCCCACCACGGAAGCACCCTGATTATATAGAAAAAACTCCTTCTCGTTCCCGAGCCCTGCCTCCAGTGCCTAGAGGCCCGTCAGAAACGGTGTTAATCGGGTAGCTTCAAGGCAGCCGGAATGGAGCTTTCAAAATGGGACTACAGGGCTTCTGCCCTCAGACCCCCGCTTCCAGTCAACACGTCGTGCACCTCCTTGTGCTTTCTAGCAAGTGCACAGGGACACGAGCTACACACTCTCTCCTTCCCTGAATCCACTTTTCCTCGCAGGGTGCTCTGCATGTAGCCAACTCCCTCATCCAAGGAAACCTCTAGGTAGGCTCTATCGGGCCTTAGCCTCTGCTAAAGGCCTGCAGTGTAAGAGGAAGCACTGGACTTTCGTGGCAGCAGGAACGCCAGCTGACTTTCTCCCGTAAGTGTGGTGCCCTCGGCTAAGGGGACCTCGAAGGCCCGCGAAGCAGACTGTTTTCCTAAGTGCCGCTCAGACATGGGCAATGTAGGCAGAGTTCCTTGACAAGTAGGACGTGAGAGAAGAGTTTCCCTGGAGCTGTTGCAGTGCTGAGGAAAGCTAGCTCTCCCCAGGAGGTGTGCAGTGCGTTGCCCTACACTCGGCATACACAGAGTGACGGGGAAGGGCTTCCGGGCCTGGATGCCGCTGAGCAGGCCAGTGGAGCCTGCCGGTATTCAGTGGTCTTGCAGGGAATAGGGTGCGGACGCGAGGGTCCTGGGTGTCCTGAACGGCGCACTAACCAAGAAAAGAAAGCAGAAGTGCGACGAAGGCCTCTTGGAAAGTGCTCCATGCCTCCGCTTCAGCAGGGCAATAAAGCCACTTTCCTCGAGGCAAGGGCTGACGTTCGGTCTCCAGGTAGGTACAGAGCATAGCAGCAGGAGCTCCCAAGCAGGCCCTGGACGCACCCTGTTTTACGAGAGAGAACTCCTTTTCTTCCCAGAACCATGCCTACCGTGACGAGAGGCCCGTCACAAAGGGTGTCTCTCCGTGTCGTTCAAGGCCCGACCCAGGGAACTTGCAGCCTGGGAAAGACGGCCTGTGCCTTCAGGCCCGCATTGCAAGCCAGACAGGCAGTAAAGGTAACCTGGGGATTCAACAAGCCACACACCACGCAAGGTACACAATGGGCCCTTCCCTGAATCAACGTGTTTACGCAGGGTGTTCTGCCGGGAGCGAACGGCCTCAACCACGGCAGGCTCTCGTTAGGCCTATAAGCGTCTGCCTCTTCCGAAACACCGGAGTGTTGTGTTGCCTGCAGAACTCTGCTTTGGTTGCCGCTGCGGTGCAAGCTGACTTTCTCCGTGAGTAGAGTGACTTTCCACCGAGGTGCCACAAGGCGTTCTAAGCAGACTAGTTCCTCAGTGCAGCTGAGAGAAGGTCAGTGTCGAAAACTTCCAGGGCACGGTGGACTGGCTAGAAAGGCGTGCCTGATGCTGTTGGAGTGCCGAGGAATCGTAGCTGTCCCCTTTAAAAGCGCTGGGTGTAGCCCTTGCCTCGGCATGCACAGTAGGCCCCTCTCTCAAGGGCCTAGGGTCCTGGGTGTGGCACAGCATGCCCCCAGGAGCCGGGGCTTTTCGCAGGGAATAGGGTGCACACCCGAAGCGTCTAGGAGTCCTGAAAAGGGCGGCACCGATCAAATAAAGCACTCCAGCGAATAAGACCTCAAAGAGCTCGCTGTGTGCTCCGTTCCTGCAGGGCGACTCAAAGCCTTTCTCGAGGCAGGCCGTCAAGTGGCCGACCCCTCTAGTCCTACAGCCTGACAGGATGAGCGCCCACCACGGAAGCACCCTGATTATATAGAGAAAACTCCTTCTCGTTCCCGAGCCCTGCCTCCAGTGCCTAGAGGCCCATCAGAAACGGTGTTAATCGGGTAGCTTCAAGGCAGCAGGAATGGAGCTTTCAAAATGGGACTACAGGGCTTCTGCCCTCAGACCCCCGCTTCCAGTCAACACGTAGTGCACCTCCTTGTGCTTTCTAGCAAGTGCACAGGGACACGAGCTACACACTCGCTCCTTCCCTGAATCCACTTTTCCTCGCAGGGTGCTCTGCATGTAGCCAACTCGCTCATCCAAGGAAACCTCTAGGTAGGCTCTATCGGGCCTTAGCCTCTGCTAAAGGCCTGCAGTGTAAGAGGAAGCACTGGACTTTCGTGGCAGCAGGAACGCCAGCTGACTTTCTCCCGTAAGTGTGGTGCCCTCGGCTAAGGGGTCCTCGAAGGCCCGCGAAGCAGACTGTTTTCCTAAGTGCCGCTCAGACATGGGCAATGTAGGCAGAGTTCCTTGACAAGTAGGACGTGAGAGAAGAGTTTCCCTGGAGCTGTTGCAGTGCTGAGGAAAGCTAGCTCTCCCCAGGAGGTGTGCAGTGCGTTGCCCTACACTCGGCATACACAGAGTGACGGGGAAGGGCTTCCGGGCCTGGATGCCGCTGAGCAGGCCAGTGGAGCCTGCCGGTATTCAGTGGTCTTGCAGGGAATAGGGTGCGGACGCGAGGGTCCTGGGTGTCCTGAAGGGCGCACTAACCAAGAAAAGAAAGCAGAAGTGCGACGAAGGCCTCTTGGAAAGTGCTCCATGCCTCTGCTTCAGCAGGGCAATAAAGCCACTTTCCTCGAGGCAAGGGCTGACGTTCGGTCTCCAGGTAGGTACAGAGCATAGCAGCAGGAGCTCCCAAGCAGGCCCTGGACGCACCCTGTTTTACGAGAGAGAACTCCTTTTCTTCCCAGAACCATGCCTACCGTGACGAGAGGCCCGTCACAAAGGGTGTCTCTCCGTGTCGTTCAAGGCCCGACCCAGGGAACTTGCAGCCTGGGAAAGACGGCCTGTGCCTTCAGGCCCGCATTGCAAGCCAGACAGGCAGTAAAGGTAACCTGGGGATTCAACAAGCCACACACCACGCAAGGTACACAATGGGCCCTTCCCTGAATCAACGTGTTTACGCAGGGTGTTCTGCCGGGAGCGAACGGCCTCAACCACGGCAGGCTCTCGTTAGGCCTATAAGCGTCTGCCTCTTCCGAAACACCGGAGTGTTGTGTTGCCTGCAGAACTCTGCTTTGGTTGCCGCTGCGGTGCAAGCTGACTTTCTCCGTGAGTAGAGTGACTTTCCAACCGAGGTGCCACAAGGCGTTCTAAGCAGACTTAGTTCCTCAGTGCAGCTGAGAGAAGGTCAGTGTCGAAAACTTCCAGGGCACGGTGGACTGGCTAGAAAGGCGTGCCTGATGCTGTTGGAGTGCCGAGGAATCGTAGCCGTCCCCTTTAAAAGCGCTGGGGGTAGCCCTTGCCTCGGCATGCACAGTAGGCCCCTCTCTCAAGGGCCTAGGGTCCTGGGTGTGGCACAGCATGCCCCCAGGGGCCGGGGGTTTTCGCAGGGAAGAGGGTGCACACCCGAAGCGTCTAGGAGTCCTGAAAAGGGCGGCACCGATCAAATAAAGCACTCCAGCGAATAAGACCTCAAAGAGCTCGCTGTGTGCTTCGTTCCTGCAGGGCGACTCAAAGCCTATCTCGAGGCAGGCCGTCAAGTGGCCGACCCCTCTAGTCCTACAGCCTGACAGGATGAGCGCCCACCACGGAAGCACCCTGATTATATAGAGAAAACTCCTTCTCGTTCCCGAGCCCTGCCTCCAGTGCCTAGAGGCCCGTCAGAAATGGTGTTAATCGGGTAGCTTCAAGGCAGCAGGAATGGAGCTTTCAAAATGGGACTACAGGGCTTCTGCCCTCAGACCCCCGCTTCCAGTCAACACGTAGTGCACCTCCTTGTGCTTTCTAGCAAGTGCACAGGGACACGAGCTACACACTCGCTCCTTCCCTGAATCCACTTTTCTTCGCAGGGTGTTCTGCATGTAGCCAACTCCCTCATCCAAGGAAACCTCTAGGTAGGCTCTATCGGGCCTTAGCTTCTGCTAAAGGCCTGCAGTGTAAGAGGAAGCACTGGACTTTCGTGGCAGCAGGAACGCCAGCTGACTTTCTCCCGTAAGTGTGGTGCCCTCGGCTAAGGGGTCCTCGAAGGCCCGCGAAGCAGACTGTTTTCCTAAGTGCCGCTCAGACATGGGCAATGTAGGCAGAGTTCCTTGACAAGTAGGACGTGAGAGAAGAGTTTCCCTGGAGCTGTTGCAGTGCTGAGGAAAGCTAGCTCTCCCCAGGAGGTGTGCAGTGCGTTGCCCTACACTCGGCATACACAGAGTGACGGGGAAGGGCTTCCGGGCCTGGATGCCGCTGAGCAGGCCAGTGGAGCCTGCCGGTATTCAGTGGTCTTGCAGGGAATAGGGTGCGGACGCGAGGGTCCTGGGTGTCCTGAACGGCGCACTAACCAAGAAAAGAAAGCAGAAGTGCGACGAAGGCCTCTTGGAAAGTGCTGCATGCCTCCGCTTCAGCAGGGCAATAAAGCCACTTTCCTCGAGGCAAGGGCTGACGTTCGGTCTCCAGGTAGGTACAGAGCATAGCAGCAGGAGCTCCCAAGCAGGCCCTGGACGCACCCTGTTTTACGAGAGAGAACTCCTTTTCTTCCCAGAACCATGCCTACCGTGACGAGAGGCCCGTCACAAAGGGTGTCTCTCCGTGTCGTTCAAGGACCGACCCAGGGAACTTGCAGCCTGGGAAAGACGGCCTGTGCCTTCAGGCCCGCATTGCAAGCCAGACAGGCAGTAAAGGTAACCTGGGGATTCAACAAGCCACACACCACGCAAGGTACACAATGGACCCTTCCCTGAATCAACGTGTTTACGCAGGGTGTTCTGCCGGGAGCGAACGGCCTCAACCACGGCAGGCTCTCGTTAGGCCTATAAGCGTCTGCCTCTTCCGAAACACCGGAGTGTTGTGTTGCCTGCAGAACTCTGCTTTGGTTGCCGCTGCGGTGCAAGCTGACTTTCTCCGTGAGTAGAGTGACTTTCCAACCGAGGTGCCACAAGGCGTTCTAAGCAGACTTAGTTCCTCAGTGCAGCTGAGAGAAGGTCAGTGTCGAAAACTTCCAGGGCACGGTGGACTGGCTAGAAAGGCGTGCCTGATGCTGTTGGAGTGCCGAGGAATCGTAGCCGTCCCCTTTAAAAGCGCTGGGTGTAGCCCTTGCCTCGGCATGCACAGTAGGCCCCTCTCTCAAGGGCCTAGGGTCCTGGGTGTGGCACAGCATGACCCCAGGGGCCGGGGGTTTTCGCAGGGAAGAGGGTGCACACCCGAAGCGTCTAGGAGTCCTGAAAAGGGCGGCACCGATCAAATAAAGCACTCGAGCGAATAAGACCTCAAAGAGCTCGCTGTGTGCTCCGTTCCTGCAGGGCGACTCAAAGCCTATCTCGAGGCAGGCCGTCAAGTGGCCGACCCCTCTAGTCCTACAGCCTGACAGGATGAGCGCCCACCACGGAAGCACCCTGATTATATAGAGAAAACTCCTTCTCGTTCCCGAGCCCTGCCTCCAGTGCCTAGAGGCCCGTCAGAAACGGTGTTAATCGGGTAGCTTCAAGGCAGCCGGAATGGAGCTTTCAAAATGGGACTACAGGGCTTCTGCCCTCAGACCCCCGCTTCCAGTCAACACGTCGTGCACCTCCTTGTGCTTTCTAGCAAGTGCACAGGGACACGAGCTACACACTCGCTCCTTCCCTGAATCCACTTTTCCTCGCAGGGTGCTCTGCATGTAGCCAACTCCCTCATCCAAGGAAACCTCTAGGTAGGCTCTATCGGGCCTTAGCCTCTGCTAAAGGCCTGCAGTGTAAGAGGAAGCACTGGACTTTCGTGGCAGCAGGAACGCCAGCTGACTTTCTCCCGTAAGTGTGGTGCCCTCGGCTAAGGGGACCTCGAAGGCCCGCGAAGCAGACTGTTTTCCTAAGTGCCGCTCAGACATGGGCAATGTAGGCAGAGTTCCTTGACAAGTAGGACGTGAGAGAAGAGTTTCCCTGGAGCTGTTGCAGTGCTGAGGAAAGCTAGCTCTCCCCAGGAGGTGTGCAGTGCGTTGCCCTACACTCGGCATACACAGAGTGACGGGGAAGGGCTTCCGGGCCTGGATGCCGCTGAGCAGGCCAGTGGAGCCTGCCGGTATTCAGTGGTCTTGCAGGGAATAGGGTGCGGACGCGAGGGTCCTGGGTGTCCTGAAGGGCGCACTAACCAAGAAAAGAAAGCAGAAGTGCGACGAAGGCCTCTTGGAAAGTGTTGCATGCCTCCGCTTCAGCAGGGCAATAAAGCCACTTTCCTCGAGGCAAGGGCTGACGTTCGGTCTCCAGGTAGGTACAGAGCATAGCAGCAGGAGCTCCCAAGCAGGCCCTGGACGCACCCTGTTTTACGAGAGAGAACTCCTTTTCTTCCCAGAACCATGCCTACCGTGACGAGAGGCCCGTCACAAAGGGTGTCTCTCCGTGTCGTTCAAGGCCCGACCCAGGGAACTTGCAGCCTGGGAAAGACGGCCTGTGCCTTCAGGCCCGCATTGCAAGCCAGACAGGCAGTAAAGGTAACCTGGGGATTCAACAAGCCACACACCACGCAAGGTACACAATGGGCCCTTCCCTGAATCAACGTGTTTACGCAGGGTGTTCTGCCGGGAGCGAACGGCCTCAACCACGGCAGGCTCTCGTTAGGCCTATAAGCGTCTGCCTCTTCCGAAACACCGGAGTGTTGTGTTGCCTGCAGAACTCTGCTTTGGTTGCCGCTGCGGTGCAAGCTGACTTTCTCCGTGAGTAGAGTGACTTTCCAACCGAGGTGCCACAAGGCGTTCTAAGCAGACTTAGTTCCTCAGTGCAGCTGAGAGAAGGTCAGTGTCGAAAACTTCCAGGGCACGGTGGACTGGCTAGAAAGGCGTGCCTGATGCTGTTGGAGTGCCGAGGAATCGTAGCCGTCCCCTTTAAAAGCGCTGGGGGTAGCCCTTGCCTCGGCATGCACAGTAGGCCCCTCTCTCAAGGGCCTAGGGTCCTGGGTGTGGCACAGCATGCCCCCAGGGGCCGGAGGTTTTCGCAGGGAAGAGGGTGCACACCCGAAGCGTCTAGGAGTCCTGAAAAGGGCGGCACCGATCAAATAAAGCACTCGAGCGAATAAGACCTCAAAGAGCTCGCTGTGTGCTCCGTTCCTGCAGGGCGACTCAAAGCCTTTCTCGAGGCAGGCCGTCAAGTGGCCGACCCCTCTAGTCCTACAGCCTGACAGGATGAGCGCCCACCACGGAAGCACCCTGATTATATAGAAAAAACTCCTTCTCGTTCCCGAGCCCTGCCTCCAGTGCCTAGAGGCCCGTCAGAAACGGTGTTAATCGGGTAGCTTCAAGGCAGCCGGAATGGAGCTTTCAAAATGGGACTACAGGGCTTCTGCCCTCAGACCCCCGCTTCCAGTCAACACGTCGTGCACCTCCTTGTGCTTTCTAGCAAGTGCACAGGGACACGAGCTACACACTCGCTCCTTCCCTGAATCCACTTTTCCTCGCAAGGTGCTCTGCATGTAGCCAACTCCCTCATCCAAGGAAACCTCTAGGTAGGCTCTATCGGGCCTTAGCCTCTGCTAAAGGCCTGCAGTGTAAGAGGAAGCACTGGACTTTCGTGGCAGCAGGAACGCCAGCTGACTTTCTCCCGTAAGTGTGGTGCCCTCGGCTAAGGGGACCTCGAAGGCCCGCGAAGCAGACTGTTTTCCTAAGTGCCGCTCAGACATGGGCAATGTAGGCAGAGTTCCTTGACAAGTAGGACGTGAGAGAAGAGTTTCCCTGGAGCTGTTGCAGTGCTGAGGAAAGCTAGCTCTCCCCAGGAGGTGTGCAGTGCGTTGCCCTACACTCGGCATACACAGAGTGACGGGGAAGGGCTTCCGGGCCTGGATGCCGCTGAGCAGGCCAGTGGAGCCTGCCGGTATTCAGTGGTCTTGCAGGGAATAGGGTGCGGACGCGAGGGTCCTGGGTGTCCTGAAGGGCGCACTAACCAAGAAAAGAAAGCAGAAGTGCGACGAAGGCCTCTTGGAAAGTGCTGCATGCCTCCGCTTCAGCAGGGCAATAAAGCCACTTTCCTCGAGGCAAGGGCTGACGTTCGGTCTCCAGGTAGGTACAGAGCATAGCAGCAGGAGCTCCCAAGCAGGCCCTGGACGCACCCTGTTTTACGAGAGAGAACTCCTTTTCTTCCCAGAACCATGCCTACCGTGACGAGAGGCCCGTCACAAAGGGTGTCTCTCCGTGTCGTTCAAGGCCCGACCCAGGGAACTTGCAGCCTGGGAAAGACGGCCTGTGCCTTCAGGCCCGCATTGCAAGCCAGACAGGCAGTAAAGGTAACCTGGGGATTCAACAAGCCACACACCACGCAAGGTACACAATGGGCCCTTCCCTGAATCAACGTGTTTACGCAGGGTGTTCTGCCGGGAGCGAACGGCCTCAACCACGGCAGGCTCTCGTTAGGCCTATAAGCGTCTGCCTCTTCCGAAACACCGGAGTGTTGTGTTGCCTGCAGAACTCTGCTTTGGTTGCCGCTGCGGTGCAAGCTGACTTTCTCTGTGAGTAGAGTGACTTTCCAACCGAGGTGCCACAAGGCGTTCTAAGCAGACTTAGTTCCTCAGTGCAGCTGAGAGAAGGTCAGTGTCGAAAACTTCCAGGGCACGGTGGACTGGCTAGAAAGGCGTGCCTGATGCTGTTGGAGTGCCGAGGAATCGTAGCCGTCCCCTTTAAAAGCGCTGGGTGTAGCCCTTGCCTCGGCATGCACAGTAGGCCCCTCTCTCAAGGGCCTAGGGTCCTGGGTGTGGCACAGCATGCCCCCAGGGGCCGGGGGTTTTCACAGGGAAGAGGGTGCACACCCGAAGCGTCTAGGAGTCCTGAAAAGGGCGGCACCGATCAAATAAAGCACTCGAGCGAATAAGACCTCAAAGAGCTCGCTGTGTGCTCCGTTCCTGCAGGGCGACTCAAAGCCTTTCTCGAGGCAGGCCGTCAAGTGGCCGACCCCTCTAGTCCTACAGCCTGACAGGATGAGCGCCCACCACGGAAGCACCCTGATTATATAGAGAAAACTCCTTCTCGTTCCCGAGCCCTGCCTCCAGTGCCTAGAGGCCCGTCAGAAACGGTGTTAATCGGGTAGCTTCAAGGCAGCAGGAATGGAGCTTTCAAAATGGGACTACAGGGCTTCTGCCCTCAGACCCCCGCTTCCAGTCAACACGTCGTGCACCTCCTTGTGCTTTCTAGCAAGTGCACAGGGACACGAGCTACACACTCGCTCCTTCCCTGAATCCACTTTTCCTCGCAGGGTGCTCTGCATGTAGCCAACTCCCTCATCCAAGGAAACCTCTAGGTAGGCTCTATCGGGCCTTAGCCTCTGCTAAAGGCCTGCAGTGTAAGAGGAAGCACTGGACTTTCGTGGCAGCAGGAAAGCCAGCTGACTTTCTCCCGTAAGTGTGGTGCCCTCGGCTAAGGGGACCTCGAAGGCCGGGGAAGCAGACTGTTTTCCTAAGTGCCGCTCAGACATGGGCAATGTAGGCAGAGTTCCTTGACAAGTAGGACGTGAGAGAAGAGTTTCCCTGGAGCTGTTGCAGTGCTGAGGAAAGCTAGCTCTCCCCAGGAGGTGTGCAGTGCGTTGCCCTACACTCGGCATACACAGAGTGACGGGGAAGGGCTTCCGGGCCTGGATGCCGCTGAGCAGGCCAGTGGAGCCTGCCGGTATTCAGTGGTCTTGCAGGGAATAGGGTGCGGACGCGAGGGTCCTGGGTGTCCTGAAGGGCGCACTAACCAAGAAAAGAAAGCAGAAGTGCGACGAAGGCCTCTTGGAAAGTGCTGCATGCCTCCGCTTCAGCAGGGCAATAAAGCCACTTTCCTCGAGGCAAGGGCTGACGTTCGGTCTCCAGGTAGGTACAGAGCATAGCAGCAGGAGCTCCCAAGCAGGCCCTGGACGCACCCTGTTTTACGAGAGAGAACTCCTTTTCTTCCCAGAACCATGCCTACCGTGACGAGAGGCCCGTCACAAAGGGTGTCTCTCCGTGTCGTTCAAGGCCCGACCCAGGGAACTTGCAGCCTGGGAAAGACGGCCTGTGCCTTCAGGCCCGCATTGCAAGCCAGACAGGCAGTAAAGGTAACCTGGGGATTCAACAAGCCACACACCACGCAAGGTACACAATGGGCCCTTCCCTGAATCAACGTGTTTACGCAGGGTGTTCTGCCGGGAGCGAACGGCCTCAACCACGGCAGGCTCTCGTTAGGCCTATAAGCGTCTGCCTCTTCCGAAACACCGGAGTGTTGTGTTGCCTGCAGAACTCTGCTTTGGTTGCCGCTGCGGTGCAAGCTGACTTTCTCCGTGAGTAGAGTGACTTTCCAACCGAGGTGCCACAAGGCGTTCTAAGCAGACTTAGTTCCTCAGTGCAGCTGAGAGAAGGTCAGTGTCGAAAACTTCCAGGGCACGGTGGACTGGCTAGAAAGGCGTGCCTGATGCTGTTGGAGTGCCGAGGAATCGTAGCCGTCCCCTTTAAAAGCGCTGGGGGTAGCCCTTGCCTCGGCATGCACAGTAGGCCCCTCTCTCAAGGGCCTAGGGTCCTGGGTGTGGCACAGCATGCCCCCAGGGGCCGGAGGTTTTCGCAGGGAAGAGGGTGCACACCCGAAGCGTCTAGGAGTCCTGAAAAGGGCGGCACCGATCAAATAAAGCACTCGAGCGAATAAGACCTCAAAGAGCTCGCTGTGTGCTCCGTTCCTGCAGGGCGACTCAAAGCCTTTCTCGAGGCAGGCCGTCAAGTGGCCGACCCCTCTAGTCCTACAGCCTGACAGGATGAGCGCCCACCACGGAAGCACCCTGATTATATAGAGAAAACTCCTTCTCGTTCCCGAGCCCTGCCTCCAGTGCCTAGAGGCCCGTCAGAAACGGTGTTAATCGGGTAGCTTCAAGGCAGCCGGAATGGAGCTTTCAAAATGGGACTACAGGGCTTCTGCCCTCAGACCCCCGCTTCCAGTCAACACGTCGTGCACCTCCTTGTGCTTTCTAGCAAGTGCACAGGGACACGAGCTACACACTCGCTCCTTCCCTGAATCCACTTTTCCTCGCAGGGTGCTCTGCATGTAGCCAACTCCCTCATCCAAGGAAACCTCTAGGTAGGCTCTATCGGGCCTTAGCCTCTGCTAAAGGCCTGCAGTGTAAGAGGAAGCACTGGACTTTCGTGGCAGCAGGAACGCCAGCTGACTTTCTCCCGTAAGTGTGGTGCCCTCGGCTAAGGGGTCCTCGAAGGCCCGCGAAGCAGACTGTTTTCCTAAGTGCCGCTCAGACATGGGCAATGTAGGCAGAGTTCCTTGACAAGTAGGACGTGAGAGAAGAGTTTCCCTGGAGCTGTTGCAGTGCTGAGGAAAGCTAGCTCTCCCCAGGAGGTGTGCAGTGCGTTGCCCTACACTCGGCATACACACAGTGACGGGGAAGGGCTTCCGGGCCTGGATGCCGCTGAGCAGGCCAGTGGAGCCTGCCGGTATTCAGTGGTCTTGCAGGGAATAGGGTGCGGACGCGAGGGTCCTGGGTGTCCTGAAGGGCGCACTAACCAAGAAAAGAAAGCAGAAGTGCGACGAAGGCCTCTTGGAAAGTGTTGCATGCCTCCGCTTCAGCAGGGCAATAAAGCCACTTTCCTCGAGGCAAGGGCTGACGTTCGGTCTCCAGGTAGGTACAGAGCATAGCAGCAGGAGCTCCCAAGCAGGCCCTGGACGCACCCTGTTTTACGAGAGAGAACTCCTTTTCTTCCCAGAACCATGCCTACCGTGACGAGAGGCCCGTCACAAAGGGTGTCTCTCCGTGTTGTTCAAGGCCCGACCCAGGGAACTTGCAGCCTGGGAAAGACGGCCTGTGCCTTCAGGCCCGCATTGCAAGCCAGACAGGCAGTAAAGGTAACCTGGGGATTCAACAAGCCACACACCACGCAAGGTACACAATGGGCCCTTCCCTGAATCAACGTGTTTACGCAGGGTGTTCTGCCGGGAGCGAACGGCCTCAACCACGGCAGGCTCTCGTTAGGCCTATAAGCGTCTGCCTCTTCCGAAACACCGGAGTGTTGTGTTGCCTGCAGAACTCTGCTTTGGTTGCCGCTGCGGTGCAAGCTGACTTTCTCCGTGAGTAGAGTGACTTTCCAACCGAGGTGCCACAAGGCGTTCTAAGCAGACTTAGTTCCTCAGTGCAGCTGAGAGAAGGTCAGTGTCGAAAACTTCCAGGGCACGGTGGACTGGCTAGAAAGGCGTGCCTGATGCTGTTGGAGTGCCGAGGAATCGTAGCCGTCCCCTTTAAAAGCGCTGGGGGTAGCCCTTGCCTCGGCATGCACAGTAGGCCCCTCTCTCAAGGGCCTAGGGTCCTGGGTGTGGCACAGCATGCCCCCAGGGGCCGGAGGTTTTCGCAGGGAAGAGGGTGCACACCCGAAGCGTCTAGGAGTCCTGAAAAGGGCGGCACCGATCAAATAAAGCACTCGAGCGAATAAGACCTCAAAGAGCTCGCTGTGTGCTCCGTTCCTGCAGGGCGACTCAAAGCCTTTCTCGAGGCAGGCCGTCAAGTGGCCGACCCCTCTAGTCCTACAGCCTGACAGGATGAGCGCCCACCACGGAAGCACCCTGATTATATAGAAAAAACTCCTTCTCGTTCCCGAGCCCTGCCTCCAGTGCCTAGAGGCCCGTCAGAAACGGTGTTAATCGGGTAGCTTCAAGGCAGCCGGAATGGAGCTTTCAAAATGGGACTACAGGGCTTCTGCCCTCAGACCCCCGCTTCCAGTCAACACGTCGTGCACCTCCTTGTGCTTTCTAGCAAGTGCACAGGGACACGAGCTACACACTCGCTCGTTCCCTGAATCCACTTTTCCTCGCAGGGTGCTCTGCATGTAGCCAACTCCCTCATCCAAGGAAACCTCTAGGTAGGCTCTATCGGGCCTTAGCCTCTGCTAAAGGCCTGCAGTGTAAGAGGAAGCACTGGACTTTCGTGGCAGCAGGAACGCCAGCTGACTTTCTCCCGTAAGTGTGGTGCCCTCGGCTAAGGGGACCTCGAAGGCCCGCGAAGCAGACTGTTTTCCTAAGTGCCGCTCAGACATGGGCAATGTAGGCAGAGTTCCTTGACAAGTAGGACGTGAGAGAAGAGTTTCCCTGGAGCTGTTGCAGTGCTGAGGAAAGCTAGCTCTCCCCAGGAGGTGTGCAGTGCGTTGCCCTACACTCGGCATACACACAGTGACGGGGAAGGGCTTCCGGGCCTGGATGCCGCTGAGCAGGCCAGTGGAGCCTGCCGGTATTCAGTGGTCTTGCAGGGAATAGGGTGCGGACGCGAGGGTCCTGGGTGTCCTGAAGGGCGCACTAACCAAGAAAAGAAAGCAGAAGTGCGACGAAGGCCTCTTGGAAAGTGCTGCATGCCTCCGCTTCAGCAGGGCAATAAAGCCACTTTCCTCGAGGCAAGGGCTGACGTTCGGTCTCCAGGTAGGTACAGAGCATAGCAGCAGGAGCTCCCAAGCAGGCCCTGGACGCACCCTGTTTTACGAGAGAGAACTCCTTTTCTTCCCAGAACCATGCCTACCGTGACGAGAGGCCCGTCACAAAGGGTGTCTCTCCGTGTCGTTCAAGGCCCGACCCAGGGAACTTGCAGCCTGGGAAAGACGGCCTGTGCCTTCAGGCCCGCATTGCAAGCCAGACAGGCAGTAAAGGTAACCTGGGGATTCAACAAGCCACACACCACGCAAGGTACACAATGGGCCCTTCCCTGAATCAACGTGTTTACGCAGGGTGTTCTGCCGGGAGCGAACGGCCTCAACCACGGCAGGCTCTCGTTAGGCCTATAAGCGTCTGCCTCTTCCGAAACACCGGAGTGTTGTGTTGCCTGCAGAACTCTGCTTTGGTTGCCGCTGCGGTGCAAGCTGACTTTCTCTGTGAGTAGAGTGACTTTCCAACCGAGGTGCCACAAGGCGTTCTAAGCAGACTTAGTTCCTCAGTGCAGCTGAGAGAAGGTCAGTGTCGAAAACTTCCAGGGCACGGTGGACTGGCTAGAAAGGCGTGCCTGATGCTGTTGGAGTGCCGAGGAATCGTAGCCGTCCCCTTTAAAAGCGCTGGGTGTAGCCCTTGCCTCGGCATGCACAGTAGGCCCCTCTCTCAAGGGCCTAGGGTCCTGGGTGTGGCACAGCATGCCCCCAGGGGCCGGGGGTTTTCACAGGGAAGAGGGTGCACACCCGAAGCGTCTAGGAGTCCTGAAAAGGGCGGCACCGATCAAATAAAGCACTCGAGCGAATAAGACCTCAAAGAGCTCGCTGTGTGCTCCGTTCCTGCAGGGCGACTCAAAGCCTTTCTCGAGGCAGGCCGTCAAGTGGCCGACCCCTCTAGTCCTACAGCCTGACAGGATGAGCGCCCACCACGGAAGCACCCTGATTATATAGAGAAAACTCCTTCTCGTTCCCGAGCCCTGCCTCCAGTGCCTAGAGGCCCGTCAGAAACGGTGTTAATCGGGTAGCTTCAAGGCAGCAGGAATGGAGCTTTCAAAATGGGACTACAGGGCTTCTGCCCTCAGACCCCCGCTTCCAGTCAACACGTCGTGCACCTCCTTGTGCTTTCTAGCAAGTGCACAGGGACACGAGCTACACACTCGCTCCTTCCCTGAATCCACTTTTCCTCGCAGGGTGCTCTGCATGTAGCCAACTCCCTCATCCAAGGAAACCTCTAGGTAGGCTCTATCGGGCCTTAGCCTCTGCTAAAGGCCTGCAGTGTAAGAGGAAGCACTGGACTTTCGTGGCAGCAGGAAAGCCAGCTGACTTTCTCCCGTAAGTGTGGTGCCCTCGGCTAAGGGGACCTCGAAGGCCGGGGAAGCAGACTGTTTTCCTAAGTGCCGCTCAGACATGGGCAATGTAGGCAGAGTTCCTTGACAAGTAGGACGTGAGAGAAGAGTTTCCCTGGAGCTGTTGCAGTGCTGAGGAAAGCTAGCTCTCCCCAGGAGGTGTGCAGTGCGTTGCCCTACACTCGGCATACACAGAGTGACGGGGAAGGGCTTCCGGGCCTGGATGCCGCTGAGCAGGCCAGTGGAGCCTGCCGGTATTCAGTGGTCTTGCAGGGAATAGGGTGCGGACGCGAGGGTCCTGGGTGTCCTGAACGGCGCACTAACCAAGAAAAGAAAGCAGAAGTGCGACGAAGGCCCCTTGGAAAGTGCTCCATGCCTCCGCTTCAGCAGGGCAATAAAGCCACTTTCCTCGAGGCAAGGGCTGACGTTCGGTCTCCAGGTAGGTACAGAGCATAGCAGCAGGAGCTCCCAAGCAGGCCCTGGACGCACCCTGTTTTACGAGAGAGAACTCCTTTTCTTCCCAGAACCATGCCTACCGTGACGAGAGGCCCGTCACAAAGGGTGTCTCTCCGTGTCGTTCAAGGCCCGACCCAGGGAACTTGCAGCCTGGGAAAGACGGCCTGTGCCTTCAGGCCCGCATTGCAAGCCAGACAGGCAGTAAAGGTAACCTGGGGATTCAACAAGCCACACACCACGCAAGGTACACAATGGGCCCTTCCCTGAATCAACGTGTTTACGCAGGGTGTTCTGCCGGGAGCGAACGGCCTCAACCACGGCAGGCTCTCGTTAGGCCTATAAGCGTCTGCCTCTTCCGAAACACCGGAGTGTTGTGTTGCCTGCAGAACTCTGCTTTGGTTGCCGCTGCGGTGCAAGCTGACTTTCTCCGTGAGTAGAGTGACTTTCCAACCGAGGTGCCACAAGGCGTTCTAAGCAGACTTAGTTCCTCAGTGCAGCTGAGAGAAGGTCAGTGTCGAAAACTTCCAGGGCACGGTGGACTGGCTAGAAAGGCGTGCCTGATGCTGTTGGAGTGCCGAGGAATCGTAGCCGTCCCCTTTAAAAGCGCTGGGGGTAGCCCTTGCCTCGGCATGCACAGTAGGCCCCTCTCTCAAGGGCCTAGGGTCCTGGGTGTGGCACAGCATGCCCCCAGGGGCCGGAGGTTTTCGCAGGGAAGAGGGTGCACACCCGAAGCGTCTAGGAGTCCTGAAAAGGGCGGCACCGATCAAATAAAGCACTCGAGCGAATAAGACCTCAAAGAGCTCGCTGTGTGCTCCGTTCCTGCAGGGCGACTCAAAGCCTTTCTCGAGGCAGGCCGTCAAGTGGCCGACCCCTCTAGTCCTACAGCCTGACAGGATGAGCGCCCACCACGGAAGCACCCTGATTATATAGAGAAAACTCCTTCTCGTTCCCGAGCCCTGCCTCCAGTGCCTAGAGGCCCGTCAGAAACGGTGTTAATCGGGTAGCTTCAAGGCAGCCGGAATGGAGCTTTCAAAATGGGACTACAGGGCTTCTGCCCTCAGACCCCCGCTTCCAGTCAACACGTCGTGCACCTCCTTGTGCTTTCTAGCAAGTGCACAGGGACACGAGCTACACACTCGCTCCTTCCCTGAATCCACTTTTCCTCGCAGGGTGCTCTGCATGTAGCCAACTCCCTCATCCAAGGAAACCTCTAGGTAGGCTCTATCGGGCCTTAGCCTCTGCTAAAGGCCTGCAGTGTAAGAGGAAGCACTGGACTTTCGTGGCAGCAGGAACGCCAGCTGACTTTCTCCCGTAAGTGTGGTGCCCTCGGCTAAGGGGTCCTCGAAGGCCCGCGAAGCAGACTGTTTTCCTAAGTGCCGCTCAGACATGGGCAATGTAGGCAGAGTTCCTTGACAAGTAGGACGTGAGAGAAGAGTTTCCCTGGAGCTGTTGCAGTGCTGAGGAAAGCTAGCTCTCCCCAGGAGGTGTGCAGTGCGTTGCCCTACACTCGGCATACACACAGTGACGGGGAAGGGCTTCCGGGCCTGGATGCCGCTGAGCAGGCCAGTGGAGCCTGCCGGTATTCAGTGGTCTTGCAGGGAATAGGGTGCGGACGCGAGGGTCCTGGGTGTCCTGAAGGGCGCACTAACCAAGAAAAGAAAGCAGAAGTGCGACGAAGGCCTCTTGGAAAGTGTTGCATGCCTCCGCTTCAGCAGGGCAATAAAGCCACTTTCCTCGAGGCAAGGGCTGACGTTCGGTCTCCAGGTAGGTACAGAGCATAGCAGCAGGAGCTCCCAAGCAGGCCCTGGACGCACCCTGTTTTACGAGAGAGAACTCCTTTTCTTCCCAGAACCATGCCTACCGTGACGAGAGGCCCGTCACAAAGGGTGTCTCTCCGTGTCGTTCAAGGCCCGACCCAGGGAACTTGCAGCCTGGGAAAGACGGCCTGTGCCTTCAGGCCCGCATTGCAAGCCAGACAGGCAGTAAAGGTAACCTGGGGATTCAACAAGCCACACACCACGCAAGGTACACAATGGGCCCTTCCCTGAATCAACGTGTTTACGCAGGGTGTTCTGCCGGGAGCGAACGGCCTCAACCACGGCAGGCTCTCGTTAGGCCTATAAGCGTCTGCCTCTTCCGAAACACCGGAGTGTTGTGTTGCCTGCAGAACTCTGCTTTGGTTGCCGCTGCGGTGCAAGCTGACTTTCTCCGTGAGTAGAGTGACTTTCCAACCGAGGTGCCACAAGGCGTTCTAAGCAGACTTAGTTCCTCAGTGCAGCTGAGAGAAGGTCAGTGTCGAAAACTTCCAGGGCACGGTGGACTGGCTAGAAAGGCGTGCCTGATGCTGTTGGAGTGCCGAGGAATCGTAGCCGTCCCCTTTAAAAGCGCTGGGGGTAGCCCTTGCCTCGGCATGCACAGTAGGCCCCTCTCTCAAGGGCCTAGGGTCCTGGGTGTGGCACAGCATGCCCCCAGGGGCCGGAGGTTTTCGCAGGGAAGAGGGTGCACACCCGAAGCGTCTAGGAGTCCTGAAAAGGGCGGCACCGATCAAATAAAGCACTCGAGCGAATAAGACCTCAAAGAGCTCGCTGTGTGCTCCGTTCCTGCAGGGCGACTCAAAGCCTTTCTCGAGGCAGGCCGTCAAGTGGCCGACCCCTCTAGTCCTACAGCCTGACAGGATGAGCGCCCACCACGGAAGCACCCTGATTATATAGAGAAAACTCCTTCTCGTTCCCGAGCCCTGCCTCCAGTGCCTAGAGGCCCGTCAGAAACGGTGTTAATCGGGTAGCTTCAAGGCAGCCGGAATGGAGCTTTCAAAATGGGACTACAGGGCTTCTGCCCTCAGACCCCCGCTTCCAGTCAACACGTCGTGCACCTCCTTGTGCTTTCTAGCAAGTGCACAGGGACACGAGCTACACACTCGCTCCTTCCCTGAATCCACTTTTCTTCGCAGGGTGTTCTGCATGTAGCCAACTCCCTCATCCAAGGAAACCTCTAGGTAGGCTCTATCGGGCCTTAGCCTCTGCTAAAGGCCTGCAGTGTAAGAGGAAGCACTGGACTTTCGTGGCAGCAGGAACGCCAGCTGACTTTCTCCCGTAAGTGTGGTGCCCTCGGCTAAGGGGTCCTCGAAGGCCCGCGAAGCAGACTGTTTTCCTAAGTGCCGCTCAGACATGGGCAATGTAGGCAGAGTTCCTTGACAAGTAGGACGTGAGAGAAGAGTTTCCCTGGAGCTGTTGCAGTGCTGAGGAAAGCTAGCTCTCCCCAGGAGGTGTGCAGTGCGTTGCCCTACACTCGGCATACACACAGTGACGGGGAAGGGCTTCCGGGCCTGGATGCCGCTGAGCAGGCCAGTGGAGCCTGCCGGTATTCAGTGGTCTTGCAGGGAATAGGGTGCGGACGCGAGGGTCCTGGGTGTCCTGAAGGGCGCACTAACCAAGAAAAGAAAGCAGAAGTGCGACGAAGGCCTCTTGGAAAGTGCTGCATGCCTCCGCTTCAGCAGGGCAATAAAGCCACTTTCCTCGAGGCAAGGGCTGACGTTCGGTCTCCAGGTAGGTACAGAGCATAGCAGCAGGAGCTCCCAAGCAGGCCCTGGACGCACCCTGTTTTACGAGAGAGAACTCCTTTTCTTCCCAGAACCATGCCTACCGTGACGAGAGGCCCGTCACAAAGGGTGTCTCTCCGTGTCGTTCAAGGCCCGACCCAGGGAACTTGCAGCCTGGGAAAGACGGCCTGTGCCTTCAGGCCCGCCTTGCAAGCCAGACAGGCAGTAAAGGTAACCTGGGGATTCAACAAGCCACACACCACGCAAGGTACACAATGGGCCCTTCCCTGAATCAACGTGTTTACGCAGGGTGTTCTGCCGGGAGCGAACGGCCTCAACCACGGCAGGCTCTCGTTAGGCCTATAAGCGTCTGCCTCTTCCGAAACACCGGAGTGTTGTGTTGCCTGCAGAACTCTGCTTTGGTTGCCGCTGCGGTGCAAGCTGACTTTCTCTGTGAGTAGAGTGACTTTCCAACCGAGGTGCCACAAGGCGTTCTAAGCAGACTTAGTTCCTCAGTGCAGCTGAGAGAAGGTCAGTGTCGAAAACTTCCAGGGCACGGTGGACTGGCTAGAAAGGCGTGCCTGATGCTGTTGGAGTGCCGAGGAATCGTAGCCGTCCCCTTTAAAAGCGCTGGGTGTAGCCCTTGCCTCGGCATGCACAGTAGGCCCCTCTCTCAAGGGCCTAGGGTCCTGGGTGTGGCACAGCATGCCCCCAGGGGCCGGGGGTTTTCACAGGGAAGAGGGTGCACACCCGAAGCGTCTAGGAGTCCTGAAAAGGGCGGCACCGATCAAATAAAGCACTCGAGCGAATAAGACCTCAAAGAGCTCGCTGTGTGCTCCGTTCCTGCAGGGCGACTCAAAGCCTTTCTCGAGGCAGGCCGTCAAGTGGCCGACCCCTCTAGTCCTACAGCCTGACAGGATGAGCGCCCACCACGGAAGCACCCTGATTATATAGAGAAAACTCCTTCTCGTTCCCGAGCCCTGCCTCCAGTGCCTAGAGGCCCGTCAGAAACGGTGTTAATCGGGTAGCTTCAAGGCAGCAGGAATGGAGCTTTCAAAATGGGACTACAGGGCTTCTGCCCTCAGACCCCCGCTTCCAGTCAACACGTCGTGCACCTCCTTGTGCTTTCTAGCAAGTGCACAGGGACACGAGCTACACACTCGCTCCTTCCCTGAATCCACTTTTCCTCGCAGGGTGCTCTGCATGTAGCCAACTCCCTCATCCAAGGAAACCTCTAGGTAGGCTCTATCGGGCCTTAGCCTCTGCTAAAGGCCTGCAGTGTAAGAGGAAGCACTGGACTTTCGTGGCAGCAGGAACGCCAGCTGACTTTCTCCCGTAAGTGTGGTGCCCTCGGCTAAGGGGTCCTCGAAGGCCCGCGAAGCAGACTGTTTTCCTAAGTGCCGCTCAGACATGGGCAATGTAGGCAGAGTTCCTTGACAAGTAGGACGTGAGAGAAGAGTTTCCCTGGAGCTGTTGCAGTGCTGAGGAAAGCTAGCTCTCCCCAGGAGGTGTGCAGTGCGTTGCCCTACACTCGGCATACACAGAGTGACGGGGAAGGGCTTCCGGGCCTGGATGCCGCTGAGCAGGCCAGTGGAGCCTGCCGGTATTCAGTGGTCTTGCAGGGAATAGGGTGCGGACGCGAGGGTCCTGGGTGTCCTGAACGGCGCACTAACCAAGAAAAGAAAGCAGAAGTGCGACGAAGGCCTCTTGGAAAGTGCTCCATGCCTCCGCTTCAGCAGGGCAATAAAGCCACTTTCCTCGAGGCAAGGGCTGACGTTCGGTCTCCAGGTAGGTACAGAGCATAGCAGCAGGAGCTCCCAAGCAGGCCCTGGACGCACCCTGTTTTACGAGAGAGAACTCCTTTTCTTCCCAGAACCATGCCTACCGTGACGAGAGGCCCGTCACAAAGGGTGTCTCTCCGTGTCGTTCAAGGCCCGACCCAGGGAACTTGCAGCCTGGGAAAGACGGCCTGTGCCTTCAGGCCCGCATTGCAAGCCAGACAGGCAGTAAAGGTAACCTGGGGATTCAACAAGCCACACACCACGCAAGGTACACAATGGGCCCTTCCCTGAATCAACGTGTTTACGCAGGGTGTTCTGCCGGGAGCGAACGGCCTCAACCACGGCAGGCTCTCGTTAGGCCTATAAGCGTCTGCCTCTTCCGAAACACCGGAGTGTTGTGTTGCCTGCAGAACTCTGCTTTGGTTGCCGCTGCGGTGCAAGCTGACTTTCTCCGTGAGTAGAGTGACTTTCCACCGAGGTGCCACAAGGCGTTCTAAGCAGACTAGTTCCTCAGTGCAGCTGAGAGAAGGTCAGTGTCGAAAACTTCCAGGGCACGGTGGACTGGCTAGAAAGGCGTGCCTGATGCTGTTGGAGTGCCGAGGAATCGTAGCTGTCCCCTTTAAAAGCGCTGGGTGTAGCCCTTGCCTCGGCATGCACAGTAGGCCCCTCTCTCAAGGGCCTAGGGTCCTGGGTGTGGCACAGCATGCCCCCAGGAGCCGGGGCTTTTCGCAGGGAATAGGGTGCACACCCGAAGCGTCTAGGAGTCCTGAAAAGGGCGGCACCGATCAAATAAAGCACTCGAGCGAATAAGACCTCAAAGAGCTCGCTGTGTGCTCCGTTCCTGCAGGGCGACTCAAAGCCTTTCTCGAGGCAGGCCGTCAAGTGGCCGACCCCTCTAGTCCTACAGCCTGACAGGATGAGCGCCCACCACGGAAGCACCCTGATTATATAGAGAAAACTCCTTCTCGTTCCCGAGCCCTGCCTCCAGTGCCTAGAGGCCCGTCAGAAACGGTGTTAATCGGGTAGCTTCAAGGCAGCAGGAATGGAGCTTTCAAAATGGGACTACAGGGCTTCTGCCCTCAGACCCCCGCTTCCAGTCAACACGTCGTGCACCTCCTTGTGCTTTCTAGCAAGTGCACAGGGACACGAGCTACACACTCGCTCCTTCCCTGAATCCACTTTTCCTCGCAGGGTGCTCTGCATGTAGCCAACTCCCTCATCCAAGGAAACCTCTAGGTAGGCTCTATCGGGCCTTAGCCTCTGCTAAAGGCCTGCAGTGTAAGAGGAAGCACTGGACTTTCGTGGCAGCAGGAAAGCCAGCTGACTTTCTCCCGTAAGTGTGGTGCCCTCGGCTAAGGGGACCTCGAAGGCCGGGGAAGCAGACTGTTTTCCTAAGTGCCGCTCAGACATGGGCAATGTAGGCAGAGTTCCTTGACAAGTAGGACGTGAGAGAAGAGCTTCCCTGGAGCTGTTGCAGTGCTGAGGAAAGCTAGCTCTCCCCAGGAGGTGTGCAGTGCGTTGCCCTACACTCGGCATACACACAGTGACGGGGAAGGGCTTCCGGGCCTGGATGCCGCTGAGCAGGCCAGTGGAGCCTGCCGGTATTCAGTGGTCTTGCAGGGAATAGGGTGCGGACGCGAGGGTCCTGGGTGTCCTGAACGGCGCACTAACCAAGAAAAGAAAGCAGAAGTGCGACGAAGGCCCCTTGGAAAGTGCTCCATGCCTCCGCTTCAGCAGGGCAATAAAGCCACTTTCCTCGAGGCAAGGGCTGACGTTCGGTCTCCAGGTAGGTACAGAGCATAGCAGCAGGAGCTCCCAAGCAGGCCCTGGACGCACCCTGTTATACGAGAGAGAACTCCTTTTCTTCCCAGAACCATGCCTACCGTGACGAGAGGCCCGTCACAAAGGGTGTCTCTCCGTGTCGTTCAAGGCCCGACCCAGGGAACTTGCAGCCTGGGAAAGACGGCCTGTGCCTTCAGGCCCGCATTGCAAGCCAGACAGGCAGTAAAGGTAACCTGGGGATTCAACAAGCCACACACCACGCAAGGTACACAATGGGCCCTTCCCTGAATCAACGTGTTTACGCAGGGTGTTCTGCCGGGAGCGAACGGCCTCAACCACGGCAGGCTCTCGTTAGGCCTATAAGCGTCTGCCTCTTCCGAAACACCGGAGTGTTGTGTTGCCTGCAGAACTCTGCTTTGGTTGCCGCTGCGGTGCAAGCTGACTTTCTCCGTGAGTAGAGTGACTTTCCAACCGAGGTGCCACAAGGCGTTCTAAGCAGACTTAGTTCCTCAGTGCAGCTGAGAGAAGGTCAGTGTCGAAAACTTCCAGGGCACGGTGGACTGGCTAGAAAGGCGTGCCTGATGCTGTTGGAGTGCCGAGGAATCGTAGCCGTCCCCTTTAAAAGCGCTGGGGGTAGCCCTTGCCTCGGCATGCACAGTAGGCCCCTCTCTCAAGGGCCTAGGGTCCTGGGTGTGGCACAGCATGCCCCCAGGGGCCGGAGGTTTTCGCAGGGAAGAGGGTGCACACCCGAAGCGTCTAGGAGTCCTGAAAAGGGCGGCACCGATCAAATAAAGCACTCGAGCGAATAAGACCTCAAAGAGCTCGCTGTGTGCTCCGTTCCTGCAGGGCGACTCAAAGCCTTTCTCGAGGCAGGCCGTCAAGTGGCCGACCCCTCTAGTCCTACAGCCTGACAGGATGAGCGCCCACCACGGAAGCACCCTGATTATATAGAGAAAACTCCTTCTCGTTCCCGAGCCCTGCCTCCAGTGCCTAGAGGCCCGTCAGAAACGGTGTTAATCGGGTAGCTTCAAGGCAGCCGGAATGGAGCTTTCAAAATGGGACTACAGGGCTTCTGCCCTCAGACCCCCGCTTCCAGTCAACACGTCGTGCACCTCCTTGTGCTTTCTAGCAAGTGCACAGGGACACGAGCTACACACTCGCTCCTTCCCTGAATCCACTTTTCTTCGCAGGGTGCTCTGCATGTAGCCAACTCCCTCATCCAAGGAAACCTCTAGGTAGGCTCTATCGGGCCTTAGCCTCTGCTAAAGGCCTGCAGTGTAAGAGGAAGCACTGGACTTTCGTGGCAGCAGGAACGCCAGCTGACTTTCTCCCGTAAGTGTGGTGCCCTCGGCTAAGGGGACCTCGAAGGCCCGCGAAGCAGACTGTTTTCCTAAGTGCCGCTCAGACATGGGCAATGTAGGCAGAGTTCCTTGACAAGTAGGACGTGAGAGAAGAGTTTCCCTGGAGCTGTTGCAGTGCTGAGGAAAGCTAGCTCTCCCCAGGAGGTGTGCAGTGCGTTGCCCTACACTCGGCATACACACAGTGACGGGGAAGGGCTTCCGGGCCTGGATGCCGCTGAGCAGGCCAGTGGAGCCTGCCGGTATTCAGTGGTCTTGCAGGGAATAGGGTGCGGACGCGAGGGTCCTGGGTGTCCTGAAGGGCGCACTAACCAAGAAAAGAAAGCAGAAGTGCGACGAAGTCCTCTTGGAAAGTGCTGCCTGCCTCCGCTTCAGCAGGGCAATAAAGCCACTTTCCTCGAGGCAAGGGCTGACGTTCGGTCTCCAGGTAGGTACAGAGCATAGCAGCAGGAGCTCCCAAGCAGGCCCTGGACGCACCCTGTTTTACGAGAGAGAACTCCTTTTCTTCCCAGAACCACGCCTACCGTGACGAGAGGCCCGTCACAAAGGGTGTCTCTCCGTGTCGTTCAAGGCCCGACCCAGGGAACTTGCAGCCTGGGAAAGACGGCCTGTGCCTTCAGGCCCGCATTGCAAGCCAGACAGGCAGTAAAGGTAACCTGGGGATTCAACAAGCCACACACCACGCAAGGTACACAATGGACCCTTCCCTGAATCAACGTGTTTACGCAGGGTGTTCTGCCGGGAGCGAACGGCCTCAACCACGGCAGGCTCTCGTTAGGCCTATAAGCGTCTGCCTCTTCCGAAACACCGGAGTGTTGTGTTGCCTGCAGAACTCTGCTTTGGTTGCCGCTGCGGTGCAAGCTGACTTTCTCCGTGAGTAGAGTGACTTTCCAACCGAGGTGCCACAAGGCGTTCTAAGCAGACTTAGTTCCTCAGTGCAGCTGAGAGAAGGTCAGTGTCGAAAACTTCCAGGGCACGGTGGACTGGCTAGAAAGGCGTGCCTGATGCTGTTGGAGTGCCGAGGAATCGTAGCCGTCCCCTTTAAAAGCGCTGGGTGTAGCCCTTGCCTCGGCATGCACAGTAGGCCCCTCTCTCAAGGGCCTAGGGTCCTGGGTGTGGCACAGCATGACCCCAGGGGCCGGGGGTTTTCGCAGGGAAGAGGGTGCACACCCGAAGCGTCTAGGAGTCCTGAAAAGGGCGGCACCGATCAAATAAAGCACTCCAGCGAATAAGACCTCAAAGAGCTCGCTGTGTGCTCCGTTCCTGCAGGGCGACTCAAAGCCTATCTCGAGGCAGGCCGTCAAGTGGCCGACCCCTCTAGTCCTACAGCCTGACAGGATGAGCGCCCACCACGGAAGCACCCTGATTATATAGAGAAAACTCCTTCTCGTTCCCGAGCCCTGCCTCCAGTGCCTAGAGGCCCGTCAGAAACGGTGTTAATCGGGTAGCTTCAAGGCAGCCGGAATGGAGCTTTCAAAATGGGACTACAGGGCTTCTGCCCTCAGACCCCCGCTTCCAGTCAACACGTCGTGCACCTCCTTGTGCTTTCTAGCAAGTGCACAGGGACACGAGCTACACACTCGCTCCTTCCCTGAATCCACTTTTCCTCGCAGGGTGCTCTGCATGTAGCCAACTCCCTCATCCAAGGAAACCTCTAGGTAGGCTCTATCGGGCCTTAGCCTCTGCTAAAGGCCTGCAGTGTAAGAGGAAGCACTGGACTTTCGTGGCAGCAGGAACGCCAGCTGACTTTCTCCCGTAAGTGTGGTGCCCTCGGCTAAGGGGACCTCGAAGGCCCGCGAAGCAGACTGTTTTCCTAAGTGCCGCTCAGACATGGGCAATGTAGGCAGAGTTCCTTGACAAGTAGGACGTGAGAGAAGAGTTTCCCTGGAGCTGTTGCAGTGCTGAGGAAAGCTAGCTCTCCCCAGGAGGTGTGCAGTGCGTTGCCCTACACTCGGCATACACAGAGTGACGGGGAAGGGCTTCCGGGCCTGGATGCCGCTGAGCAGGCCAGTGGAGCCTGCCGGTATTCAGTGGTCTTGCAGGGAATAGGGTGCGGACGCGAGGGTCCTGGGTGTCCTGAAGGGCGCACTAACCAAGAAAAGAAAGCAGAAGTGCGACGAAGGCCTCTTGGAAAGTGTTGCATGCCTCCGCTTCAGCAGGGCAATAAAGCCACTTTCCTCGAGGCAAGGGCTGACGTTCGGTCTCCAGGTAGGTACAGAGCATAGCAGCAGGAGCTCCCAAGCAGGCCCTGGACGCACCCTGTTTTACGAGAGAGAACTCCTTTTCTTCCCAGAACCATGCCTACCGTGACGAGAGGCCCGTCACAAAGGGTGTCTCTCCGTGTCGTTCAAGGCCCGACCCAGGGAACTTGCAGCCTGGGAAAGACGGCCTGTGCCTTCAGGCCCGCATTGCAAGCCAGACAGGCAGTAAAGGTAACCTGGGGATTCAACAAGCCACACACCACGCAAGGTACACAATGGGCCCTTCCCTGAATCAACGTGTTTACGCAGGGTGTTCTGCCGGGAGCGAACGGCCTCAACCACGGCAGGCTCTCGTTAGGCCTATAAGCGTCTGCCTCTTCCGAAACACCGGAGTGTTGTGTTGCCTGCAGAACTCTGCTTTGGTTGCCGCTGCGGTGCAAGCTGACTTTCTCCGTGAGTAGAGTGACTTTCCAACCGAGGTGCCACAAGGCGTTCTAAGCAGACTTAGTTCCTCAGTGCAGCTGAGAGAAGGTCAGTGTCGAAAACTTCCAGGGCACGGTGGACTGGCTAGAAAGGCGTGCCTGATGCTGTTGGAGTGCCGAGGAATCGTAGCCGTCCCCTTTAAAAGCGCTGGGGGTAGCCCTTGCCTCGGCATGCACAGTAGGCCCCTCTCTCAAGGGCCTAGGGTCCTGGGTGTGGCACAGCATGCCCCCAGGGGCCGGAGGTTTTCGCAGGGAAGAGGGTGCACACCCGAAGCGTCTAGGAGTCCTTAAAAGGTCGGCACCGATCAAATAAAGCACTCGAGCGAATAAGACCTCAAAGAGCTCGCTGTGTGCTCCGTTCCTGCAGGGCGACTCAAAGCCTTTCTCGAGGCAGGCCGTCAAGTGGCCGACCCCTCTAGTCCTACAGCCTGACAGGATGAGCGCCCACCACGGAAGCACCCTGATTATATAGAAAAAACTCCTTCTCGTTCCCGAGCCCTGCCTCCAGTGCCTAGAGGCCCGTCAGAAACGGTGTTAATCGGGTAGCTTCAAGGCAGCCGGAATGGAGCTTTCAAAATGGGACTACAGGGCTTCTGCCCTCAGACCCCCGCTTCCAGTCAACACGTCGTGCACCTCCTTGTGCTTTCTAGCAAGTGCACAGGGACACGAGCTACACACTCGCTCGTTCCCTGAATCCACTTTTCCTCGCAGGGTGCTCTGCATGTAGCCAACTCCCTCATCCAAGGAAACCTCTAGGTAGGCTCTATCGGGCCTTAGCCTCTGCTAAAGGCCTGCAGTGTAAGAGGAAGCACTGGACTTTCGTGGCAGCAGGAACGCCAGCTGACTTTCTCCCGTAAGTGTGGTGCCCTCGGCTAAGGGGACCTCGAAGGCCCGCGAAGCAGACTGTTTTCCTAAGTGCCGCTCAGACATGGGCAATGTAGGCAGAGTTCCTTGACAAGTAGGACGTGAGAGAAGAGTTTCCCTGGAGCTGTTGCAGTGCTGAGGAAAGCTAGCTCTCCCCAGGAGGTGTGCAGTGCGTTGCCCTACACTCGGCATACACACAGTGACGGGGAAGGGCTTCCGGGCCTGGATGCCGCTGAGCAGGCCAGTGGAGCCTGCCGGTATTCAGTGGTCTTGCAGGGAATAGGGTGCGGACGCGAGGGTCCTGGGTGTCCTGAAGGGCGCACTAACCAAGAAAAGAAAGCAGAAGTGCGACGAAGGCCTCTTGGAAAGTGCTGCATGCCTCCGCTTCAGCAGGGCAATAAAGCCACTTTCCTCGAGGCAAGGGCTGACGTTCGGTCTCCAGGTAGGTACAGAGCATAGCAGCAGGAGCTCCCAAGCAGGCCCTGGACGCACCCTGTTTTACGAGAGAGAACTCCTTTTCTTCCCAGAACCATGCCTACCGTGACGAGAGGCCCGTCACAAAGGGTGTCTCTCCGTGTCGTTCAAGGCCCGACCCAGGGAACTTGCAGCCTGGGAAAGACGGCCTGTGCCTTCAGGCCCGCATTGCAAGCCAGACAGGCAGTAAAGGTAACCTGGGGATTCAACAAGCCACACACCACGCAAGGTACACAATGGGCCCTTCCCTGAATCAACGTGTTTACGCAGGGTGTTCTGCCGGGAGCGAACGGCCTCAACCACGGCAGGCTCTCGTTAGGCCTATAAGCGTCTGCCTCTTCCGAAACACCGGAGTGTTGTGTTGCCTGCAGAACTCTGCTTTGGTTGCCGCTGCGGTGCAAGCTGACTTTCTCCGTGAGTAGAGTGACTTTCCAACCGAGGTGCCACAAGGCGTTCTAAGCAGACTTAGTTCCTCAGTGCAGCTGAGAGAAGGTCAGTGTCGAAAACTTCCAGGGCACGGTGGACTGGCTAGAAAGGCGTGCCTGATGCTGTTGGAGTGCCGAGGAATCGTAGCCGTCCCCTTTAAAAGCGCTGGGGGTAGCCCTTGCCTCGGCATGCACAGTAGGCCCCTCTCTCAAGGGCCTAGGGTCCTGGGTGTGGCACAGCATGCCCCCAGGGGCCGGAGGTTTTCACAGGGAAGAGGGTGCACACCCGAAGCGTCTAGGAGTCCTGAAAAGGGCGGCACCGATCAAATAAAGCACTCGAGCGAATAAGACCTCAAAGAGCTCGCTGTGTGCTCCGTTCCTGCAGGGCGACTCAAAGCCTTTCTCGAGGCAGGCCGTCAAGTGGCCGACCCCTCTAGTCCTACAGCCTGACAGGATGAGCGCCCACCACGGAAGCACCCTGATTATATAGAGAAAACTCCTTCTCGTTCCCGAGCCCTGCCTCCAGTGCCTAGAGGCCCGTCAGAAACGGTGTTAATCGGGTAGCTTCAAGGCAGCAGGAATGGAGCTTTCAAAATGGGACTACAGGGCTTCTGCCCTCAGACCCCCGCTTCCAGTCAACACGTCGTGCACCTCCTTGTGCTTTCTAGCAAGTGCACAGGGACACGAGCTACACACTCGCTCCTTCCCTGAATCCACTTTTCCTCGCAGGGTGCTCTGCATGTAGCCAACTCCCTCATCCAAGGAAACCTCTAGGTAGGCTCTATCGGGCCTTAGCCTCTGCTAAAGGCCTGCAGTGTAAGAGGAAGCACTGGACTTTCGTGGCAGCAGGAAAGCCAGCTGACTTTCTCCCGTAAGTGTGGTGCCCTCGGCTAAGGGGACCTCGAAGGCCGGGGAAGCAGACTGTTTTCCTAAGTGCCGCTCAGACATGGGCAATGTAGGCAGAGTTCCTTGACAAGTAGGACGTGAGAGAAGAGTTTCCCTGGAGCTGTTGCAGTGCTGAGGAAAGCTAGCTCTCCCCAGGAGGTGTGCAGTGCGTTGCCCTACACTCGGCATACACAGAGTGACGGGGAAGGGCTTCCGGGCCTGGATGCCGCTGAGCAGGCCAGTGGAGCCTGCCGGTATTCAGTGGTCTTGCAGGGAATAGGGTGCGGACGCGAGGGTCCTGGGTGTCCTGAACGGCGCACTAACCAAGAAAAGAAAGCAGAAGTGCGACGAAGGCCCCTTGGAAAGTGCTCCATGCCTCCGCTTCAGCAGGGCAATAAAGCCACTTTCCTCGAGGCAAGGGCTGACGTTCGGTCTCCAGGTAGGTACAGAGCATAGCAGCAGGAGCTCCGAAGCAGGCCCTGGACGCACCCTGTTATACGAGAGAGAACTCCTTTTCTTCCCAGAACCATGCCTACCGTGACGAGAGGCCCGTCACAAAGGGTGTCTCTCCGTGTCGTTCAAGGCCCGACCCAGGGAACTTGCAGCCTGGGAAAGACGGCCTGTGCCTTCAGGCCCGCATTGCAAGCCAGACAGGCAGTAAAGGTAACCTGGGGATTCAACAAGCCACACACCACGCAAGGTACACAATGGGCCCTTCCCTGAATCAACGTGTTTACGCAGGGTGTTCTGCCGGGAGCGAACGGCCTCAACCACGGCAGGCTCTCGTTAGGCCTATAAGCGTCTGCCTCTTCCGAAACACCGGAGTGTTGTGTTGCCTGCAGAACTCTGCTTTGGTTGCCGCTGCGGTGCAAGCTGACTTTCTCCGTGAGTAGAGTGACTTTCCAACCGAGGTGCCACAAGGCGTTCTAAGCAGACTTAGTTCCTCAGTGCAGCTGAGAGAAGGTCAGTGTCGAAAACTTCCAGGGCACGGTGGACTGGCTAGAAAGGCGTGCCTGATGCTGTTGGAGTGCCGAGGAATCGTAGCCGTCCCCTTTAAAAGCGCTGGGGGTAGCCCTTGCCTCGGCATGCACAGTAGGCCCCTCTCTCAAGGGCCTAGGGTCCTGGGTGTGGCACAGCATGCCCCCAGGGGCCGGAGGTTTTCGCAGGGAAGAGGGTGCACACCCGAAGCGTCTAGGAGTCCTGAAAAGGGCGGCACCGATCAAATAAAGCACTCGAGCGAATAAGACCTCAAAGAGCTCGCTGTGTGCTCCGTTCCTGCAGGGCGACTCAAAGCCTTTCTCGAGGCAGGCCGTCAAGTGGCCGACCCCTCTAGTCCTACAGCCTGACAGGATGAGCGCCCACCACGGAAGCACCCTGATTATATAGAAAAAACTCCTTCTCGTTCCCGAGCCCTGCCTCCAGTGCCTAGAGGCCCGTCAGAAACGGTGTTAATCGGGTAGCTTCAAGGCAGCCGGAATGGAGCTTTCAAAATGGGACTACAGGGCTTCTGCCCTCAGACCCCCGCTTCCAGTCAACACGTCGTGCACCTCCTTGTGCTTTCTAGCAAGTGCACAGGGACACGAGCTACACACTCTCTCCTTCCCTGAATCCACTTTTCCTCGCAGGGTGCTCTGCATGTAGCCAACTCCCTCATCCAAGGAAACCTCTAGGTAGGCTCTATCGGGCCTTAGCCTCTGCTAAAGGCCTGCAGTGTAAGAGGAAGCACTGGACTTTCGTGGCAGCAGGAACGCCAGCTGACTTTCTCCCGTAAGTGTGGTGCCCTCGGCTAAGGGGACCTCGAAGGCCCGCGAAGCAGACTGTTTTCCTAAGTGCCGCTCAGACATGGGCAATGTAGGCAGAGTTCCTTGACAAGTAGGACGTGAGAGAAGAGTTTCCCTGGAGCTGTTGCAGTGCTGAGGAAAGCTAGCTCTCCCCAGGAGGTGTGCAGTGCGTTGCCCTACACTCGGCATACACAGAGTGACGGGGAAGGGCTTCCGGGCCTGGATGCCGCTGAGCAGGCCAGTGGAGCCTGCCGGTATTCAGTGGTCTTGCAGGGAATAGGGTGCGGACGCGAGGGTCCTGGGTGTCCTGAACGGCGCACTAACCAAGAAAAGAAAGCAGAAGTGCGACGAAGGCCTCTTGGAAAGTGCTCCATGCCTCCGCTTCAGCAGGGCAATAAAGCCACTTTCCTCGAGGCAAGGGCTGACGTTCGGTCTCCAGGTAGGTACAGAGCATAGCAGCAGGAGCTCCCAAGCAGGCCCTGGACGCACCCTGTTTTACGAGAGAGAACTCCTTTTCTTCCCAGAACCATGCCTACCGTGACGAGAGGCCCGTCACAAAGGGTGTCTCTCCGTGTCGTTCAAGGCCCGACCCAGGGAACTTGCAGCCTGGGAAAGACGGCCTGTGCCTTCAGGCCCGCATTGCAAGCCAGACAGGCAGTAAAGGTAACCTGGGGATTCAACAAGCCACACACCACGCAAGGTACACAATGGGCCCTTCCCTGAATCAACGTGTTTACGCAGGGTGTTCTGCCGGGAGCGAACGGCCTCAACCACGGCAGGCTCTCGTTAGGCCTATAAGCGTCTGCCTCTTCCGAAACACCGGAGTGTTGTGTTGCCTGCAGAACTCTGCTTTGGTTGCCGCTGCGGTGCAAGCTGACTTTCTCCGTGAGTAGAGTGACTTTCCACCGAGGTGCCACAAGGCGTTCTAAGCAGACTAGTTCCTCAGTGCAGCTGAGAGAAGGTCAGTGTCGAAAACTTCCAGGGCACGGTGGACTGGCTAGAAAGGCGTGCCTGATGCTGTTGGAGTGCCGAGGAATCGTAGCTGTCCCCTTTAAAAGCGCTGGGTGTAGCCCTTGCCTCGGCATGCACAGTAGGCCCCTCTCTCAAGGGCCTAGGGTCCTGGGTGTGGCACAGCATGCCCCCAGGAGCCGGGGCTTTTCGCAGGGAATAGGGTGCACACCCGAAGCGTCTAGGAGTCCTGAAAAGGGCGGCACCGATCAAATAAAGCACTCCAGCGAATAAGACCTCAAAGAGCTCGCTGTGTGCTCCGTTCCTGCAGGGCGACTCAAAGCCTTTCTCGAGGCAGGCCGTCAAGTGGCCGACCCCTCTAGTCCTACAGCCTGACAGGATGAGCGCCCACCACGGAAGCACCCTGATTATATAGAGAAAACTCCTTCTCGTTCCCGAGCCCTGCCTCCAGTGCCTAGAGGCCCATCAGAAACGGTGTTAATCGGGTAGCTTCAAGGCAGCAGGAATGGAGCTTTCAAAATGGGACTACAGGGCTTCTGCCCTCAGACCCCCGCTTCCAGTCAACACGTAGTGCACCTCCTTGTGCTTTCTAGCAAGTGCACAGGGACACGAGCTACACACTCGCTCCTTCCCTGAATCCACTTTTCCTCGCAGGGTGCTCTGCATGTAGCCAACTCGCTCATCCAAGGAAACCTCTAGGTAGGCTCTATCGGGCCTTAGCCTCTGCTAAAGGCCTGCAGTGTAAGAGGAAGCACTGGACTTTCGTGGCAGCAGGAACGCCAGCTGACTTTCTCCCGTAAGTGTGGTGCCCTCGGCTAAGGGGTCCTCGAAGGCCCGCGAAGCAGACTGTTTTCCTAAGTGCCGCTCAGACATGGGCAATGTAGGCAGAGTTCCTTGACAAGTAGGACGTGAGAGAAGAGTTTCCCTGGAGCTGTTGCAGTGCTGAGGAAAGCTAGCTCTCCCCAGGAGGTGTGCAGTGCGTTGCCCTACACTCGGCATACACAGAGTGACGGGGAAGGGCTTCCGGGCCTGGATGCCGCTGAGCAGGCCAGTGGAGCCTGCCGGTATTCAGTGGTCTTGCAGGGAATAGGGTGCGGACGCGAGGGTCCTGGGTGTCCTGAAGGGCGCACTAACCAAGAAAAGAAAGCAGAAGTGCGACGAAGGCCTCTTGGAAAGTGCTCCATGCCTCTGCTTCAGCAGGGCAATAAAGCCACTTTCCTCGAGGCAAGGGCTGACGTTCGGTCTCCAGGTAGGTACAGAGCATAGCAGCAGGAGCTCCCAAGCAGGCCCTGGACGCACCCTGTTTTACGAGAGAGAACTCCTTTTCTTCCCAGAACCATGCCTACCGTGACGAGAGGCCCGTCACAAAGGGTGTCTCTCCGTGTCGTTCAAGGCCCGACCCAGGGAACTTGCAGCCTGGGAAAGACGGCCTGTGCCTTCAGGCCCGCATTGCAAGCCAGACAGGCAGTAAAGGTAACCTGGGGATTCAACAAGCCACACACCACGCAAGGTACACAATGGGCCCTTCCCTGAATCAACGTGTTTACGCAGGGTGTTCTGCCGGGAGCGAACGGCCTCAACCACGGCAGGCTCTCGTTAGGCCTATAAGCGTCTGCCTCTTCCGAAACACCGGAGTGTTGTGTTGCCTGCAGAACTCTGCTTTGGTTGCCGCTGCGGTGCAAGCTGACTTTCTCCGTGAGTAGAGTGACTTTCCAACCGAGGTGCCACAAGGCGTTCTAAGCAGACTTAGTTCCTCAGTGCAGCTGAGAGAAGGTCAGTGTCGAAAACTTCCAGGGCACGGTGGACTGGCTAGAAAGGCGTGCCTGATGCTGTTGGAGTGCCGAGGAATCGTAGCCGTCCCCTTTAAAAGCGCTGGGGGTAGCCCTTGCCTCGGCATGCACAGTAGGCCCCTCTCTCAAGGGCCTAGGGTCCTGGGTGTGGCACAGCATGCCCCCAGGGGCCGGGGGTTTTCGCAGGGAAGAGGGTGCACACCCGAAGCGTCTAGGAGTCCTGAAAAGGGCGGCACCGATCAAATAAAGCACTCCAGCGAATAAGACCTCAAAGAGCTCGCTGTGTGCTTCGTTCCTGCAGGGCGACTCAAAGCCTATCTCGAGGCAGGCCGTCAAGTGGCCGACCCCTCTAGTCCTACAGCCTGACAGGATGAGCGCCCACCACGGAAGCACCCTGATTATATAGAGAAAACTCCTTCTCGTTCCCGAGCCCTGCCTCCAGTGCCTAGAGGCCCGTCAGAAATGGTGTTAATCGGGTAGCTTCAAGGCAGCAGGAATGGAGCTTTCAAAATGGGACTACAGGGCTTCTGCCCTCAGACCCCCGCTTCCAGTCAACACGTAGTGCACCTCCTTGTGCTTTCTAGCAAGTGCACAGGGACACGAGCTACACACTCGCTCCTTCCCTGAATCCACTTTTCTTCGCAGGGTGTTCTGCATGTAGCCAACTCCCTCATCCAAGGAAACCTCTAGGTAGGCTCTATCGGGCCTTAGCTTCTGCTAAAGGCCTGCAGTGTAAGAGGAAGCACTGGACTTTCGTGGCAGCAGGAACGCCAGCTGACTTTCTCCCGTAAGTGTGGTGCCCTCGGCTAAGGGGTCCTCGAAGGCCCGCGAAGCAGACTGTTTTCCTAAGTGCCGCTCAGACATGGGCAATGTAGGCAGAGTTCCTTGACAAGTAGGACGTGAGAGAAGAGTTTCCCTGGAGCTGTTGCAGTGCTGAGGAAAGCTAGCTCTCCCCAGGAGGTGTGCAGTGCGTTGCCCTACACTCGGCATACACAGAGTGACGGGGAAGGGCTTCCGGGCCTGGATGCCGCTGAGCAGGCCAGTGGAGCCTGCCGGTATTCAGTGGTCTTGCAGGGAATAGGGTGCGGACGCGAGGGTCCTGGGTGTCCTGAACGGCGCACTAACCAAGAAAAGAAAGCAGAAGTGCGACGAAGGCCTCTTGGAAAGTGCTGCATGCCTCCGCTTCAGCAGGGCAATAAAGCCACTTTCCTCGAGGCAAGGGCTGACGTTCGGTCTCCAGGTAGGTACAGAGCATAGCAGCAGGAGCTCCCAAGCAGGCCCTGGACGCACCCTGTTTTACGAGAGAGAACTCCTTTTCTTCCCAGAACCATGCCTACCGTGACGAGAGGCCCGTCACAAAGGGTGTCTCTCCGTGTCGTTCAAGGCCCGACCCAGGGAACTTGCAGCCTGGGAAAGACGGCCTGTGCCTTCAGGCCCGCATTGCAAGCCAGACAGGCAGTAAAGGTAACCTGGGGATTCAACAAGCCACACACCACGCAAGGTACACAATGGACCCTTCCCTGAATCAACGTGTTTACGCAGGGTGTTCTGCCGGGAGCGAACGGCCTCAACCACGGCAGGCTCTCGTTAGGCCTATAAGCGTCTGCCTCTTCCGAAACACCGGAGTGTTGTGTTGCCTGCAGAACTCTGCTTTGGTTGCCGCTGCGGTGCAAGCTGACTTTCTCCGTGAGTAGAGTGACTTTCCAACCGAGGTGCCACAAGGCGTTCTAAGCAGACTTAGTTCCTCAGTGCAGCTGAGAGAAGGTCAGTGTCGAAAACTTCCAGGGCACGGTGGACTGGCTAGAAAGGCGTGCCTGATGCTGTTGGAGTGCCGAGGAATCGTAGCCGTCCCCTTTAAAAGCGCTGGGTGTAGCCCTTGCCTCGGCATGCACAGTAGGCCCCTCTCTCAAGGGCCTAGGGTCCTGGGTGTGGCACAGCATGACCCCAGGGGCCGGGGGTTTTCGCAGGGAAGAGGGTGCACACCCGAAGCGTCTAGGAGTCCTGAAAAGGGCGGCACCGATCAAATAAAGCACTCGAGCGAATAAGACCTCAAAGAGCTCGCTGTGTGCTCCGTTCCTGCAGGGCGACTCAAAGCCTATCTCGAGGCAGGCCGTCAAGTGGCCGACCCCTCTAGTCCTACAGCCTGACAGGATGAGCGCCCACCACGGAAGCACCCTGATTATATAGAGAAAACTCCTTCTCGTTCCCGAGCCCTGCCTCCAGTGCCTAGAGGCCCGTCAGAAACGGTGTTAATCGGGTAGCTTCAAGGCAGCCGGAATGGAGCTTTCAAAATGGGACTACAGGGCTTCTGCCCTCAGACCCCCGCTTCCAGTCAACACGTCGTGCACCTCCTTGTGCTTTCTAGCAAGTGCACAGGGACACGAGCTACACACTCGCTCCTTCCCTGAATCCACTTTTCCTCGCAGGGTGCTCTGCATGTAGCCAACTCCCTCATCCAAGGAAACCTCTAGGTAGGCTCTATCGGGCCTTAGCCTCTGCTAAAGGCCTGCAGTGTAAGAGGAAGCACTGGACTTTCGTGGCAGCAGGAACGCCAGCTGACTTTCTCCCGTAAGTGTGGTGCCCTCGGCTAAGGGGACCTCGAAGGCCCGCGAAGCAGACTGTTTTCCTAAGTGCCGCTCAGACATGGGCAATGTAGGCAGAGTTCCTTGACAAGTAGGACGTGAGAGAAGAGTTTCCCTGGAGCTGTTGCAGTGCTGAGGAAAGCTAGCTCTCCCCAGGAGGTGTGCAGTGCGTTGCCCTACACTCGGCATACACAGAGTGACGGGGAAGGGCTTCCGGGCCTGGATGCCGCTGAGCAGGCCAGTGGAGCCTGCCGGTATTCAGTGGTCTTGCAGGGAATAGGGTGCGGACGCGAGGGTCCTGGGTGTCCTGAAGGGCGCACTAACCAAGAAAAGAAAGCAGAAGTGCGACGAAGGCCTCTTGGAAAGTGTTGCATGCCTCCGCTTCAGCAGGGCAATAAAGCCACTTTCCTCGAGGCAAGGGCTGACGTTCGGTCTCCAGGTAGGTACAGAGCATAGCAGCAGGAGCTCCCAAGCAGGCCCTGGACGCACCCTGTTTTACGAGAGAGAACTCCTTTTCTTCCCAGAACCATGCCTACCGTGACGAGAGGCCCGTCACAAAGGGTGTCTCTCCGTGTCGTTCAAGGCCCGACCCAGGGAACTTGCAGCCTGGGAAAGACGGCCTGTGCCTTCAGGCCCGCATTGCAAGCCAGACAGGCAGTAAAGGTAACCTGGGGATTCAACAAGCCACACACCACGCAAGGTACACAATGGGCCCTTCCCTGAATCAACGTGTTTACGCAGGGTGTTCTGCCGGGAGCGAACGGCCTCAACCACGGCAGGCTCTCGTTAGGCCTATAAGCGTCTGCCTCTTCCGAAACACCGGAGTGTTGTGTTGCCTGCAGAACTCTGCTTTGGTTGCCGCTGCGGTGCAAGCTGACTTTCTCCGTGAGTAGAGTGACTTTCCAACCGAGGTGCCACAAGGCGTTCTAAGCAGACTTAGTTCCTCAGTGCAGCTGAGAGAAGGTCAGTGTCGAAAACTTCCAGGGCACGGTGGACTGGCTAGAAAGGCGTGCCTGATGCTGTTGGAGTGCCGAGGAATCGTAGCCGTCCCCTTTAAAAGCGCTGGGGGTAGCCCTTGCCTCGGCATGCACAGTAGGCCCCTCTCTCAAGGGCCTAGGGTCCTGGGTGTGGCACAGCATGCCCCCAGGGGCCGGAGGTTTTCGCAGGGAAGAGGGTGCACACCCGAAGCGTCTAGGAGTCCTGAAAAGGGCGGCACCGATCAAATAAAGCACTCGAGCGAATAAGACCTCAAAGAGCTCGCTGTGTGCTCCGTTCCTGCAGGGCGACTCAAAGCCTTTCTCGAGGCAGGCCGTCAAGTGGCCGACCCCTCTAGTCCTACAGCCTGACAGGATGAGCGCCCACCACGGAAGCACCCTGATTATATAGAAAAAACTCCTTCTCGTTCCCGAGCCCTGCCTCCAGTGCCTAGAGGCCCGTCAGAAACGGTGTTAATCGGGTAGCTTCAAGGCAGCCGGAATGGAGCTTTCAAAATGGGACTACAGGGCTTCTGCCCTCAGACCCCCGCTTCCAGTCAACACGTCGTGCACCTCCTTGTGCTTTCTAGCAAGTGCACAGGGACACGAGCTACACACTCGCTCCTTCCCTGAATCCACTTTTCCTCGCAAGGTGCTCTGCATGTAGCCAACTCCCTCATCCAAGGAAACCTCTAGGTAGGCTCTATCGGGCCTTAGCCTCTGCTAAAGGCCTGCAGTGTAAGAGGAAGCACTGGACTTTCGTGGCAGCAGGAACGCCAGCTGACTTTCTCCCGTAAGTGTGGTGCCCTCGGCTAAGGGGACCTCGAAGGCCCGCGAAGCAGACTGTTTTCCTAAGTGCCGCTCAGACATGGGCAATGTAGGCAGAGTTCCTTGACAAGTAGGACGTGAGAGAAGAGTTTCCCTGGAGCTGTTGCAGTGCTGAGGAAAGCTAGCTCTCCCCAGGAGGTGTGCAGTGCGTTGCCCTACACTCGGCATACACAGAGTGACGGGGAAGGGCTTCCGGGCCTGGATGCCGCTGAGCAGGCCAGTGGAGCCTGCCGGTATTCAGTGGTCTTGCAGGGAATAGGGTGCGGACGCGAGGGTCCTGGGTGTCCTGAAGGGCGCACTAACCAAGAAAAGAAAGCAGAAGTGCGACGAAGGCCTCTTGGAAAGTGCTGCATGCCTCCGCTTCAGCAGGGCAATAAAGCCACTTTCCTCGAGGCAAGGGCTGACGTTCGGTCTCCAGGTAGGTACAGAGCATAGCAGCAGGAGCTCCCAAGCAGGCCCTGGACGCACCCTGTTTTACGAGAGAGAACTCCTTTTCTTCCCAGAACCATGCCTACCGTGACGAGAGGCCCGTCACAAAGGGTGTCTCTCCGTGTCGTTCAAGGCCCGACCCAGGGAACTTGCAGCCTGGGAAAGACGGCCTGTGCCTTCAGGCCCGCATTGCAAGCCAGACAGGCAGTAAAGGTAACCTGGGGATTCAACAAGCCACACACCACGCAAGGTACACAATGGGCCCTTCCCTGAATCAACGTGTTTACGCAGGGTGTTCTGCCGGGAGCGAACGGCCTCAACCACGGCAGGCTCTCGTTAGGCCTATAAGCGTCTGCCTCTTCCGAAACACCGGAGTGTTGTGTTGCCTGCAGAACTCTGCTTTGGTTGCCGCTGCGGTGCAAGCTGACTTTCTCTGTGAGTAGAGTGACTTTCCAACCGAGGTGCCACAAGGCGTTCTAAGCAGACTTAGTTCCTCAGTGCAGCTGAGAGAAGGTCAGTGTCGAAAACTTCCAGGGCACGGTGGACTGGCTAGAAAGGCGTGCCTGATGCTGTTGGAGTGCCGAGGAATCGTAGCCGTCCCCTTTAAAAGCGCTGGGTGTAGCCCTTGCCTCGGCATGCACAGTAGGCCCCTCTCTCAAGGGCCTAGGGTCCTGGGTGTGGCACAGCATGCCCCCAGGGGCCGGGGGTTTTCACAGGGAAGAGGGTGCACACCCGAAGCGTCTAGGAGTCCTGAAAAGGGCGGCACCGATCAAATAAAGCACTCGAGCGAATAAGACCTCAAAGAGCTCGCTGTGTGCTCCGTTCCTGCAGGGCGACTCAAAGCCTTTCTCGAGGCAGGCCGTCAAGTGGCCGACCCCTCTAGTCCTACAGCCTGACAGGATGAGCGCCCACCACGGAAGCACCCTGATTATATAGAGAAAACTCCTTCTCGTTCCCGAGCCCTGCCTCCAGTGCCTAGAGGCCCGTCAGAAACGGTGTTAATCGGGTAGCTTCAAGGCAGCAGGAATGGAGCTTTCAAAATGGGACTACAGGGCTTCTGCCCTCAGACCCCCGCTTCCAGTCAACACGTCGTGCACCTCCTTGTGCTTTCTAGCAAGTGCACAGGGACACGAGCTACACACTCGCTCCTTCCCTGAATCCACTTTTCCTCGCAGGGTGCTCTGCATGTAGCCAACTCCCTCATCCAAGGAAACCTCTAGGTAGGCTCTATCGGGCCTTAGCCTCTGCTAAAGGCCTGCAGTGTAAGAGGAAGCACTGGACTTTCGTGGCAGCAGGAAAGCCAGCTGACTTTCTCCCGTAAGTGTGGTGCCCTCGGCTAAGGGGACCTCGAAGGCCGGGGAAGCAGACTGTTTTCCTAAGTGCCGCTCAGACATGGGCAATGTAGGCAGAGTTCCTTGACAAGTAGGACGTGAGAGAAGAGTTTCCCTGGAGCTGTTGCAGTGCTGAGGAAAGCTAGCTCTCCCCAGGAGGTGTGCAGTGCGTTGCCCTACACTCGGCATACACAGAGTGACGGGGAAGGGCTTCCGGGCCTGGATGCCGCTGAGCAGGCCAGTGGAGCCTGCCGGTATTCAGTGGTCTTGCAGGGAATAGGGTGCGGACGCGAGGGTCCTGGGTGTCCTGAAGGGCGCACTAACCAAGAAAAGAAAGCAGAAGTGCGACGAAGGCCTCTTGGAAAGTGCTGCATGCCTCCGCTTCAGCAGGGCAATAAAGCCACTTTCCTCGAGGCAAGGGCTGACGTTCGGTCTCCAGGTAGGTACAGAGCATAGCAGCAGGAGCTCCCAAGCAGGCCCTGGACGCACCCTGTTTTACGAGAGAGAACTCCTTTTCTTCCCAGAACCATGCCTACCGTGACGAGAGGCCCGTCACAAAGGGTGTCTCTCCGTGTCGTTCAAGGCCCGACCCAGGGAACTTGCAGCCTGGGAAAGACGGCCTGTGCCTTCAGGCCCGCATTGCAAGCCAGACAGGCAGTAAAGGTAACCTGGGGATTCAACAAGCCACACACCACGCAAGGTACACAATGGGCCCTTCCCTGAATCAACGTGTTTACGCAGGGTGTTCTGCCGGGAGCGAACGGCCTCAACCACGGCAGGCTCTCGTTAGGCCTATAAGCGTCTGCCTCTTCCGAAACACCGGAGTGTTGTGTTGCCTGCAGAACTCTGCTTTGGTTGCCGCTGCGGTGCAAGCTGACTTTCTCCGTGAGTAGAGTGACTTTCCAACCGAGGTGCCACAAGGCGTTCTAAGCAGACTTAGTTCCTCAGTGCAGCTGAGAGAAGGTCAGTGTCGAAAACTTCCAGGGCACGGTGGACTGGCTAGAAAGGCGTGCCTGATGCTGTTGGAGTGCCGAGGAATCGTAGCCGTCCCCTTTAAAAGCGCTGGGGGTAGCCCTTGCCTCGGCATGCACAGTAGGCCCCTCTCTCAAGGGCCTAGGGTCCTGGGTGTGGCACAGCATGCCCCCAGGGGCCGGAGGTTTTCGCAGGGAAGAGGGTGCACACCCGAAGCGTCTAGGAGTCCTGAAAAGGGCGGCACCGATCAAATAAAGCACTCGAGCGAATAAGACCTCAAAGAGCTCGCTGTGTGCTCCGTTCCTGCAGGGCGACTCAAAGCCTTTCTCGAGGCAGGCCGTCAAGTGGCCGACCCCTCTAGTCCTACAGCCTGACAGGATGAGCGCCCACCACGGAAGCACCCTGATTATATAGAGAAAACTCCTTCTCGTTCCCGAGCCCTGCCTCCAGTGCCTAGAGGCCCGTCAGAAACGGTGTTAATCGGGTAGCTTCAAGGCAGCCGGAATGGAGCTTTCAAAATGGGACTACAGGGCTTCTGCCCTCAGACCCCCGCTTCCAGTCAACACGTCGTGCACCTCCTTGTGCTTTCTAGCAAGTGCACAGGGACACGAGCTACACACTCGCTCCTTCCCTGAATCCACTTTTCCTCGCAGGGTGCTCTGCATGTAGCCAACTCCCTCATCCAAGGAAACCTCTAGGTAGGCTCTATCGGGCCTTAGCCTCTGCTAAAGGCCTGCAGTGTAAGAGGAAGCACTGGACTTTCGTGGCAGCAGGAACGCCAGCTGACTTTCTCCCGTAAGTGTGGTGCCCTCGGCTAAGGGGTCCTCGAAGGCCCGCGAAGCAGACTGTTTTCCTAAGTGCCGCTCAGACATGGGCAATGTAGGCAGAGTTCCTTGACAAGTAGGACGTGAGAGAAGAGTTTCCCTGGAGCTGTTGCAGTGCTGAGGAAAGCTAGCTCTCCCCAGGAGGTGTGCAGTGCGTTGCCCTACACTCGGCATACACACAGTGACGGGGAAGGGCTTCCGGGCCTGGATGCCGCTGAGCAGGCCAGTGGAGCCTGCCGGTATTCAGTGGTCTTGCAGGGAATAGGGTGCGGACGCGAGGGTCCTGGGTGTCCTGAAGGGCGCACTAACCAAGAAAAGAAAGCAGAAGTGCGACGAAGGCCTCTTGGAAAGTGTTGCATGCCTCCGCTTCAGCAGGGCAATAAAGCCACTTTCCTCGAGGCAAGGGCTGACGTTCGGTCTCCAGGTAGGTACAGAGCATAGCAGCAGGAGCTCCCAAGCAGGCCCTGGACGCACCCTGTTTTACGAGAGAGAACTCCTTTTCTTCCCAGAACCATGCCTACCGTGACGAGAGGCCCGTCACAAAGGGTGTCTCTCCGTGTTGTTCAAGGCCCGACCCAGGGAACTTGCAGCCTGGGAAAGACGGCCTGTGCCTTCAGGCCCGCATTGCAAGCCAGACAGGCAGTAAAGGTAACCTGGGGATTCAACAAGCCACACACCACGCAAGGTACACAATGGGCCCTTCCCTGAATCAACGTGTTTACGCAGGGTGTTCTGCCGGGAGCGAACGGCCTCAACCACGGCAGGCTCTCGTTAGGCCTATAAGCGTCTGCCTCTTCCGAAACACCGGAGTGTTGTGTTGCCTGCAGAACTCTGCTTTGGTTGCCGCTGCGGTGCAAGCTGACTTTCTCCGTGAGTAGAGTGACTTTCCAACCGAGGTGCCACAAGGCGTTCTAAGCAGACTTAGTTCCTCAGTGCAGCTGAGAGAAGGTCAGTGTCGAAAACTTCCAGGGCACGGTGGACTGGCTAGAAAGGCGTGCCTGATGCTGTTGGAGTGCCGAGGAATCGTAGCCGTCCCCTTTAAAAGCGCTGGGGGTAGCCCTTGCCTCGGCATGCACAGTAGGCCCCTCTCTCAAGGGCCTAGGGTCCTGGGTGTGGCACAGCATGCCCCCAGGGGCCGGAGGTTTTCGCAGGGAAGAGGGTGCACACCCGAAGCGTCTAGGAGTCCTTAAAAGGTCGGCACCGATCAAATAAAGCACTCGAGCGAATAAGACCTCAAAGAGCTCGCTGTGTGCTCCGTTCCTGCAGGGCGACTCAAAGCCTTTCTCGAGGCAGGCCGTCAAGTGGCCGACCCCTCTAGTCCTACAGCCTGACAGGATGAGCGCCCACCACGGAAGCACCCTGATTATATAGAAAAAACTCCTTCTCGTTCCCGAGCCCTGCCTCCAGTGCCTAGAGGCCCGTCAGAAACGGTGTTAATCGGGTAGCTTCAAGGCAGCCGGAATGGAGCTTTCAAAATGGGACTACAGGGCTTCTGCCCTCAGACCCCCGCTTCCAGTCAACACGTCGTGCACCTCCTTGTGCTTTCTAGCAAGTGCACAGGGACACGAGCTACACACTCGCTCGTTCCCTGAATCCACTTTTCCTCGCAGGGTGCTCTGCATGTAGCCAACTCCCTCATCCAAGGAAACCTCTAGGTAGGCTCTATCGGGCCTTAGCCTCTGCTAAAGGCCTGCAGTGTAAGAGGAAGCACTGGACTTTCGTGGCAGCAGGAACGCCAGCTGACTTTCTCCCGTAAGTGTGGTGCCCTCGGCTAAGGGGACCTCGAAGGCCCGCGAAGCAGACTGTTTTCCTAAGTGCCGCTCAGACATGGGCAATGTAGGCAGAGTTCCTTGACAAGTAGGACGTGAGAGAAGAGTTTCCCTGGAGCTGTTGCAGTGCTGAGGAAAGCTAGCTCTCCCCAGGAGGTGTGCAGTGCGTTGCCCTACACTCGGCATACACACAGTGACGGGGAAGGGCTTCCGGGCCTGGATGCCGCTGAGCAGGCCAGTGGAGCCTGCCGGTATTCAGTGGTCTTGCAGGGAATAGGGTGCGGACGCGAGGGTCCTGGGTGTCCTGAAGGGCGCACTAACCAAGAAAAGAAAGCAGAAGTGCGACGAAGGCCTCTTGGAAAGTGCTGCATGCCTCCGCTTCAGCAGGGCAATAAAGCCACTTTCCTCGAGGCAAGGGCTGACGTTCGGTCTCCAGGTAGGTACAGAGCATAGCAGCAGGAGCTCCCAAGCAGGCCCTGGACGCACCCTGTTTTACGAGAGAGAACTCCTTTTCTTCCCAGAACCATGCCTACCGTGACGAGAGGCCCGTCACAAAGGGTGTCTCTCCGTGTCGTTCAAGGCCCGACCCAGGGAACTTGCAGCCTGGGAAAGACGGCCTGTGCCTTCAGGCCCGCATTGCAAGCCAGACAGGCAGTAAAGGTAACCTGGGGATTCAACAAGCCACACACCACGCAAGGTACACAATGGGCCCTTCCCTGAATCAACGTGTTTACGCAGGGTGTTCTGCCGGGAGCGAACGGCCTCAACCACGGCAGGCTCTCGTTAGGCCTATAAGCGTCTGCCTCTTCCGAAACACCGGAGTGTTGTGTTGCCTGCAGAACTCTGCTTTGGTTGCCGCTGCGGTGCAAGCTGACTTTCTCTGTGAGTAGAGTGACTTTCCAACCGAGGTGCCACAAGGCGTTCTAAGCAGACTTAGTTCCTCAGTGCAGCTGAGAGAAGGTCAGTGTCGAAAACTTCCAGGGCACGGTGGACTGGCTAGAAAGGCGTGCCTGATGCTGTTGGAGTGCCGAGGAATCGTAGCCGTCCCCTTTAAAAGCGCTGGGTGTAGCCCTTGCCTCGGCATGCACAGTAGGCCCCTCTCTCAAGGGCCTAGGGTCCTGGGTGTGGCACAGCATGCCCCCAGGGGCCGGGGGTTTTCACAGGGAAGAGGGTGCACACCCGAAGCGTCTAGGAGTCCTGAAAAGGGCGGCACCGATCAAATAAAGCACTCGAGCGAATAAGACCTCAAAGAGCTCGCTGTGTGCTCCGTTCCTGCAGGGCGACTCAAAGCCTTTCTCGAGGCAGGCCGTCAAGTGGCCGACCCCTCTAGTCCTACAGCCTGACAGGATGAGCGCCCACCACGGAAGCACCCTGATTATATAGAGAAAACTCCTTCTCGTTCCCGAGCCCTGCCTCCAGTGCCTAGAGGCCCGTCAGAAACGGTGTTAATCGGGTAGCTTCAAGGCAGCAGGAATGGAGCTTTCAAAATGGGACTACAGGGCTTCTGCCCTCAGACCCCCGCTTCCAGTCAACACGTCGTGCACCTCCTTGTGCTTTCTAGCAAGTGCACAGGGACACGAGCTACACACTCGCTCCTTCCCTGAATCCACTTTTCCTCGCAGGGTGCTCTGCATGTAGCCAACTCCCTCATCCAAGGAAACCTCTAGGTAGGCTCTATCGGGCCTTAGCCTCTGCTAAAGGCCTGCAGTGTAAGAGGAAGCACTGGACTTTCGTGGCAGCAGGAAAGCCAGCTGACTTTCTCCCGTAAGTGTGGTGCCCTCGGCTAAGGGGACCTCGAAGGCCGGGGAAGCAGACTGTTTTCCTAAGTGCCGCTCAGACATGGGCAATGTAGGCAGAGTTCCTTGACAAGTAGGACGTGAGAGAAGAGTTTCCCTGGAGCTGTTGCAGTGCTGAGGAAAGCTAGCTCTCCCCAGGAGGTGTGCAGTGCGTTGCCCTACACTCGGCATACACAGAGTGACGGGGAAGGGCTTCCGGGCCTGGATGCCGCTGAGCAGGCCAGTGGAGCCTGCCGGTATTCAGTGGTCTTGCAGGGAATAGGGTGCGGACGCGAGGGTCCTGGGTGTCCTGAAGGGCGCACTAACCAAGAAAAGAAAGCAGAAGTGCGACGAAGGCCCCTTGGAAAGTGCTCCATGCCTCCGCTTCAGCAGGGCAATAAAGCCACTTTCCTCGAGGCAAGGGCTGACGTTCGGTCTCCAGGTAGGTACAGAGCATAGCAGCAGGAGCTCCCAAGCAGGCCCTGGACGCACCCTGTTATACGAGAGAGAACTCCTTTTCTTCCCAGAACCATGCCTACCGTGACGAGAGGCCCGTCACAAAGGGTGTCTCTCCGTGTCGTTCAAGGCCCGACCCAGGGAACTTGCAGCCTGGGAAAGACGGCCTGTGCCTTCAGGCCCGCATTGCAAGCCAGACAGGCAGTAAAGGTAACCTGGGGATTCAACAAGCCACACACCACGCAAGGTACACAATGGGCCCTTCCCTGAATCAACGTGTTTACGCAGGGTGTTCTGCCGGGAGCGAACGGCCTCAACCACGGCAGGCTCTCGTTAGGCCTATAAGCGTCTGCCTCTTCCGAAACACCGGAGTGTTGTGTTGCCTGCAGAACTCTGCTTTGGTTGCCGCTGCGGTGCAAGCTGACTTTCTCCGTGAGTAGAGTGACTTTCCAACCGAGGTGCCACAAGGCGTTCTAAGCAGACTTAGTTCCTCAGTGCAGCTGAGAGAAGGTCAGTGTCGAAAACTTCCAGGGCACGGTGGACTGGCTAGAAAGGCGTGCCTGATGCTGTTGGAGTGCCGAGGAATCGTAGCCGTCCCCTTTAAAAGCGCTGGGGGTAGCCCTTGCCTCGGCATGCACAGTAGGCCCCTCTCTCAAGGGCCTAGGGTCCTGGGTGTGGCACAGCATGCCCCCAGGGGCCGGAGGTTTTCGCAGGGAAGAGGGTGCACACCCGAAGCGTCTAGGAGTCCTGAAAAGGGCGGCACCGATCAAATAAAGCACTCGAGCGAATAAGACCTCAAAGAGCTCGCTGTGTGCTCCGTTCCTGCAGGGCGACTCAAAGCCTTTCTCGAGGCAGGCCGTCAAGTGGCCGACCCCTCTAGTCCTACAGCCTGACAGGATGAGCGCCCACCACGGAAGCACCCTGATTATATAGAGAAAACTCCTTCTCGTTCCCGAGCCCTGCCTCCAGTGCCTAGAGGCCCGTCAGAAACGGTGTTAATCGGGTAGCTTCAAGGCAGCAGGAATGGAGCTTTCAAAATGGGACTACAGGGCTTCTGCCCTCAGACCCCCGCTTCCAGTCAACACGTCGTGCACCTCCTTGTGCTTTCTAGCAAGTGCACAGGGACACGAGCTACACACTCGCTCCTTCCCTGAATCCACTTTTCCTCGCAGGGTGCTCTGCATGTAGCCAACTCCCTCATCCAAGGAAACCTCTAGGTAGGCTCTATCGGGCCTTAGCCTCTGCTAAAGGCCTGCAGTGTAAGAGGAAGCACTGGACTTTCGTGGCAGCAGGAACGCCAGCTGACTTTCTCCCGTAAGTGTGGTGCCCTCGGCTAAGGGGTCCTCGAAGGCCCGCGAAGCAGACTGTTTTCCTAAGTGCCGCTCAGACATGGGCAATGTAGGCAGAGTTCCTTGACAAGTAGGACGTGAGAGAAGAGTTTCCCTGGAGCTGTTGCAGTGCTGAGGAAAGCTAGCTCTCCCCAGGAGGTGTGCAGTGCGTTGCCCTACACTCGGCATACACACAGTGACGGGGAAGGGCTTCCGGGCCTGGATGCCGCTGAGCAGGCCAGTGGAGCCTGCCGGTATTCAGTGGTCTTGCAGGGAATAGGGTGCGGACGCGAGGGTCCTGGGTGTCCTGAAGGGCGCACTAACCAAGAAAAGAAAGCAGAAGTGCGACGAAGGCCTCTTGGAAAGTGTTGCATGCCTCCGCTTCAGCAGGGCAATAAAGCCACTTTCCTCGAGGCAAGGGCTGACGTTCGGTCTCCAGGTAGGTACAGAGCATAGCAGCAGGAGCTCCCAAGCAGGCCCTGGACGCACCCTGTTTTACGAGAGAGAACTCCTTTTCTTCCCAGAACCATGCCTACCGTGACGAGAGGCCCGTCACAAAGGGTGTCTCTCCGTGTCGTTCAAGGCCCGACCCAGGGAACTTGCAGCCTGGGAAAGACGGCCTGTGCCTTCAGGCCCGCATTGCAAGCCAGACAGGCAGTAAAGGTAACCTGGGGATTCAACAAGCCACACACCACGCAAGGTACACAATGGGCCCTTCCCTGAATCAACGTGTTTACGCAGGGTGTTCTGCCGGGAGCGAACGGCCTCAACCACGGCAGGCTCTCGTTAGGCCTATAAGCGTCTGCCTCTTCCGAAACACCGGAGTGTTGTGTTGCCTGCAGAACTCTGCTTTGGTTGCCGCTGCGGTGCAAGCTGACTTTCTCCGTGAGTAGAGTGACTTTCCAACCGAGGTGCCACAAGGCGTTCTAAGCAGACTTAGTTCCTCAGTGCAGCTGAGAGAAGGTCAGTGTCGAAAACTTCCAGGGCACGGTGGACTGGCTAGAAAGGCGTGCCTGATGCTGTTGGAGTGCCGAGGAATCGTAGCCGTCCCCTTTAAAAGCGCTGGGGGTAGCCCTTGCCTCGGCATGCACAGTAGGCCCCTCTCTCAAGGGCCTAGGGTCCTGGGTGTGGCACAGCATGCCCCCAGGGGCCGGAGGTTTTCGCAGGGAAGAGGGTGCACACCCGAAGCGTCTAGGAGTCCTGAAAAGGGCGGCACCGATCAAATAAAGCACTCGAGCGAATAAGACCTCAAAGAGCTCGCTGTGTGCTCCGTTCCTGCAGGGCGACTCAAAGCCTTTCTCGAGGCAGGCCGTCAAGTGGCCGACCCCTCTAGTCCTACAGCCTGACAGGATGAGCGCCCACCACGGAAGCACCCTGATTATATAGAGAAAACTCCTTCTCGTTCCCGAGCCCTGCCTCCAGTGCCTAGAGGCCCGTCAGAAACGGTGTTAATCGGGTAGCTTCAAGGCAGCCGGAATGGAGCTTTCAAAATGGGACTACAGGGCTTCTGCCCTCAGACCCCCGCTTCCAGTCAACACGTCGTGCACCTCCTTGTGCTTTCTAGCAAGTGCACAGGGACACGAGCTACACACTCGCTCCTTCCCTGAATCCACTTTTCTTCGCAGGGTGCTCTGCATGTAGCCAACTCCCTCATCCAAGGAAACCTCTAGGTAGGCTCTATCGGGCCTTAGCCTCTGCTAAAGGCCTGCAGTGTAAGAGGAAGCACTGGACTTTCGTGGCAGCAGGAACGCCAGCTGACTTTCTCCCGTAAGTGTGGTGCCCTCGGCTAAGGGGTCCTCGAAGGCCCGCGAAGCAGACTGTTTTCCTAAGTGCCGCTCAGACATGGGCAATGTAGGCAGAGTTCCTTGACAAGTAGGACGTGAGAGAAGAGTTTCCCTGGAGCTGTTGCAGTGCTGAGGAAAGCTAGCTCTCCCCAGGAGGTGTGCAGTGCGTTGCCCTACACTCGGCATACACACAGTGACGGGGAAGGGCTTCCGGGCCTGGATGCCGCTGAGCAGGCCAGTGGAGCCTGCCGGTATTCAGTGGTCTTGCAGGGAATAGGGTGCGGACGCGAGGGTCCTGGGTGTCCTGAAGGGCGCACTAACCAAGAAAAGAAAGCAGAAGTGCGACGAAGGCCTCTTGGAAAGTGCTGCATGCCTCCGCTTCAGCAGGGCAATAAAGCCACTTTCCTCGAGGCAAGGGCTGACGTTCGGTCTCCAGGTAGGTACAGAGCATAGCAGCAGGAGCTCCCAAGCAGGCCCTGGACGCACCCTGTTTTACGAGAGAGAACTCCTTTTCTTCCCAGAACCATGCCTACCGTGACGAGAGGCCCGTCACAAAGGGTGTCTCTCCGTGTCGTTCAAGGCCCGACCCAGGGAACTTGCAGCCTGGGAAAGACGGCCTGTGCCTTCAGGCCCGCCTTGCAAGCCAGACAGGCAGTAAAGGTAACCTGGGGATTCAACAAGCCACACACCACGCAAGGTACACAATGGGCCCTTCCCTGAATCAACGTGTTTACGCAGGGTGTTCTGCCGGGAGCGAACGGCCTCAACCACGGCAGGCTCTCGTTAGGCCTATAAGCGTCTGCCTCTTCCGAAACACCGGAGTGTTGTGTTGCCTGCAGAACTCTGCTTTGGTTGCCGCTGCGGTGCAAGCTGACTTTCTCCGTGAGTAGAGTGACTTTCCACCGAGGTGCCACAAGGCGTTCTAAGCAGACTAGTTCCTCAGTGCAGCTGAGAGAAGGTCAGTGTCGAAAACTTCCAGGGCACGGTGGACTGGCTAGAAAGGCGTGCCTGATGCTGTTGGAGTGCCGAGGAATCGTAGCTGTCCCCTTTAAAAGCGCTGGGTGTAGCCCTTGCCTCGGCATGCACAGTAGGCCCCTCTCTCAAGGGCCTAGGGTCCTGGGTGTGGCACAGCATGCCCCCAGGAGCCGGGGCTTTTCGCAGGGAAGAGGGTGCACACCCGAAGCGTCTAGGAGTCCTGAAAAGGGCGGCACCGATCAAATAAAGCACTCGAGCGAATAAGACCTCAAAGAGCTCGCTGTGTGCTCCGTTCCTGCAGGGCGACTCAAAGCCTTTCTCGAGGCAGGCCGTCAAGTGGCCGACCCCTCTAGCCCTACAGCCTGACAGGATGAGCGCCCACCACGGAAGCACCCTGATTATATAGAGAAAACTCCTTCTCGTTCCCGAGCCCTGCCTCCAGTGCCTAGAGGCCCGTCAGAAACGGTGTTAATCGGGTAGCTTCAAGGCAGCAGGAATGGAGCTTTCAAAATGGGACTACAGGGCTTCTGCCCTCAGACCCCCGCTTCCAGTCAACACGTCGTGCACCTCCTTGTGCTTTCTAGCAAGTGCACAGGGACACGAGCTACACACTCGCTCCTTCCCTGAATCCACTTTTCCTCGCAGGGTGCTCTGCATGTAGCCAACTCCCTCATCCAAGGAAACCTCTAGGTAGGCTCTATCGGGCCTTAGCCTCTGCTAAAGGCCTGCAGTGTAAGAGGAAGCACTGGACTTTCGTGGCAGCAGGAACGCCAGCTGACTTTCTCCCGTAAGTGTGGTGCCCTCGGCTAAGGGGTCCTCGAAGGCCCGCGAAGCAGACTGTTTTCCTAAGTGCCGCTCAGACATGGGCAATGTAGGCAGAGTTCCTTGACAAGTAGGACGTGAGAGAAGAGTTTCCCTGGAGCTGTTGCAGTGCTGAGGAAAGCTAGCTCTCCCCAGGAGGTGTGCAGTGCGTTGCCCTACACTCGGCATACACAGAGTGACGGGGAAGGGCTTCCGGGCCTGGATGCCGCTGAGCAGGCCAGTGGAGCCTGCCGGTATTCAGTGGTCTTGCAGGGAATAGGGTGCGGACGCGAGGGTCCTGGGTGTCCTGAACGGCGCACTAACCAAGAAAAGAAAGCAGAAGTGCGACGAAGGCCCCTTGGAAAGTGCTCCATGCCTCCGCTTCAGCAGGGCAATAAAGCCACTTTCCTCGAGGCAAGGGCTGACGTTCGGTCTCCAGGTAGGTACAGAGCATAGCAGCAGGAGCTCCCAAGCAGGCCCTGGACGCACCCTGTTATACGAGAGAGAACTCCTTTTCTTCCCAGAACCATGCCTACCGTGACGAGAGGCCCGTCACAAAGGGTGTCTCTCCGTGTCGTTCAAGGCCCGACCCAGGGAACTTGCAGCCTGGGAAAGACGGCCTGTGCCTTCAGGCCCGCATTGCAAGCCAGACAGGCAGTAAAGGTAACCTGGGGATTCAACAAGCCACACACCACGCAAGGTACACAATGGGCCCTTCCCTGAATCAACGTGTTTACGCAGGGTGTTCTGCCGGGAGCGAACGGCCTCAACCACGGCAGGCTCTCGTTAGGCCTATAAGCGTCTGCCTCTTCCGAAACACCGGAGTGTTGTGTTGCCTGCAGAACTCTGCTTTGGTTGCCGCTGCGGTGCAAGCTGACTTTCTCCGTGAGTAGAGTGACTTTCCAACCGAGGTGCCACAAGGCGTTCTAAGCAGACTTAGTTCCTCAGTGCAGCTGAGAGAAGGTCAGTGTCGAAAACTTCCAGGGCACGGTGGACTGGCTAGAAAGGCGTGCCTGATGCTGTTGGAGTGCCGAGGAATCGTAGCCGTCCCCTTTAAAAGCGCTGGGGGTAGCCCTTGCCTCGGCATGCACAGTAGGCCCCTCTCTCAAGGGCCTAGGGTCCTGGGTGTGGCACAGCATGCCCCCAGGGGCCGGAGGTTTTCGCAGGGAAGAGGGTGCACACCCGAAGCGTCTAGGAGTCCTGAAAAGGGCGGCACCGATCAAATAAAGCACTCCAGCGAATAAGACCTCAAAGAGCTCGCTGTGTGCTCCGTTCCTGCAGGGCGACTCAAAGCCTTTCTCGAGGCAGGCCGTCAAGTGGCCGACCCCTCTAGTCCTACAGCCTGACAGGATGAGCGCCCACCACGGAAGCACCCTGATTATATAGAAAAAACTCCTTCTCGTTCCCGAGCCCTGCCTCCAGTGCCTAGAGGCCCGTCAGAAACGGTGTTAATCGGGTAGCTTCAAGGCAGCCGGAATGGAGCTTTCAAAATGGGACTACAGGGCTTCTGCCCTCAGACCCCCGCTTCCAGTCAACACGTCGTGCACCTCCTTGTGCTTTCTAGCAAGTGCACAGGGACACGAGCTACACACTCTCTCCTTCCCTGAATCCACTTTTCCTCGCAGGGTGCTCTGCATGTAGCCAACTCCCTCATCCAAGGAAACCTCTAGGTAGGCTCTATCGGGCCTTAGCCTCTGCTAAAGGCCTGCAGTGTAAGAGGAAGCACTGGACTTTCGTGGCAGCAGGAACGCCAGCTGACTTTCTCCCGTAAGTGTGGTGCCCTCGGCTAAGGGGACCTCGAAGGCCCGCGAAGCAGACTGTTTTCCTAAGTGCCGCTCAGACATGGGCAATGTAGGCAGAGTTCCTTGACAAGTAGGACGTGAGAGAAGAGTTTCCCTGGAGCTGTTGCAGTGCTGAGGAAAGCTAGCTCTCCCCAGGAGGTGTGCAGTGCGTTGCCCTACACTCGGCATACACAGAGTGACGGGGAAGGGCTTCCGGGCCTGGATGCCGCTGAGCAGGCCAGTGGAGCCTGCCGGTATTCAGTGGTCTTGCAGGGAATAGGGTGCGGACGCGAGGGTCCTGGGTGTCCTGAACGGCGCACTAACCAAGAAAAGAAAGCAGAAGTGCGACGAAGGCCCCTTGGAAAGTGCTCCATGCCTCCGCTTCAGCAGGGCAATAAAGCCACGTTCCTCGAGGCAAGGGCTGACGTTCGGTCTCCAGGTAGGTACAGAGCATAGCAGCAGGAGCTCCCAAGCAGGCCCTGGACGCACCCTGTTATACGAGAGAGAACTCCTTTTCTTCCCAGAACCATGCCTACCGTGACGAGAGGCCCGTCACAAAGGGTGTCTCTCCGTGTCGTTCAAGGCCCGACCCAGGGAACTTGCAGCCTGGGAAAGACGGCCTGTGCCTTCAGGCCCGCATTGCAAGCCAGACAGGCAGTAAAGGTAACCTGGGGATTCAACAAGCCACACACCACGCAAGGTACACAATGGGCCCTTCCCTGAATCAACGTGTTTACGCAGGGTGTTCTGCCGGGAGCGAACGGCCTCAACCACGGCAGGCTCTCGTTAGGCCTATAAGCGTCTGCCTCTTCCGAAACACCGGAGTGTTGTGTTGCCTGCAGAACTCTGCTTTGGTTGCCGCTGCGGTGCAAGCTGACTTTCTCCGTGAGTAGAGTGACTTTCCAACCGAGGTGCCACAAGGCGTTCTAAGCAGACTTAGTTCCTCAGTGCAGCTGAGAGAAGGTCAGTGTCGAAAACTTCCAGGGCACGGTGGACTGGCTAGAAAGGCGTGCCTGATGCTGTTGGAGTGCCGAGGAATCGTAGCCGTCCCCTTTAAAAGCGCTGGGGGTAGCCCTTGCCTCGGCATGCACAGTAGGCCCCTCTCTCAAGGGCCTAGGGTCCTGGGTGTGGCACAGCATGCCCCCAGGGGCCGGAGGTTTTCGCAGGGAAGAGGGTGCACACCCGAAGCGTCTAGGAGTCCTGAAAAGGGCGGCACCGATCAAATAAAGCACTCGAGCGAATAAGACCTCAAAGAGCTCGCTGTGTGCTCCGTTCCTGCAGGGCGACTCAAAGCCTTTCTCGAGGCAGGCCGTCAAGTGGCCGACCCCTCTAGTCCTACAGCCTGACAGGATGAGCGCCCACCACGGAAGCACCCTGATTATATAGAGAAAACTCCTTCTCGTTCCCGAGCCCTGCCTCCAGTGCCTAGAGGCCCGTCAGAAACGGTGTTAATCGGGTAGCTTCAAGGCAGCCGGAATGGAGCTTTCAAAATGGGACTACAGGGCTTCTGCCCTCAGACCCCCGCTTCCAGTCAACACGTCGTGCACCTCCTTGTGCTTTCTAGCAAGTGCACAGGGACACGAGCTACACACTCGCTCCTTCCCTGAATCCACTTTTCCTCGCAGGGTGCTCTGCATGTAGCCAACTCCCTCATCCAAGGAAACCTCTAGGTAGGCTCTATCGGGCCTTAGCCTCTGCTAAAGGCCTGCAGTGTAAGAGGAAGCACTGGACTTTCGTGGCAGCAGGAACGCCAGCTGACTTTCTCCCGTAAGTGTGGTGCCCTCGGCTAAGGGGTCCTCGAAGGCCCGCGAAGCAGACTGTTTTCCTAAGTGCCGCTCAGACATGGGCAATGTAGGCAGAGTTCCTTGACAAGTAGGACGTGAGAGAAGAGTTTCCCTGGAGCTGTTGCAGTGCTGAGGAAAGCTAGCTCTCCCCAGGAGGTGTGCAGTGCGTTGCCCTACACTCGGCATACACACAGTGACGGGGAAGGGCTTCCGGGCCTGGATGCCGCTGAGCAGGCCAGTGGAGCCTGCCGGTATTCAGTGGTCTTGCAGGGAATAGGGTGCGGACGCGAGGGTCCTTGGTGTCCTGAAGGGCGCACTAACCAAGAAAAGAAAGCAGAAGTGCGACGAAGGCCTCTTGGAAAGTGCTGCATGCCTCCGCTTCAGCAGGGCAATAAAGCCACGTTCCTCGAGGCAAGGGCTGACGTTCGGTCTCCAGGTAGGTACAGAGCATAGCAGCAGGAGCTCCCAAGCAGGCCCTGGACGCACCCTGTTTTACGAGAGAGAACTCCTTTTCTTCCCAGAACCATGCCTACCGTGACGAGAGGCCCGTCACAAAGGGTGTCTCTCCGTGTCGTTCAAGGCCCGACCCAGGGAACTTGCAGCCTGGGAAAGACGGCCTGTGCCTTCAGGCCCGCATTGCAAGCCAGACAGGCAGTAAAGGTAACCTGGGGATTCAACAAGCCACACACCACGCAAGGTACACAATGGGCCCTTCCCTGAATCAACGTGTTTACGCAGGGTGTTCTGCCGGGAGCGAACCGCCTCAACCACGGCAGGCTCTCGTTAGGCCTATAAGCGTCTGCCTCTTCCGAAACACCGGAGTGTTGTGTTGCCTGCAGAACTCTGCTTTGGTTGCCGCTGCGGTGCAAGCTGACTTTCTCCGTGAGTAGAGTGACTTTCCAACCGAGGTGCCACAAGGCGTTCTAAGCAGACTTAGGTCCTCAGTGCAGCTGAGAGAAGGTCAGTGTCGAAAACTTCCAGGGCACGGTGGACTGGCTAGAAAGGCGTGCCTGATGCTGTTGGAGTGCCGAGGAATCGTAGCCGTCCCCTTTAAAAGCGCTGGGGGTAGCCCTTGCCTCGGCATGCACAGTAGGCCCCTCTCTCAAGGGTCTAGGGTCCTGGGTGTGGCACAGCATGCCCCCAGGGGCCGGGGCTTTTCGCAGGGAAGAGGGTGCACACCCGAAGCGTCTAGGAGTCCTGAAAAGGGCGGCACCGATCAAATAAAGCACTCGAGCGAATAAGACCTCAAAGAGCTCGCTGTGTGCTCCGTTCCTGCAGGGCGACTCAAAGCCTTTCTCGAGGCAGGCCGTCAAGTGGCCGACCCCTCTAGTCCTACAGCCTGACAGGATGAGCGCCCACCACGGAAGCACCCTGATTATATAGAGAAAACTCCTTCTCGTTCCCGAGCCCTGCCTCCAGTGCCTAGAGGCCCGTCAGAAACGGTGTTAATCGGGTAGCTTCAAGGCAGCCGGAATGGAGCTTTCAAAATGGGACTACAGGGCTTCTGCCCTCAGACCCCCGCTTCCAGTCAACACGTCGTGCACCTCCTTGTGCTCTCTAGCAAGTGCACAGGGACACGAGCTACACACTCGCTCCTTCCCTGAATCCACTTTTCTTCGCAGGGTGCTCTGCATGTAGCCAACTCCCTCATCCAAGGAAACCTCTAGGTAGGCTCTATCGGGCCTTAGCCTCTGCTAAAGGCCTGCAGTGTAAGAGGAAGCACTGGACTTTCGTGGCAGCAGGAACGCCAGCTGACTTTCTCCCGTAAGTGTGGTGCCCTCGGCTAAGGGGTCCTCGAAGGCCCGCGAAGCAGACTGTTTTCCTAAGTGCCGCTCAGACATGGGCAATGTAGGCAGAGTTCCTTGACAAGTAGGACGTGAGAGAAGAGTTTCCCTGGAGCTGTTGCAGTGCTGAAGAAAGCTAGCTCTCCCCAGGAGGTGTGCAGTGCGTTGCCCTACACTCGGCATACACAGAGTGACGGGGAAGGGCTTCCGGGCCTGGATGCCGCTGAGCAGGCCAGTGGAGCCTGCCGGTATTCAGTGGTCTTGCAGGGAATAGGGTGCGGACGCGAGGGTCCTGGGTGTCCTGAAGGGCGCACTAACCAAGAAAAGAAAGCAGAAGTGCGACGAAGGCCTCTTGGAAAGTGCTGCATGCCTCCGCTTCAGCAGGGCAATAAAGCCACGTTCCTCGAGGCAAGGGCTGACGTTCGGTCTCCAGGTAGGTACAGAGCATAGCAGCAGGAGCTCCCAAGCAGGCCCTGGACGCACCCTGTTTTACGAGAGAGAACTCCTTTTCTTCCCAGAACCATGCCTACCGTGACGAGAGGCCCGTCACAAAGGGTGTCTCTCCGTGTCGTTCAAGGCCCGACCCAGGGAACTTGCAGCCTGGGAAAGACGGCCTGTGCCTTCAGGCCCGCATTGCAAGCCAGACAGGCAGTAAAGGTAACCTGGGGATTCAACAAGCCACACACCACGCAAGGTACACAATGGGCCCTTCCCTGAATCAACGTGTTTACGCAGGGTGTTCTGCCGGGAGCGAACGGCCTCAACCACGGCAGGCTCTCGTTAGGCCTATAAGCGTCTGCCTCTTCCGAAACACCGGAGTGTTGTGTTGCCTGCAGAACTCTGCTTTGGTTGCCGCTGCGGTGCAAGCTGACTTTCTCCGTGAGTAGAGTGACTTTCCAACCGAGGTGCCACAAGGCGTTCTAAGCAGACTTAGTTCCTCAGTGCAGCTGAGAGAAGGTCAGTGTCGAAAACTTCCAGGGCACGGTGGACTGGCTAGAAAGGCGTGCCTGATGCTGTTGGAGTGCCGAGGAATCGTAGCCGTCCCCTTTAAAAGCGCTGGGGGTAGCCCTTGCCTCGGCATGCACAGTAGGCCCCTCTCTCAAGGGCCTAGGGTCCTGGGTGTGGCACAGCATGCCCCCAGGGGCCGGGGCTTTTCGCAGGGAAGAGGGTGCACACCCGAAGCGTCTAGGAGTCCTGAAAAGGGCGGCACCGATCAAATAAAGCACTCGAGCGAATAAGACCTCAAAGAGCTCGCTGTGTGCTCCGTTCCTGCAGGGCGACTCAAAGCCTTTCTCGAGGCAGGCCGTCAAGTGGCCGACCCCTCTAGTCCTACAGCCTGACAGGATGAGCGCCCACCACGGAAGCACCCTGATTATATAGAGAAAACTCCTTCTCGTTCCCGAGCCCTGCCTCCAGTGCCTAGAGGCCCGTCAGAAACGGTGTTAATCGGGTAGCTTCAAGGCAGCCGGAATGGAGCTTTCAAAATGGGACTACAGGGCTTCTGCCCTCAGACCCCCGCTTCCAGTCAACACGTCGTGCACCTCCTTGTGCTCTCTAGCAAGTGCACAGGGACACGAGCTACACACTCGCTCCTTCCCTGAATCCACTTTTCTTCGCAGGGTGCTCTGCATGTAGCCAACTCCCTCATCCAAGGAAACCTCTAGGTAGGCTCTATCGGGCCTTAGCCTCTGCTAAAGGCCTGCAGTGTAAGAGGAAGCACTGGACTTTCGTGGCAGCAGGAACGCCAGCTGACTTTCTCCCGTAAGTGTGGTGCCCTCGGCTAAGGGGTCCTCGAAGGCCCGCGAAGCAGACTGTTTTCCTAAGTGCCGCTCAGACATGGGCAATGTAGGCAGAGTTCCTTGACAAGTAGGACGTGAGAGAAGAGTTTCCCTGGAGCTGTTGCAGTGCTGAGGAAAGCTAGCTCTCCCCAGGAGGTGTGCAGTGCGTTGCCCTACACTCGGCATACACAGAGTGACGGGGAAGGGCTTCCGGGCCTGGATGCCGCTGAGCAGGCCAGTGGAGCCTGCCGGTATTCAGTGGTCTTGCAGGGAATAGGGTGCGGACGCGAGGGTCCTGGGTGTCCTGAAGGGCGCACTAACCAAGAAAAGAAAGCAGAAGTGCGACGAAGGCCTCTTGGAAAGTGCTCCATGCCTCCGCTTCAGCAGGGCAATAAAGCCACTTTCCTCGAGGCAAGGGCTGACGTTCGGTCTCCAGGTAGGTACAGAGCATAGCAGCAGGAGCTCCCAAGCAGGCCCTGGACGCACCCTGTTTTACGAGAGAGAACTCCTTTTCTTCCCAGAACCATGCCTACCGTGACGAGAGGCCCGTCACAAAGGGTGTCTCTCCGTGTCGTTCAAGGCCCGACCCAGGGAACTTGCAGCCTGGGAAAGACGGCCTGTGCCTTCAGGCCCGCATTGCAAGCCAGACAGGCAGTAAAGGTAACCTGGGGATTCAACAAGCCACACACCACGCAAGGTACACAATGGGCCCTTCCCTGAATCAACGTGTTTACGCAGGGTGTTCTGCCGGGAGCGAACGGCCTCAACCACGGCAGGCTCTCGTTAGGCCTATAAGCGTCTGCCTCTTCCGAAACACCGGAGTGTTGTGTTGCCTGCAGAACTCTGCTTTGGTTGCCGCTGCGGTGCAAGCTGACTTTCTCCGTGAGTAGAGTGACTTTCCAACCGAGGTGCCACAAGGCGTTCTAAGCAGACTTAGGTCCTCAGTGCAGCTGAGAGAAGGTCAGTGTCGAAAACTTCCAGGGCACGGTGGACTGGCTAGAAAGGCGTGCCTGATGCTGTTGGAGTGCCGAGGAATCGTAGCCGTCCCCTTTAAAAGCGCTGGGGGTAGCCCTTGCCTCGGCATGCACAGTAGGCCCCTCTCTCAAGGGCCTAGGGTCCTGGGTGTGGCACAGCATGCCCCCAGGGGCCGGGGGTTTTCGCAGGGAAGAGGGTGCACACCCGAAGCGTCTAGGAGTCCTGAAAAGGGCGGCACCGATCAAATAAAGCACTCGAGCGAATAAGACCTCAAAGAGCTCGCTGTGTGCTCCGTTCCTGCAGGGCGACTCAAAGCCTTTCTCGAGGCAGGCCGTCAAGTGGCCGACCCCTCTAGTCCTACAGCCTGACAGGATGAGCGCCCACCACGGAAGCACCCTGATTATATAGAGAAAACTCCTTCTCGTTCCCGAGCCCTGCCTCCAGTGCCTAGAGGCCCGTCAGAAACGGTGTTAATCGGGTAGCTTCAAGGCAGCCGGAATGGAGCTTTCAAAATGGGACTACAGGGCTTCTGCCCTCAGACCCCCGCTTCCAGTCAACACGTCGTGCACCTCCTTGTGCTCTCTAGCAAGTGCACAGGGACACGAGCTACACGCTCGCTCCTTCCCTGAATCCACTTTTCTTCGCAGGGTGCTCTGCATGTAGCCAACTCCCTCATCCAAGGAAACCTCTAGGTAGGCTCTATCGGGCCTTAGCCTCTGCTAAAGGCCTGCAGTGTAAGAGGAAGCACTGGACTTTCGTGGCAGCAGGAACGCCAGCTGACTTTCTCCCGTAAGTGTGGTGCCCTCGGCTAAGGGGTCCTCGAAGGCCCGCGAAGCAGACTGTTTTCCTAAGTGCCGCTCAGACATGGGCAATGTAGGCAGAGTTCCTTGACAAGTAGGACGTGAGAGAAGAGTTTCCCTGGAGCTGTTGCAGTGCTGAGGAAAGCTAGCTCTCCCCAGGAGGTGTGCAGTGCGTTGCCCTACACTCGGCATACACAGAGTGACGGGGAAGGGCTTCCGGGCCTGGATGCCGCTGAGCAGGCCAGTGGAGCCTGCCGGTATTCAGTGGTCTTGCAGGGAATAGGGTGCGGACGCGAGGGTCCTGGGTGTCCTGAAGGGCGCACTAACCAAGAAAAGAAAGCAGAAGTGCGACGAAGGCCTCTTGGAAAGTGCTCCATGCCTCCGCTTCAGCAGGGCAATAAAGCCACTTTCCTCGAGGCAAGGGCTGACGTTCGGTCTCCAGGTAGGTACAGAGCATAGCAGCAGGAGCTCCCAAGCAGGCCCTGGACGCACCCTGTTTTACGAGAGAGAACTCCTTTTCTTCCCAGAACCATGCCTACCGTGACGAGAGGCCCGTCACAAAGGGTGTCTCTCCGTGTCGTTCAAGGCCCGACCCAGGGAACTTGCAGCCTGGGAAAGACGGCCTGTGCCTTCAGGCCCGCATTGCAAGCCAGACAGGCAGTAAAGGTAACCTGGGGATTCAACAAGCCACACACCACGCAAGGTACACAATGGGCCCTTCCCTGAATCAACGTGTTTACGCAGGGTGTTCTGCCGGGAGCGAACGGCCTCAACCACGGCAGGCTCTCGTTAGGCCTATAAGCGTCTGCCTCTTCCGAAACACCGGAGTGTTGTGTTGCCTGCAGAACTCTGCTTTGGTTGCCGCTGCGGTGCAAGCTGACTTTCTCCGTGAGTAGAGTGACTTTCCAACCGAGGTGCCACAAGGCGTTCTAAGCAGACTTAGGTCCTCAGTGCAGCTGAGAGAAGGTCAGTGTCGAAAACTTCCAGGGCACGGTGGACTGGCTAGAAAGGCGTGCCTGATGCTGTTGGAGTGCCGAGGAATCGTAGCCGTCCCCTTTAAAAGCGCTGGGGGTAGCCCTTGCCTCGGCATGCACAGTAGGCCCCTCTCTCAAGGGCCTAGGGTCCTGGGTGTGGCACAGCATGCCCCCAGGGGCCGGGGCTTTTCGCAGGGAAGAGGGTGCACACCCGAAGCGTCTAGGAGTCCTGAAAAGGGCGGCACCGATCAAATAAAGCACTCGAGCGAATAAGACCTCAAAGAGCTCGCTGTGTGCTCCGTTCCTGCAGGGCGACTCAAAGCCTTTCTCGAGGCAGGCCGTCAAGTGGCCGACCCCTCTAGTCCTACAGCCTGACAGGATGAGCGCCCACCACGGAAGCACCCTGATTATATAGAGAAAACTCCTTCTCGTTCCCGAGCCCTGCCTCCAGTGCCTAGAGGCCCGTCAGAAACGGTGTTAATCGGGTAGCTTCAAGGCAGCCGGAATGGAGCTTTCAAAATGGGACTACAGGGCTTCTGCCCTCAGACCCCCGCTTCCAGTCAACACGTCGTGCACCTCCTTGTGCTCTCTAGCAAGTGCACAGGGACACGAGCTACACACTCGCTCCTTCCCTGAATCCACTTTTCTTCGCAGGGTGCTCTGCATGTAGCCAACTCCCTCATCCAAGGAAACCTCTAGGTAGGCTCTATCGGGCCTTAGCCTCTGCTAAAGGCCTGCAGTGTAAGAGGAAGCACTGGACTTTCGTGGCAGCAGGAACGCCAGCTGACTTTCTCCCGTAAGTGTGGTGCCCTCGGCTAAGGGGTCCTCGAAGGCCCGCGAAGCAGACTGTTTTCCTAAGTGCCGCTCAGACATGGGCAATGTAGGCAGAGTTCCTTGACAAGTAGGACGTGAGAGAAGAGTTTCCCTGGAGCTGTTGCAGTGCTGAGGAAAGCTAGCTCTCCCCAGGAGGTGTGCAGTGCGTTGCCCTACACTCGGCATACACAGAGTGACGGGGAAGGGCTTCCGGGCCTGGATGCCGCTGAGCAGGCCAGTGGAGCCTGCCGGTATTCAGTGGTCTTGCAGGGAATAGGGTGCGGACGCGAGGGTCCTGGGTGTCCTGAAGGGCGCACTAACCAAGAAAAGAAAGCAGAAGTGCGACGAAGGCCTCTTGGAAAGTGCTGCATGCCTCCGCTTCAGCAGGGCAATAAAGCCACTTTCCTCGAGGCAAGGGCTGACGTTCGGTCTCCAGGTAGGTACAGAGCATAGCAGCAGGAGCTCCCAAGCAGGCCCTGGACGCACCCTGTTTTACGAGAGAGAACTCCTTTTCTTCCCAGAACCATGCCTACCGTGACGAGAGGCCCGTCACAAAGGGTGTCTCTCCGTGTCGTTCAAGGCCCGACCCAGGGAACTTGCAGCCTGGGAAAGACGGCCTGTGCCTTCAGGCCCGCATTGCAAGCCAGACAGGCAGTAAAGGTAACCTGGGGATTCAACAAGCCACACACCACGCAAGGTACACAATGGGCCCTTCCCTGAATCAACGTGTTTACGCAGGGTGTTCTGCCGGGAGCGAACGGCCTCAACCACGGCAGGCTCTCGTTAGGCCTATAAGCGTCTGCCTCTTCCGAAACACCGGAGTGTTGTGTTGCCTGCAGAACTCTGCTTTGGTTGCCGCTGCGGTGCAAGCTGACTTTCTCCGTGAGTAGAGTGACTTTCCAACCGAGGTGCCACAAGGCGTTCTAAGCAGACTTAGGTCCTCAGTGCAGCTGAGAGAAGGTCAGTGTCGAAAACTTCCAGGGCACGGTGGACTGGCTAGAAAGGCGTGCCTGATGCTGTTGGAGTGCCGAGGAATCGTAGCCGTCCCCTTTAAAAGCGCTGGGGGTAGCCCTTGCCTCGGCATGCACAGTAGGCCCCTCTCTCAAGGGCCTAGGGTCCTGGGTGTGGCACAGCATGCCCCCAGGGGCCGGGGCTTTTCGCAGGGAAGAGGGTGCACACCCGAAGCGTCTAGGAGTCCTGAAAAGGGCGGCACCGATCAAATAAAGCACTCGAGCGAATAAGACCTCAAAGAGCTCGCTGTGTGCTCCGTTCCTGCAGGGCGACTCAAAGCCTTTCTCGAGGCAGGCCGTCAAGTGGCCGACCCCTCTAGTCCTACAGCCTGACAGGATGAGCGCCCACCACGGAAGCACCCTGATTATATAGAGAAAACTCCTTCTCGTTCCCGAGCCCTGCCTCCAGTGCCTAGAGGCCCGTCAGAAACGGTGTTAATCGGGTAGCTTCAAGGCAGCCGGAATGGAGCTTTCAAAATGGGACTACAGGGCTTCTGCCCTCAGACCCCCGCTTCCAGTCAACACGTCGTGCACCTCCTTGTGCTCTCTAGCAAGTGCACAGGGACACGAGCTACACACTCGCTCCTTCCCTGAATCCACTTTTCTTCGCAGGGTGCTCTGCATGTAGCCAACTCCCTCATCCAAGGAAACCTCTAGGTAGGCTCTATCGGGCCTTAGCCTCTGCTAAAGGCCTGCAGTGTAAGAGGAAGCACTGGACTTTCGTGGCAGCAGGAACGCCAGCTGACTTTCTCCCGTAAGTGTGGTGCCCTCGGCTAAGGGGTCCTCGAAGGCCCGCGAAGCAGACTGTTTTCCTAAGTGCCGCTCAGACATGGGCAATGTAGGCAGAGTTCCTTGACAAGTAGGACGTGAGAGAAGAGTTTCCCTGGAGCTGTTGCAGTGCTGAGGAAAGCTAGCTCTCCCCAGGAGGTGTGCAGTGCGTTGCCCTACACTCGGCATACACAGAGTGACGGGGAAGGGCTTCCGGGCCTGGATGCCGCTGAGCAGGCCAGTGGAGCCTGCCGGTATTCAGTGGTCTTGCAGGGAATAGGGTGCGGACGCGAGGGTCCTGGGTGTCCTGAAGGGCGCACTAACCAAGAAAAGAAAGCAGAAGTGCGACGAAGGCCTCTTGGAAAGTGCTGCATGCCTCCGCTTCAGCAGGGCAATAAAGCCACTTTCCTCGAGGCAAGGGCTGACGTTCGGTCTCCAGGTAGGTACAGAGCATAGCAGCAGGAGCTCCCAAGCAGGCCCTGGACGCACCCTGTTTTACGAGAGAGAACTCCTTTTCTTCCCAGAACCATGCCTACCGTGACGAGAGGCCCGTCACAAAGGGTGTCTCTCCGTGTCGTTCAAGGCCCGACCCAGGGAACTTGCAGCCTGGGAAAGACGGCCTGTGCCTTCAGGCCCGCATTGCAAGCCAGACAGGCAGTAAAGGTAACCTGGGGATTCAACAAGCCACACACCACGCAAGGTACACAATGGGCCCTTCCCTGAATCAACGTGTTTACGCAGGGTGTTCTGCCGGGAGCGAACGGCCTCAACCACGGCAGGCTCTCGTTAGGCCTATAAGCGTCTGCCTCTTCCGAAACACCGGAGTGTTGTGTTGCCTGCAGAACTCTGCTTTGGTTGCCGCTGCGGTGCAAGCTGACTTTCTCCGTGAGTAGAGTGACTTTCCAACCGAGGTGCCACAAGGCGTTCTAAGCAGACTTAGTTCCTCAGTGCAGCTGAGAGAAGGTCAGTGTCGAAAACTTCCAGGGCACGGTGGACTGGCTAGAAAGGCGTGCCTGATGCTGTTGGAGTGCCGAGGAATCGTAGCCGTCCCCTTTAAAAGCGCTGGGGGTAGCCCTTGCCTCGGCATGCACAGTAGGCCCCTCTCTCAAGGGCCTAGGGTCCTGGGTGTGGCACAGCATGCCCCCAGGGGCCGGGGGTTTTCGCAGGGAAGAGGGTGCACACCCGAAGCGTCTAGGAGTCCTGAAAAGGGCGGCACCGATCAAATAAAGCACTCGAGCGAATAAGACCTCAAAGAGCTCGCTGTGTGCTCCGTTCCTGCAGGGCGACTCAAAGCCTTTCTCGAGGCAGGCCGTCAAGTGGCCGACCCCTCTAGTCCTACAGCCTGACAGGATGAGCGCCCACCACGGAAGCACCCTGATTATATAGAGGAAACTCCTTCTCGTTCCCGAGCCCTGCCTCCAGTGCCTAGAGGCCCGTCAGAAACGGTGTTAATCGGGTAGCTTCAAGGCAGCCGGAATGGAGCTTTCAAAATGGGACTACAGGGCTTCTGCCCTCAGACCCCCGCTTCCAGTCAACACGTCGTGCACCTCCTTGTGCTCTCTAGCAAGTGCACAGGGACACGAGCTACACGCTCGCTCCTTCCCTGAATCCACTTTTCTTCGCAGGGTGCTCTGCATGTAGCCAACTCCCTCATCCAAGGAAACCTCTAGGTAGGCTCTATCGGGCCTTAGCCTCTGCTAAAGGCCTGCAGTGTAAGAGGAAGCACTGGACTTTCGTGGCAGCAGGAACGCCAGCTGACTTTCTCCCGTAAGTGTGGTGCCCTCGGCTAAGGGGTCCTCGAAGGCCCGCGAAGCAGACTGTTTTCCTAAGTGCCGCTCAGACATGGGCAATGTAGGCAGAGTTCCTTGACAAGTAGGACGTGAGAGAAGAGTTTCCCTGGAGCTGTTGCAGTGCTGAGGAAAGCTAGCTCTCCCCAGGAGGTGTGCAGTGCGTTGCCCTACACTCGGCATACACAGAGTGACGGGGAAGGGCTTCCGGGCCTGGATGCCGCTGAGCAGGCCAGTGGAGCCTGCCGGTATTCAGTGGTCTTGCAGGGAATAGGGTGCGGACGCGAGGGTCCTGGGTGTCCTGAAGGGCGCACTAACCAAGAAAAGAAAGCAGAAGTGCGACGAAGGCCTCTTGGAAAGTGCTGCATGCCTCCGCTTCAGCAGGGCAATAAAGCCACTTTCCTCGAGGCAAGGGCTGACGTTCGGTCTCCAGGTAGGTACAGAGCATAGCAGCAGGAGCTCCCAAGCAGGCCCTGGACGCACCCTGTTTTACGAGAGAGAACTCCTTTTCTTCCCAGAACCATGCCTACCGTGACGAGAGGCCCGTCACAAAGGGTGTCTCTCCGTGTCGTTCAAGGCCCGACCCAGGGAACTTGCAGCCTGGGAAAGACGGCCTGTGCCTTCAGGCCCGCATTGCAAGCCAGACAGGCAGTAAAGGTAACCTGGGGATTCAACAAGCCACACACCACGCAAGGTACACAATGGGCCCTTCCCTGAATCAACGTGTTTACGCAGGGTGTTCTGCCGGGAGCGAACGGCCTCAACCACGGCAGGCTCTCGTTAGGCCTATAAGCGTCTGCCTCTTCCGAAACACCGGAGTGTTGTGTTGCCTGCAGAACTCTGCTTTGGTTGCCGCTGCGGTGCAAGCTGACTTTCTCCGTGAGTAGAGTGACTTTCCAACCGAGGTGCCACAAGGCGTTCTAAGCAGACTTAGTTCCTCAGTGCAGCTGAGAGAAGGTCAGTGTCGAAAACTTCCAGGGCACGGTGGACTGGCTAGAAAGGCGTGCCTGATGCTGTTGGAGTGCCGAGGAATCGTAGCCGTCCCCTTTAAAAGCGCTGGGGGTAGCCCTTGCCTCGGCATGCACAGTAGGCCCCTCTCTCAAGGGCCTAGGGTCCTGGGTGTGGCACAGCATGCCCCCAGGGGCCGGGGCTTTTCGCAGGGAAGAGGGTGCACACCCGAAGCGTCTAGGAGTCCTGAAAAGGGCGGCACCGATCAAATAAAGCACTCGAGCGAATAAGACCTCAAAGAGCTCGCTGTGTGCTCCGTTCCTGCAGGGCGACTCAAAGCCTTTCTCGAGGCAGGCCGTCAAGTGGCCGACCCCTCTAGTCCTACAGCCTGACAGGATGAGCGCCCACCACGGAAGCACCCTGATTATATAGAGAAAACTCCTTCTCGTTCCCGAGCCCTGCCTCCAGTGCCTAGAGGCCCGTCAGAAACGGTGTTAATCGGGTAGCTTCAAGGCAGCCGGAATGGAGCTTTCAAAATGGGACTACAGGGCTTCTGCCCTCAGACCCCCGCTTCCAGTCAACACGTCGTGCACCTCCTTGTGCTCTCTAGCAAGTGCACAGGGACACGAGCTACACACTCGCTCCTTCCCTGAATCCACTTTTCTTCGCAGGGTGCTCTGCATGTAGCCAACTCCCTCATCCAAGGAAACCTCTAGGTAGGCTCTATCGGGCCTTAGCCTCTGCTAAAGGCCTGCAGTGTAAGAGGAAGCACTGGACTTTCGTGGCAGCAGGAACGCCAGCTGACTTTCTCCCGTAAGTGTGGTGCCCTCGGCTAAGGGGTCCTCGAAGGCCCGCGAAGCAGACTGTTTTCCTAAGTGCCGCTCAGACATGGGCAATGTAGGCAGAGTTCCTTGACAAGTAGGACGTGAGAGAAGAGTTTCCCTGGAGCTGTTGCAGTGCTGAGGAAAGCTAGCTCTCCCCAGGAGGTGTGCAGTGCGTTGCCCTACACTCGGCATACACAGAGTGACGGGGAAGGGCTTCCGGGCCTGGATGCCGCTGAGCAGGCCAGTGGAGCCTGCCGGTATTCAGTGGTCTTGCAGGGAATAGGGTGCGGACGCGAGGGTCCTGGGTGTCCTGAAGGGCGCACTAACCAAGAAAAGAAAGCAGAAGTGCGACGAAGGCCTCTTGGAAAGTGCTGCATGCCTCCGCTTCAGCAGGGCAATAAAGCCACTTTCCTCGAGGCAAGGGCTGACGTTCGGTCTCCAGGTAGGTACAGAGCATAGCAGCAGGAGCTCCCAAGCAGGCCCTGGACGCACCCTGTTTTACGAGAGAGAACTCCTTTTCTTCCCAGAACCATGCCTACCGTGACGAGAGGCCCGTCACAAAGGGTGTCTCTCCGTGTCGTTCAAGGCCCGACCCAGGGAACTTGCAGCCTGGGAAAGACGGCCTGTGCCTTCAGGCCCGCATTGCAAGCCAGACAGGCAGTAAAGGTAACCTGGGGATTCAACAAGCCACACACCACGCAAGGTACACAATGGGCCCTTCCCTGAATCAACGTGTTTACGCAGGGTGTTCTGCCGGGAGCGAACGGCCTCAACCACGGCAGGCTCTCGTTAGGCCTATAAGCGTCTGCCTCTTCCGAAACACCGGAGTGTTGTGTTGCCTGCAGAACTCTGCTTTGGTTGCCGCTGCGGTGCAAGCTGACTTTCTCCGTGAGTAGAGTGACTTTCCAACCGAGGTGCCACAAGGCGTTCTAAGCAGACTTAGTTCCTCAGTGCAGCTGAGAGAAGGTCAGTGTCGAAAACTTCCAGGGCACGGTGGACTGGCTAGAAAGGCGTGCCTGATGCTGTTGGAGTGCCGAGGAATCGTAGCCGTCCCCTTTAAAAGCGCTGGGGGTAGCCCTTGCCTCGGCATGCACAGTAGGCCCCTCTCTCAAGGGCCTAGGGTCCTGGGTGTGGCACAGCATGCCCCCAGGGGCCGGGGGTTTTCGCAGGGAAGAGGGTGCACACCCGAAGCGTCTAGGAGTCCTGAAAAGGGCGGCACCGATCAAATAAAGCACTCGAGCGAATAAGACCTCAAAGAGCTCGCTGTGTGCTCCGTTCCTGCAGGGCGACTCAAAGCCTTTCTCGAGGCAGGCCGTCAAGTGGCCGACCCCTCTAGTCCTACAGCCTGACAGGATGAGCGCCCACCACGGAAGCACCCTGATTATATAGAGAAAACTCCTTCTCGTTCCCGAGCCCTGCCTCCAGTGCCTAGAGGCCCGTCAGAAACGGTGTTAATCGGGTAGCTTCAAGGCAGCCGGAATGGAGCTTTCAAAATGGGACTACAGGGCTTCTGCCCTCAGACCCCCGCTTCCAGTCAACACGTCGTGCACCTCCTTGTGCTCTCTAGCAAGTGCACAGGGACACGAGCTACACACTCGCTCCTTCCCTGAATCCACTTTTCTTCGCAGGGTGCTCTGCATGTAGCCAACTCCCTCATCCAAGGAAACCTCTAGGTAGGCTCTATCGGGCCTTAGCCTCTGCTAAAGGCCTGCAGTGTAAGAGGAAGCACTGGACTTTCGTGGCAGCAGGAACGCCAGCTGACTTTCTCCCGTAAGTGTGGTGCCCTCGGCTAAGGGGTCCTCGAAGGCCCGCGAAGCAGACTGTTTTCCTAAGTGCCGCTCAGACATGGGCAATGTAGGCAGAGTTCCTTGACAAGTAGGACGTGAGAGAAGAGTTTCCCTGGAGCTGTTGCAGTGCTGAGGAAAGCTAGCTCTCCCCAGGAGGTGTGCAGTGCGTTGCCCTACACTCGGCATACACAGAGTGACGGGGAAGGGCTTCCGGGCCTGGATGCCGCTGAGCAGGCCAGTGGAGCCTGCCGGTATTCAGTGGTCTTGCAGGGAATAGGGTGCGGACGCGAGGGTCCTGGGTGTCCTGAAGGGCGCACTAACCAAGAAAAGAAAGCAGAAGTGCGACGAAGGCCTCTTGGAAAGTGCTGCATGCCTCCGCTTCAGCAGGGCAATAAAGCCACGTTCCTCGAGGCAAGGGCTGACGTTCGGTCTCCAGGTAGGTACAGAGCATAGCAGCAGGAGCTCCCAAGCAGGCCCTGGACGCACCCTGTTTTACGAGAGAGAACTCCTTTTCTTCCCAGAACCATGCCTACCGTGACGAGAGGCCCGTCACAAAGGGTGTCTCTCCGTGTCGTTCAAGGCCCGACCCAGGGAACTTGCAGCCTGGGAAAGACGGCCTGTGCCTTCAGGCCCGCATTGCAAGCCAGACAGGCAGTAAAGGTAACCTGGGGATTCAACAAGCCACACACCACGCAAGGTACACAATGGGCCCTTCCCTGAATCAACGTGTTTACGCAGGGTGTTCTGCCGGGAGCGAACGGCCTCAACCACGGCAGGCTCTCGTTAGGCCTATAAGCGTCTGCCTCTTCCGAAACACCGGAGTGTTGTGTTGCCTGCAGAACTCTGCTTTGGTTGCCGCTGCGGTGCAAGCTGACTTTCTCCGTGAGTAGAGTGACTTTCCAACCGAGGTGCCACAAGGCGTTCTAAGCAGACTTAGTTCCTCAGTGCAGCTGAGAGAAGGTCAGTGTCGAAAACTTCCAGGGCACGGTGGACTGGCTAGAAAGGCGTGCCTGATGCTGTTGGAGTGCCGAGGAATCGTAGCCGTCCCCTTTAAAAGCGCTGGGGGTAGCCCTTGCCTCGGCATGCACAGTAGGCCCCTCTCTCAAGGGCCTAGGGTCCTGGGTGTGGCACAGCATGCCCCCAGGGGCCGGGGCTTTTCGCAGGGAAGAGGGTGCACACCCGAAGCGTCTAGGAGTCCTGAAAAGGGCGGCACCGATCAAATAAAGCACTCGAGCGAATAAGACCTCAAAGAGCTCGCTGTGTGCTCCGTTCCTGCAGGGCGACTCAAAGCCTTTCTCGAGGCAGGCCGTCAAGTGGCCGACCCCTCTAGTCCTACAGCCTGACAGGATGAGCGCCCACCACGGAAGCACCCTGATTATATAGAGAAAACTCCTTCTCGTTCCCGAGCCCTGCCTCCAGTGCCTAGAGGCCCGTCAGAAACGGTGTTAATCGGGTAGCTTCAAGGCAGCCGGAATGGAGCTTTCAAAATGGGACTACAGGGCTTCTGCCCTCAGACCCCCGCTTCCAGTCAACACGTCGTGCACCTCCTTGTGCTCTCTAGCAAGTGCACAGGGACACGAGCTACACACTCGCTCCTTCCCTGAATCCACTTTTCTTCGCAGGGTGCTCTGCATGTAGCCAACTCCCTCATCCAAGGAAACCTCTAGGTAGGCTCTATCGGGCCTTAGCCTCTGCTAAAGGCCTGCAGTGTAAGAGGAAGCACTGGACTTTCGTGGCAGCAGGAACGCCAGCTGACTTTCTCCCGTAAGTGTGGTGCCCTCGGCTAAGGGGTCCTCGAAGGCCCGCGAAGCAGACTGTTTTCCTAAGTGCCGCTCAGACATGGGCAATGTAGGCAGAGTTCCTTGACAAGTAGGACGTGAGAGAAGAGTTTCCCTGGAGCTGTTGCAGTGCTGAGGAAAGCTAGCTCTCCCCAGGAGGTGTGCAGTGCGTTGCCCTACACTCGGCATACACAGAGTGACGGGGAAGGGCTTCCGGGCCTGGATGCCGCTGAGCAGGCCAGTGGAGCCTGCCGGTATTCAGTGGTCTTGCAGGGAATAGGGTGCGGACGCGAGGGTCCTGGGTGTCCTGAACGGCGCACTAACCAAGAAAAGAAAGCAGAAGTGCGACGAAGGCCTCTTGGAAAGTGCTGCATGCCTCCGCTTCAGCAGGGCAATAAAGCCACGTTCCTCGAGGCAAGGGCTGACGTTCGGTCTCCAGGTAGGTACAGAGCATAGCAGCAGGAGCTCCCAAGCAGGCCCTGGACGCACCCTGTTTTACGAGAGAGAACTCCTTTTCTTCCCAGAACCATGCCTACCGTGACGAGAGGCCCGTCACAAAGGGTGTCTCTCCGTGTCGTTCAAGGCCCGACCCAGGGAACTTGCAGCCTGGGAAAGACGGCCTGTGCCTTCAGGCCCGCATTGCAAGCCAGACAGGCAGTAAAGGTAACCTGGGGATTCAACAAGCCACACACCACGCAAGGTACACAATGGGCCCTTCCCTGAATCAACGTGTTTACGCAGGGTGTTCTGCCGGGAGCGAACGGCCTCAACCACGGCAGGCTCTCGTTAGGCCTATAAGCGTCTGCCTCTTCCGAAACACCGGAGTGTTGTGTTGCCTGCAGAACTCTGCTTTGGTTGCCGCTGCGGTGCAAGCTGACTTTCTCCGTGAGTAGAGTGACTTTCCAACCGAGGTGCCACAAGGCGTTCTAAGCAGACTTAGTTCCTCAGTGCAGCTGAGAGAAGGTCAGTGTCGAAAACTTCCAGGGCACGGTGGACTGGCTAGAAAGGCGTGCCTGATGCTGTTGGAGTGCCGAGGAATCGTAGCCGTCCCCTTTAAAAGCGCTGGGGGTAGCCCTTGCCTCGGCATGCACAGTAGGCCCCTCTCTCAAGGGCCTAGGGTCCTGGGTGTGGCACAGCATGCCCCCAGGGGCCGGGGCTTTTCGCAGGGAAGAGGGTGCACACCCGAAGCGTCTAGGAGTCCTGAAAAGGGCGGCACCGATCAAATAAAGCACTCGAGCGAATAAGACCTCAAAGAGCTCGCTGTGTGCTCCGTTCCTGCAGGGCGACTCAAAGCCTTTCTCGAGGCAGGCCGTCAAGTGGCCGACCCCTCTAGTCCTACAGCCTGACAGGATGAGCGCCCACCACGGAAGCACCCTGATTATATAGAGAAAACTCCTTCTCGTTCCCGAGCCCTGCCTCCAGTGCCTAGAGGCCCGTCAGAAACGGTGTTAATCGGGTAGCTTCAAGGCAGCCGGAATGGAGCTTTCAAAATGGGACTACAGGGCTTCTGCCCTCAGACCCCCGCTTCCAGTCAACACGTCGTGCACCTCCTTGTGCTCTCTAGCAAGTGCACAGGGACACGAGCTACACACTCGCTCCTTCCCTGAATCCACTTTTCTTCGCAGGGTGCTCTGCATGTAGCCAACTCCCTCATCCAAGGAAACCTCTAGGTAGGCTCTATCGGGCCTTAGCCTCTGCTAAAGGCCTGCAGTGTAAGAGGAAGCACTGGACTTTCGTGGCAGCAGGAACGCCAGCTGACTTTCTCCCGTAAGTGTGGTGCCCTCGGCTAAGGGGTCCTCGAAGGCCCGCGAAGCAGACTGTTTTCCTAAGTGCCGCTCAGACATGGGCAATGTAGGCAGAGTTCCTTGACAAGTAGGACGTGAGAGAAGAGTTTCCCTGGAGCTGTTGCAGTGCTGAGGAAAGCTAGCTCTCCCCAGGAGGTGTGCAGTGCGTTGCCCTACACTCGGCATACACAGAGTGACGGGGAAGGGCTTCCGGGCCTGGATGCCGCTGAGCAGGCCAGTGGAGCCTGCCGGTATTCAGTGGTCTTGCAGGGAATAGGGTGCGGACGCGAGGGTCCTGGGTGTCCTGAAGGGCGCACTAACCAAGAAAAGAAAGCAGAAGTGCGACGAAGGCCCCTTGGAAAGTGCTCCATGCCTCCGCTTCAGCAGGGCAATAAAGCCACGTTCCTCGAGGCAAGGGCTGACGTTCGGTCTCCAGGTAGGTACAGAGCATAGCAGCAGGAGCTCCCAAGCAGGCCCTGGACGCACCCTGTTTTACGAGAGAGAACTCCTTTTCTTCCCAGAACCATGCCTACCGTGACGAGAGGCCCGTCACAAAGGGTGTCTCTCCGTGTCGTTCAAGGCCCGACCCAGGGAACTTGCAGCCTGGGAAAGACGGCCTGTGCCTTCAGGCCCGCATTGCAAGCCAGACAGGCAGTAAAGGTAACCTGGGGATTCAACAAGCCACACACCACGCAAGGTACACAATGGGCCCTTCCCTGAATCAACGTGTTTACGCAGGGTGTTCTGCCGGGAGCGAACGGCCTCAACCACGGCAGGCTCTCGTTAGGCCTATAAGCGTCTGCCTCTTCCGAAACACCGGAGTGTTGTGTTGCCTGCAGAACTCTGCTTTGGTTGCCGCTGCGGTGCAAGCTGACTTTCTCCGTGAGTAGAGTGACTTTCCAACCGAGGTGCCACAAGGCGTTCTAAGCAGACTTAGTTCCTCAGTGCAGCTGAGAGAAGGTCAGTGTCGAAAACTTCCAGGGCACGGTGGACTGGCTAGAAAGGCGTGCCTGATGCTGTTGGAGTGCCGAGGAATCGTAGCCGTCCCCTTTAAAAGCGCTGGGGGTAGCCCTTGCCTCGGCATGCACAGTAGGCCCCTCTCTCAAGGGCCTAGGGTCCTGGGTGTGGCACAGCATGCCCCCAGGGGCCGGAGGTTTTCGCAGGGAAGAGGGTGCACACCCGAAGCGTCTAGGAGTCCTGAAAAGGGCGGCACCGATCAAATAAAGCACTCGAGCGAATAAGACCTCAAAGAGCTCGCTGTGTGCTCCGTTCCTGCAGGGCGACTCAAAGCCTTTCTCGAGGCAGGCCGTCAAGTGGCCGACCCCTCTAGTCCTACAGCCTGACAGGATGAGCGCCCACCACGGAAGCACCCTGATTATATAGAGAAAACTCCTTCTCGTTCCCGAGCCCTGCCTCCAGTGCCTAGAGGCCCGTCAGAAACGGTGTTAATCGGGTAGCTTCAAGGCAGCCGGAATGGAGCTTTCAAAATGGGACTACAGGGCTTCTGCCCTCAGACCCCCGCTTCCAGTCAACACGTCGTGCACCTCCTTGTGCTTTCTAGCAAGTGCACAGGGACACGAGCTACACACTCGCTCCTTCCCTGAATCCACTTTTCCTCGCAGGGTGCTCTGCATGTAGCCAACTCCCTCATCCAAGGAAACCTCTAGGTAGGCTCTATCGGGCCTTAGCCTCTGCTAAAGGCCTGCAGTGTAAGAGGAAGCACTGGACTTTCGTGGCAGCAGGAACGCCAGCTGACTTTCTCCCGTAAGTGTGGTGCCCTCGGCTAAGGGGTCCTCGAAGGCCCGCGAAGCAGACTGTTTTCCTAAGTGCCGCTCAGACATGGGCAATGTAGGCAGAGTTCCTTGACAAGTAGGACGTGAGAGAAGAGTTTCCCTGGAGCTGTTGCAGTGCTGAGGAAAGCTAGCTCTCCCCAGGAGGTGTGCAGTGCGTTGCCCTACACTCGGCATACACACAGTGACGGGGAAGGGCTTCCGGGCCTGGATGCCGCTGAGCAGGCCAGTGGAGCCTGCCGGTATTCAGTGGTCTTGCAGGGAATAGGGTGCGGACGCGAGGGTCCTTGGTGTCCTGAAGGGCGCACTAACCAAGAAAAGAAAGCAGAAGTGCGACGAAGGCCTCTTGGAAAGTGCTGCATGCCTCCGCTTCAGCAGGGCAATAAAGCCACGTTCCTCGAGGCAAGGGCTGACGTTCGGTCTCCAGGTAGGTACAGAGCATAGCAGCAGGAGCTCCCAAGCAGGCCCTGGACGCACCCTGTTTTACGAGAGAGAACTCCTTTTCTTCCCAGAACCATGCCTACCGTGACGAGAGGCCCGTCACAAAGGGTGTCTCTCCGTGTCGTTCAAGGCCCGACCCAGGGAACTTGCAGCCTGGGAAAGACGGCCTGTGCCTTCAGGCCCGCATTGCAAGCCAGACAGGCAGTAAAGGTAACCTGGGGATTCAACAAGCCACACACCACGCAAGGTACACAATGGGCCCTTCCCTGAATCAACGTGTTTACGCAGGGTGTTCTGCCGGGAGCGAACCGCCTCAACCACGGCAGGCTCTCGTTAGGCCTATAAGCGTCTGCCTCTTCCGAAACACCGGAGTGTTGTGTTGCCTGCAGAACTCTGCTTTGGTTGCCGCTGCGGTGCAAGCTGACTTTCTCCGTGAGTAGAGTGACTTTCCAACCGAGGTGCCACAAGGCGTTCTAAGCAGACTTAGGTCCTCAGTGCAGCTGAGAGAAGGTCAGTGTCGAAAACTTCCAGGGCACGGTGGACTGGCTAGAAAGGCGTGCCTGATGCTGTTGGAGTGCCGAGGAATCGTAGCCGTCCCCTTTAAAAGCGCTGGGGGTAGCCCTTGCCTCGGCATGCACAGTAGGCCCCTCTCTCAAGGGCCTAGGGTCCTGGGTGTGGCACAGCATGCCCCCAGGGGCCGGGGCTTTTCGCAGGGAAGAGGGTGCACACCCGAAGCGTCTAGGAGTCCTGAAAAGGGCGGCACCGATCAAATAAAGCACTCGAGCGAATAAGACCTCAAAGAGCTCGCTGTGTGCTCCGTTCCTGCAGGGCGACTCAAAGCCTTTCTCGAGGCAGGCCGTCAAGTGGCCGACCCCTCTAGTCCTACAGCCTGACAGGATGAGCGCCCACCACGGAAGCACCCTGATTATATAGAGAAAACTCCTTCTCGTTCCCGAGCCCTGCCTCCAGTGCCTAGAGGCCCGTCAGAAACGGTGTTAATCGGGTAGCTTCAAGGCAGCCGGAATGGAGCTTTCAAAATGGGACTACAGGGCTTCTGCCCTCAGACCCCCGCTTCCAGTCAACACGTCGTGCACCTCCTTGTGCTCTCTAGCAAGTGCACAGGGACACGAGCTACACACTCGCTCCTTCCCTGAATCCACTTTTCTTCGCAGGGTGCTCTGCATGTAGCCAACTCCCTCATCCAAGGAAACCTCTAGGTAGGCTCTATCGGGCCTTAGCCTCTGCTAAAGGCCTGCAGTGTAAGAGGAAGCACTGGACTTTCGTGGCAGCAGGAACGCCAGCTGACTTTCTCCCGTAAGTGTGGTGCCCTCGGCTAAGGGGTCCTCGAAGGCCCGCGAAGCAGACTGTTTTCCTAAGTGCCGCTCAGACATGGGCAATGTAGGCAGAGTTCCTTGACAAGTAGGACGTGAGAGAAGAGTTTCCCTGGAGCTGTTGCAGTGCTGAGGAAAGCTAGCTCTCCCCAGGAGGTGTGCAGTGCGTTGCCCTACACTCGGCATACACAGAGTGACGGGGAAGGGCTTCCGGGCCTGGATGCCGCTGAGCAGGCCAGTGGAGCCTGCCGGTATTCAGTGGTCTTGCAGGGAATAGGGTGCGGACGCGAGGGTCCTGGGTGTCCTGAAGGGCGCACTAACCAAGAAAAGAAAGCAGAAGTGCGACGAAGGCCTCTTGGAAAGTGCTGCATGCCTCCGCTTCAGCAGGGCAATAAAGCCACGTTCCTCGAGGCAAGGGCTGACGTTCGGTCTCCAGGTAGGTACAGAGCATAGCAGCAGGAGCTCCCAAGCAGGCCCTGGACGCACCCTGTTTTACGAGAGAGAACTCCTTTTCTTCCCAGAACCATGCCTACCGTGACGAGAGGCCCGTCACAAAGGGTGTCTCTCCGTGTCGTTCAAGGCCCGACCCAGGGAACTTGCAGCCTGGGAAAGACGGCCTGTGCCTTCAGGCCCGCATTGCAAGCCAGACAGGCAGTAAAGGTAACCTGGGGATTCAACAAGCCACACACCACGCAAGGTACACAATGGGCCCTTCCCTGAATCAACGTGTTTACGCAGGGTGTTCTGCCGGGAGCGAACGGCCTCAACCACGGCAGGCTCTCGTTAGGCCTATAAGCGTCTGCCTCTTCCGAAACACCGGAGTGTTGTGTTGCCTGCAGAACTCTGCTTTGGTTGCCGCTGCGGTGCAAGCTGACTTTCTCCGTGAGTAGAGTGACTTTCCAACCGAGGTGCCACAAGGCGTTCTAAGCAGACTTAGTTCCTCAGTGCAGCTGAGAGAAGGTCAGTGTCGAAAACTTCCAGGGCACGGTGGACTGGCTAGAAAGGCGTGCCTGATGCTGTTGGAGTGCCGAGGAATCGTAGCCGTCCCCTTTAAAAGCGCTGGGGGTAGCCCTTGCCTCGGCATGCACAGTAGGCCCCTCTCTCAAGGGCCTAGGGTCCTGGGTGTGGCACAGCATGCCCCCAGGGGCCGGGGGTTTTCGCAGGGAAGAGGGTGCACACCCGAAGCGTCTAGGAGTCCTGAAAAGGGCGGCACCGATCAAATAAAGCACTCGAGCGAATAAGACCTCAAAGAGCTCGCTGTGTGCTCCGTTCCTGCAGGGCGACTCAAAGCCTTTCTCGAGGCAGGCCGTCAAGTGGCCGACCCCTCTAGTCCTACAGCCTGACAGGATGAGCGCCCACCACGGAAGCACCCTGATTATATAGAGAAAACTCCTTCTCGTTCCCGAGCCCTGCCTCCAGTGCCTAGAGGCCCGTCAGAAACGGTGTTAATCGGGTAGCTTCAAGGCAGCCGGAATGGAGCTTTCAAAATGGGACTACAGGGCTTCTGCCCTCAGACCCCCGCTTCCAGTCAACACGTCGTGCACCTCCTTGTGCTCTCTAGCAAGTGCACAGGGACACGAGCTACACACTCGCTCCTTCCCTGAATCCACTTTTCTTCGCAGGGTGCTCTGCATGTAGCCAACTCCCTCATCCAAGGAAACCTCTAGGTAGGCTCTATCGGGCCTTAGCCTCTGCTAAAGGCCTGCAGTGTAAGAGGAAGCACTGGACTTTCGTGGCAGCAGGAACGCCAGCTGACTTTCTCCCGTAAGTGTGGTGCCCTCGGCTAAGGGGTCCTCGAAGGCCCGCGAAGCAGACTGTTTTCCTAAGTGCCGCTCAGACATGGGCAATGTAGGCAGAGTTCCTTGACAAGTAGGACGTGAGAGAAGAGTTTCCCTGGAGCTGTTGCAGTGCTGAGGAAAGCTAGCTCTCCCCAGGAGGTGTGCAGTGCGTTGCCCTACACTCGGCATACACAGAGTGACGGGGAAGGGCTTCCGGGCCTGGATGCCGCTGAGCAGGCCAGTGGAGCCTGCCGGTATTCAGTGGTCTTGCAGGGAATAGGGTGCGGACGCGAGGGTCCTGGGTGTCCTGAAGGGCGCACTAACCAAGAAAAGAAAGCAGAAGTGCGACGAAGGCCTCTTGGAAAGTGCTCCATGCCTCCGCTTCAGCAGGGCAATAAAGCCACTTTCCTCGAGGCAAGGGCTGACGTTCGGTCTCCAGGTAGGTACAGAGCATAGCAGCAGGAGCTCCCAAGCAGGCCCTGGACGCACCCTGTTTTACGAGAGAGAACTCCTTTTCTTCCCAGAACCATGCCTACCGTGACGAGAGGCCCGTCACAAAGGGTGTCTCTCCGTGTCGTTCAAGGCCCGACCCAGGGAACTTGCAGCCTGGGAAAGACGGCCTGTGCCTTCAGGCCCGCATTGCAAGCCAGACAGGCAGTAAAGGTAACCTGGGGATTCAACAAGCCACACACCACGCAAGGTACACAATGGGCCCTTCCCTGAATCAACGTGTTTACGCAGGGTGTTCTGCCGGGAGCGAACGGCCTCAACCACGGCAGGCTCTCGTTAGGCCTATAAGCGTCTGCCTCTTCCGAAACACCGGAGTGTTGTGTTGCCTGCAGAACTCTGCTTTGGTTGCCGCTGCGGTGCAAGCTGACTTTCTCCGTGAGTAGAGTGACTTTCCAACCGAGGTGCCACAAGGCGTTCTAAGCAGACTTAGGTCCTCAGTGCAGCTGAGAGAAGGTCAGTGTCGAAAACTTCCAGGGCACGGTGGACTGGCTAGAAAGGCGTGCCTGATGCTGTTGGAGTGCCGAGGAATCGTAGCCGTCCCCTTTAAAAGCGCTGGGGGTAGCCCTTGCCTCGGCATGCACAGTAGGCCCCTCTCTCAAGGGCCTAGGGTCCTGGGTGTGGCACAGCATGCCCCCAGGGGCCGGGGGTTTTCGCAGGGAAGAGGGTGCACACCCGAAGCGTCTAGGAGTCCTGAAAAGGGCGGCACCGATCAAATAAAGCACTCGAGCGAATAAGACCTCAAAGAGCTCGCTGTGTGCTCCGTTCCTGCAGGGCGACTCAAAGCCTTTCTCGAGGCAGGCCGTCAAGTGGCCGACCCCTCTAGTCCTACAGCCTGACAGGATGAGCGCCCACCACGGAAGCACCCTGATTATATAGAGAAAACTCCTTCTCGTTCCCGAGCCCTGCCTCCAGTGCCTAGAGGCCCGTCAGAAACGGTGTTAATCGGGTAGCTTCAAGGCAGCCGGAATGGAGCTTTCAAAATGGGACTACAGGGCTTCTGCCCTCAGACCCCCGCTTCCAGTCAACACGTCGTGCACCTCCTTGTGCTCTCTAGCAAGTGCACAGGGACACGAGCTACACGCTCGCTCCTTCCCTGAATCCACTTTTCTTCGCAGGGTGCTCTGCATGTAGCCAACTCCCTCATCCAAGGAAACCTCTAGGTAGGCTCTATCGGGCCTTAGCCTCTGCTAAAGGCCTGCAGTGTAAGAGGAAGCACTGGACTTTCGTGGCAGCAGGAACGCCAGCTGACTTTCTCCCGTAAGTGTGGTGCCCTCGGCTAAGGGGTCCTCGAAGGCCCGCGAAGCAGACTGTTTTCCTAAGTGCCGCTCAGACATGGGCAATGTAGGCAGAGTTCCTTGACAAGTAGGACGTGAGAGAAGAGTTTCCCTGGAGCTGTTGCAGTGCTGAGGAAAGCTAGCTCTCCCCAGGAGGTGTGCAGTGCGTTGCCCTACACTCGGCATACACAGAGTGACGGGGAAGGGCTTCCGGGCCTGGATGCCGCTGAGCAGGCCAGTGGAGCCTGCCGGTATTCAGTGGTCTTGCAGGGAATAGGGTGCGGACGCGAGGGTCCTGGGTGTCCTGAAGGGCGCACTAACCAAGAAAAGAAAGCAGAAGTGCGACGAAGGCCTCTTGGAAAGTGCTCCATGCCTCCGCTTCAGCAGGGCAATAAAGCCACTTTCCTCGAGGCAAGGGCTGACGTTCGGTCTCCAGGTAGGTACAGAGCATAGCAGCAGGAGCTCCCAAGCAGGCCCTGGACGCACCCTGTTTTACGAGAGAGAACTCCTTTTCTTCCCAGAACCATGCCTACCGTGACGAGAGGCCCGTCACAAAGGGTGTCTCTCCGTGTCGTTCAAGGCCCGACCCAGGGAACTTGCAGCCTGGGAAAGACGGCCTGTGCCTTCAGGCCCGCATTGCAAGCCAGACAGGCAGTAAAGGTAACCTGGGGATTCAACAAGCCACACACCACGCAAGGTACACAATGGGCCCTTCCCTGAATCAACGTGTTTACGCAGGGTGTTCTGCCGGGAGCGAACGGCCTCAACCACGGCAGGCTCTCGTTAGGCCTATAAGCGTCTGCCTCTTCCGAAACACCGGAGTGTTGTGTTGCCTGCAGAACTCTGCTTTGGTTGCCGCTGCGGTGCAAGCTGACTTTCTCCGTGAGTAGAGTGACTTTCCAACCGAGGTGCCACAAGGCGTTCTAAGCAGACTTAGGTCCTCAGTGCAGCTGAGAGAAGGTCAGTGTCGAAAACTTCCAGGGCACGGTGGACTGGCTAGAAAGGCGTGCCTGATGCTGTTGGAGTGCCGAGGAATCGTAGCCGTCCCCTTTAAAAGCGCTGGGGGTAGCCCTTGCCTCGGCATGCACAGTAGGCCCCTCTCTCAAGGGCCTAGGGTCCTGGGTGTGGCACAGCATGCCCCCAGGGGCCGGGGCTTTTCGCAGGGAAGAGGGTGCACACCCGAAGCGTCTAGGAGTCCTGAAAAGGGCGGCACCGATCAAATAAAGCACTCGAGCGAATAAGACCTCAAAGAGCTCGCTGTGTGCTCCGTTCCTGCAGGGCGACTCAAAGCCTTTCTCGAGGCAGGCCGTCAAGTGGCCGACCCCTCTAGTCCTACAGCCTGACAGGATGAGCGCCCACCACGGAAGCACCCTGATTATATAGAGAAAACTCCTTCTCGTTCCCGAGCCCTGCCTCCAGTGCCTAGAGGCCCGTCAGAAACGGTGTTAATCGGGTAGCTTCAAGGCAGCCGGAATGGAGCTTTCAAAATGGGACTACAGGGCTTCTGCCCTCAGACCCCCGCTTCCAGTCAACACGTCGTGCACCTCCTTGTGCTCTCTAGCAAGTGCACAGGGACACGAGCTACACACTCGCTCCTTCCCTGAATCCACTTTTCTTCGCAGGGTGCTCTGCATGTAGCCAACTCCCTCATCCAAGGAAACCTCTAGGTAGGCTCTATCGGGCCTTAGCCTCTGCTAAAGGCCTGCAGTGTAAGAGGAAGCACTGGACTTTCGTGGCAGCAGGAACGCCAGCTGACTTTCTCCCGTAAGTGTGGTGCCCTCGGCTAAGGGGTCCTCGAAGGCCCGCGAAGCAGACTGTTTTCCTAAGTGCCGCTCAGACATGGGCAATGTAGGCAGAGTTCCTTGACAAGTAGGACGTGAGAGAAGAGTTTCCCTGGAGCTGTTGCAGTGCTGAGGAAAGCTAGCTCTCCCCAGGAGGTGTGCAGTGCGTTGCCCTACACTCGGCATACACAGAGTGACGGGGAAGGGCTTCCGGGCCTGGATGCCGCTGAGCAGGCCAGTGGAGCCTGCCGGTATTCAGTGGTCTTGCAGGGAATAGGGTGCGGACGCGAGGGTCCTGGGTGTCCTGAAGGGCGCACTAACCAAGAAAAGAAAGCAGAAGTGCGACGAAGGCCTCTTGGAAAGTGCTGCATGCCTCCGCTTCAGCAGGGCAATAAAGCCACTTTCCTCGAGGCAAGGGCTGACGTTCGGTCTCCAGGTAGGTACAGAGCATAGCAGCAGGAGCTCCCAAGCAGGCCCTGGACGCACCCTGTTTTACGAGAGAGAACTCCTTTTCTTCCCAGAACCATGCCTACCGTGACGAGAGGCCCGTCACAAAGGGTGTCTCTCCGTGTCGTTCAAGGCCCGACCCAGGGAACTTGCAGCCTGGGAAAGACGGCCTGTGCCTTCAGGCCCGCATTGCAAGCCAGACAGGCAGTAAAGGTAACCTGGGGATTCAACAAGCCACACACCACGCAAGGTACACAATGGGCCCTTCCCTGAATCAACGTGTTTACGCAGGGTGTTCTGCCGGGAGCGAACGGCCTCAACCACGGCAGGCTCTCGTTAGGCCTATAAGCGTCTGCCTCTTCCGAAACACCGGAGTGTTGTGTTGCCTGCAGAACTCTGCTTTGGTTGCCGCTGCGGTGCAAGCTGACTTTCTCCGTGAGTAGAGTGACTTTCCAACCGAGGTGCCACAAGGCGTTCTAAGCAGACTTAGGTCCTCAGTGCAGCTGAGAGAAGGTCAGTGTCGAAAACTTCCAGGGCACGGTGGACTGGCTAGAAAGGCGTGCCTGATGCTGTTGGAGTGCCGAGGAATCGTAGCCGTCCCCTTTAAAAGCGCTGGGGGTAGCCCTTGCCTCGGCATGCACAGTAGGCCCCTCTCTCAAGGGCCTAGGGTCCTGGGTGTGGCACAGCATGCCCCCAGGGGCCGGGGCTTTTCGCAGGGAAGAGGGTGCACACCCGAAGCGTCTAGGAGTCCTGAAAAGGGCGGCACCGATCAAATAAAGCACTCGAGCGAATAAGACCTCAAAGAGCTCGCTGTGTGCTCCGTTCCTGCAGGGCGACTCAAAGCCTTTCTCGAGGCAGGCCGTCAAGTGGCCGACCCCTCTAGTCCTACAGCCTGACAGGATGAGCGCCCACCACGGAAGCACCCTGATTATATAGAGAAAACTCCTTCTCGTTCCCGAGCCCTGCCTCCAGTGCCTAGAGGCCCGTCAGAAACGGTGTTAATCGGGTAGCTTCAAGGCAGCCGGAATGGAGCTTTCAAAATGGGACTACAGGGCTTCTGCCCTCAGACCCCCGCTTCCAGTCAACACGTCGTGCACCTCCTTGTGCTCTCTAGCAAGTGCACAGGGACACGAGCTACACACTCGCTCCTTCCCTGAATCCACTTTTCTTCGCAGGGTGCTCTGCATGTAGCCAACTCCCTCATCCAAGGAAACCTCTAGGTAGGCTCTATCGGGCCTTAGCCTCTGCTAAAGGCCTGCAGTGTAAGAGGAAGCACTGGACTTTCGTGGCAGCAGGAACGCCAGCTGACTTTCTCCCGTAAGTGTGGTGCCCTCGGCTAAGGGGTCCTCGAAGGCCCGCGAAGCAGACTGTTTTCCTAAGTGCCGCTCAGACATGGGCAATGTAGGCAGAGTTCCTTGACAAGTAGGACGTGAGAGAAGAGTTTCCCTGGAGCTGTTGCAGTGCTGAGGAAAGCTAGCTCTCCCCAGGAGGTGTGCAGTGCGTTGCCCTACACTCGGCATACACAGAGTGACGGGGAAGGGCTTCCGGGCCTGGATGCCGCTGAGCAGGCCAGTGGAGCCTGCCGGTATTCAGTGGTCTTGCAGGGAATAGGGTGCGGACGCGAGGGTCCTGGGTGTCCTGAAGGGCGCACTAACCAAGAAAAGAAAGCAGAAGTGCGACGAAGGCCTCTTGGAAAGTGCTGCATGCCTCCGCTTCAGCAGGGCAATAAAGCCACTTTCCTCGAGGCAAGGGCTGACGTTCGGTCTCCAGGTAGGTACAGAGCATAGCAGCAGGAGCTCCCAAGCAGGCCCTGGACGCACCCTGTTTTACGAGAGAGAACTCCTTTTCTTCCCAGAACCATGCCTACCGTGACGAGAGGCCCGTCACAAAGGGTGTCTCTCCGTGTCGTTCAAGGCCCGACCCAGGGAACTTGCAGCCTGGGAAAGACGGCCTGTGCCTTCAGGCCCGCATTGCAAGCCAGACAGGCAGTAAAGGTAACCTGGGGATTCAACAAGCCACACACCACGCAAGGTACACAATGGGCCCTTCCCTGAATCAACGTGTTTACGCAGGGTGTTCTGCCGGGAGCGAACGGCCTCAACCACGGCAGGCTCTCGTTAGGCCTATAAGCGTCTGCCTCTTCCGAAACACCGGAGTGTTGTGTTGCCTGCAGAACTCTGCTTTGGTTGCCGCTGCGGTGCAAGCTGACTTTCTCCGTGAGTAGAGTGACTTTCCAACCGAGGTGCCACAAGGCGTTCTAAGCAGACTTAGTTCCTCAGTGCAGCTGAGAGAAGGTCAGTGTCGAAAACTTCCAGGGCACGGTGGACTGGCTAGAAAGGCGTGCCTGATGCTGTTGGAGTGCCGAGGAATCGTAGCCGTCCCCTTTAAAAGCGCTGGGGGTAGCCCTTGCCTCGGCATGCACAGTAGGCCCCTCTCTCAAGGGCCTAGGGTCCTGGGTGTGGCACAGCATGCCCCCAGGGGCCGGGGCTTTTCGCAGGGAAGAGGGTGCACACCCGAAGCGTCTAGGAGTCCTGAAAAGGGCGGCACCGATCAAATAAAGCACTCGAGCGAATAAGACCTCAAAGAGCTCGCTGTGTGCTCCGTTCCTGCAGGGCGACTCAAAGCCTTTCTCGAGGCAGGCCGTCAAGTGGCCGACCCCTCTAGTCCTACAGCCTGACAGGATGAGCGCCCACCACGGAAGCACCCTGATTATATAGAGAAAACTCCTTCTCGTTCCCGAGCCCTGCCTCCAGTGCCTAGAGGCCCGTCAGAAACGGTGTTAATCGGGTAGCTTCAAGGCAGCCGGAATGGAGCTTTCAAAATGGGACTACAGGGCTTCTGCCCTCAGACCCCCGCTTCCAGTCAACACGTCGTGCACCTCCTTGTGCTCTCTAGCAAGTGCACAGGGACACGAGCTACACGCTCGCTCCTTCCCTGAATCCACTTTTCTTCGCAGGGTGCTCTGCATGTAGCCAACTCCCTCATCCAAGGAAACCTCTAGGTAGGCTCTATCGGGCCTTAGCCTCTGCTAAAGGCCTGCAGTGTAAGAGGAAGCACTGGACTTTCGTGGCAGCAGGAACGCCAGCTGACTTTCTCCCGTAAGTGTGGTGCCCTCGGCTAAGGGGTCCTCGAAGGCCCGCGAAGCAGACTGTTTTCCTAAGTGCCGCTCAGACATGGGCAATGTAGGCAGAGTTCCTTGACAAGTAGGACGTGAGAGAAGAGTTTCCCTGGAGCTGTTGCAGTGCTGAGGAAAGCTAGCTCTCCCCAGGAGGTGTGCAGTGCGTTGCCCTACACTCGGCATACACAGAGTGACGGGGAAGGGCTTCCGGGCCTGGATGCCGCTGAGCAGGCCAGTGGAGCCTGCCGGTATTCAGTGGTCTTGCAGGGAATAGGGTGCGGACGCGAGGGTCCTGGGTGTCCTGAAGGGCGCACTAACCAAGAAAAGAAAGCAGAAGTGCGACGAAGGCCTCTTGGAAAGTGCTGCATGCCTCCGCTTCAGCAGGGCAATAAAGCCACTTTCCTCGAGGCAAGGGCTGACGTTCGGTCTCCAGGTAGGTACAGAGCATAGCAGCAGGAGCTCCCAAGCAGGCCCTGGACGCACCCTGTTTTACGAGAGAGAACTCCTTTTCTTCCCAGAACCATGCCTACCGTGACGAGAGGCCCGTCACAAAGGGTGTCTCTCCGTGTCGTTCAAGGCCCGACCCAGGGAACTTGCAGCCTGGGAAAGACGGCCTGTGCCTTCAGGCCCGCATTGCAAGCCAGACAGGCAGTAAAGGTAACCTGGGGATTCAACAAGCCACACACCACGCAAGGTACACAATGGGCCCTTCCCTGAATCAACGTGTTTACGCAGGGTGTTCTGCCGGGAGCGAACGGCCTCAACCACGGCAGGCTCTCGTTAGGCCTATAAGCGTCTGCCTCTTCCGAAACACCGGAGTGTTGTGTTGCCTGCAGAACTCTGCTTTGGTTGCCGCTGCGGTGCAAGCTGACTTTCTCCGTGAGTAGAGTGACTTTCCAACCGAGGTGCCACAAGGCGTTCTAAGCAGACTTAGTTCCTCAGTGCAGCTGAGAGAAGGTCAGTGTCGAAAACTTCCAGGGCACGGTGGACTGGCTAGAAAGGCGTGCCTGATGCTGTTGGAGTGCCGAGGAATCGTAGCCGTCCCCTTTAAAAGCGCTGGGGGTAGCCCTTGCCTCGGCATGCACAGTAGGCCCCTCTCTCAAGGGCCTAGGGTCCTGGGTGTGGCACAGCATGCCCCCAGGGGCCGGGGGTTTTCGCAGGGAAGAGGGTGCACACCCGAAGCGTCTAGGAGTCCTGAAAAGGGCGGCACCGATCAAATAAAGCACTCGAGCGAATAAGACCTCAAAGAGCTCGCTGTGTGCTCCGTTCCTGCAGGGCGACTCAAAGCCTTTCTCGAGGCAGGCCGTCAAGTGGCCGACCCCTCTAGTCCTACAGCCTGACAGGATGAGCGCCCACCACGGAAGCACCCTGATTATATAGAGAAAACTCCTTCTCGTTCCCGAGCCCTGCCTCCAGTGCCTAGAGGCCCGTCAGAAACGGTGTTAATCGGGTAGCTTCAAGGCAGCCGGAATGGAGCTTTCAAAATGGGACTACAGGGCTTCTGCCCTCAGACCCCCGCTTCCAGTCAACACGTCGTGCACCTCCTTGTGCTCTCTAGCAAGTGCACAGGGACACGAGCTACACACTCGCTCCTTCCCTGAATCCACTTTTCTTCGCAGGGTGCTCTGCATGTAGCCAACTCCCTCATCCAAGGAAACCTCTAGGTAGGCTCTATCGGGCCTTAGCCTCTGCTAAAGGCCTGCAGTGTAAGAGGAAGCACTGGACTTTCGTGGCAGCAGGAACGCCAGCTGACTTTCTCCCGTAAGTGTGGTGCCCTCGGCTAAGGGGTCCTCGAAGGCCCGCGAAGCAGACTGTTTTCCTAAGTGCCGCTCAGACATGGGCAATGTAGGCAGAGTTCCTTGACAAGTAGGACGTGAGAGAAGAGTTTCCCTGGAGCTGTTGCAGTGCTGAGGAAAGCTAGCTCTCCCCAGGAGGTGTGCAGTGCGTTGCCCTACACTCGGCATACACAGAGTGACGGGGAAGGGCTTCCGGGCCTGGATGCCGCTGAGCAGGCCAGTGGAGCCTGCCGGTATTCAGTGGTCTTGCAGGGAATAGGGTGCGGACGCGAGGGTCCTGGGTGTCCTGAAGGGCGCACTAACCAAGAAAAGAAAGCAGAAGTGCGACGAAGGCCTCTTGGAAAGTGCTGCATGCCTCCGCTTCAGCAGGGCAATAAAGCCACTTTCCTCGAGGCAAGGGCTGACGTTCGGTCTCCAGGTAGGTACAGAGCATAGCAGCAGGAGCTCCCAAGCAGGCCCTGGACGCACCCTGTTTTACGAGAGAGAACTCCTTTTCTTCCCAGAACCATGCCTACCGTGACGAGAGGCCCGTCACAAAGGGTGTCTCTCCGTGTCGTTCAAGGCCCGACCCAGGGAACTTGCAGCCTGGGAAAGACGGCCTGTGCCTTCAGGCCCGCATTGCAAGCCAGACAGGCAGTAAAGGTAACCTGGGGATTCAACAAGCCACACACCACGCAAGGTACACAATGGGCCCTTCCCTGAATCAACGTGTTTACGCAGGGTGTTCTGCCGGGAGCGAACGGCCTCAACCACGGCAGGCTCTCGTTAGGCCTATAAGCGTCTGCCTCTTCCGAAACACCGGAGTGTTGTGTTGCCTGCAGAACTCTGCTTTGGTTGCCGCTGCGGTGCAAGCTGACTTTCTCCGTGAGTAGAGTGACTTTCCAACCGAGGTGCCACAAGGCGTTCTAAGCAGACTTAGTTCCTCAGTGCAGCTGAGAGAAGGTCAGTGTCGAAAACTTCCAGGGCACGGTGGACTGGCTAGAAAGGCGTGCCTGATGCTGTTGGAGTGCCGAGGAATCGTAGCCGTCCCCTTTAAAAGCGCTGGGGGTAGCCCTTGCCTCGGCATGCACAGTAGGCCCCTCTCTCAAGGGCCTAGGGTCCTGGGTGTGGCACAGCATGACCCCAGGGGCCGGGGGTTTTCGCAGGGAAGAGGGTGCACACCCGAAGCGTCTAGGAGTCCTGAAAAGGGCGGCACCGATCAAATAAAGCACTCGAGCGAATAAGACCTCAAAGAGCTCGCTGTGTGCTCCGTTCCTGCAGGGCGACTCAAAGCCTTTCTCGAGGCAGGCCGTCAAGTGGCCGACCCCTCTAGTCCTACAGCCTGACAGGATGAGCGCCCACCACGGAAGCACCCTGATTATATAGAGAAAACTCCTTCTCGTTCCCGAGCCCTGCCTCCAGTGCCTAGAGGCCCGTCAGAAACGGTGTTAATCGGGTAGCTTCAAGGCAGCCGGAATGGAGCTTTCAAAATGGGACTACAGGGCTTCTGCCCTCAGACCCCCGCTTCCAGTCAACACGTCGTGCACCTCCTTGTGCTCTCTAGCAAGTGCACAGGGACACGAGCTACACGCTCGCTCCTTCCCTGAATCCACTTTTCTTCGCAGGGTGCTCTGCATGTAGCCAACTCCCTCATCCAAGGAAACCTCTAGGTAGGCTCTATCGGGCCTTAGCCTCTGCTAAAGGCCTGCAGTGTAAGAGGAAGCACTGGACTTTCGTGGCAGCAGGAACGCCAGCTGACTTTCTCCCGTAAGTGTGGTGCCCTCGGCTAAGGGGTCCTCGAAGGCCCGCGAAGCAGACTGTTTTCCTAAGTGCCGCTCAGACATGGGCAATGTAGGCAGAGTTCCTTGACAAGTAGGACGTGAGAGAAGAGTTTCCCTGGAGCTGTTGCAGTGCTGAGGAAAGCTAGCTCTCCCCAGGAGGTGTGCAGTGCGTTGCCCTACACTCGGCATACACAGAGTGACGGGGAAGGGCTTCCGGGCCTGGATGCCGCTGAGCAGGCCAGTGGAGCCTGCCGGTATTCAGTGGTCTTGCAGGGAATAGGGTGCGGACGCGAGGGTCCTGGGTGTCCTGAAGGGCGCACTAACCAAGAAAAGAAAGCAGAAGTGCGACGAAGGCCTCTTGGAAAGTGCTGCATGCCTCCGCTTCAGCAGGGCAATAAAGCCACTTTCCTCGAGGCAAGGGCTGACGTTCGGTCTCCAGGTAGGTACAGAGCATAGCAGCAGGAGCTCCCAAGCAGGCCCTGGACGCACCCTGTTATACGAGAGAGAACTCCTTTTCTTCCCAGAACCATGCCTACCGTGACGAGAGGCCCGTCACAAAGGGTGTCTCTCCGTGTCGTTCAAGGCCCGACCCAGGGAACTTGCAGCCTGGGAAAGACGGCCTGTGCCTTCAGGCCCGCATTGCAAGCCAGACAGGCAGTAAAGGTAACCTGGGGATTCAACAAGCCACACACCACGCAAGGTACACAATGGGCCCTTCCCTGAATCAACGTGTTTACGCAGGGTGTTCTGCCGGGAGCGAACGGCCTCAACCACGGCAGGCTCTCGTTAGGCCTATAAGCGTCTGCCTCTTCCGAAACACCGGAGTGTTGTGTTGCCTGCAGAACTCTGCTTTGGTTGCCGCTGCGGTGCAAGCTGACTTTCTCCGTGAGTAGAGTGACTTTCCAACCGAGGTGCCACAAGGCGTTCTAAGCAGACTTAGTTCCTCAGTGCAGCTGAGAGAAGGTCAGTGTCGAAAACTTCCAGGGCACGGTGGACTGGCTAGAAAGGCGTGCCTGATGCTGTTGGAGTGCCGAGGAATCGTAGCCGTCCCCTTTAAAAGCGCTGGGGGTAGCCCTTGCCTCGGCATGCACAGTAGGCCCCTCTCTCAAGGGCCTAGGGTCCTGGGTGTGGCACAGCATGCCCCCAGGGGCCGGGGCTTTTCGCAGGGAAGAGGGTGCACACCCGAAGCGTCTAGGAGTCCTGAAAAGGGCGGCACCGATCAAATAAAGCACTCGAGCGAATAAGACCTCAAAGAGCTCGCTGTGTGCTCCGTTCCTGCAGGGCGACTCAAAGCCTTTCTCGAGGCAGGCCGTCAAGTGGCCGACCCCTCTAGTCCTACAGCCTGACAGGATGAGCGCCCACCACGGAAGCACCCTGATTATATAGAGAAAACTCCTTCTCGTTCCCGAGCCCTGCCTCCAGTGCCTAGAGGCCCGTCAGAAACGGTGTTAATCGGGTAGCTTCAAGGCAGCCGGAATGGAGCTTTCAAAATGGGACTACAGGGCTTCTGCCCTCAGACCCCCGCTTCCAGTCAACACGTCGTGCACCTCCTTGTGCTCTCTAGCAAGTGCACAGGGACACGAGCTACACACTCGCTCCTTCCCTGAATCCACTTTTCTTCGCAGGGTGCTCTGCATGTAGCCAACTCCCTCATCCAAGGAAACCTCTAGGTAGGCTCTATCGGGCCTTAGCCTCTGCTAAAGGCCTGCAGTGTAAGAGGAAGCACTGGACTTTCGTGGCAGCAGGAACGCCAGCTGACTTTCTCCCGTAAGTGTGGTGCCCTCGGCTAAGGGGTCCTCGAAGGCCCGCGAAGCAGACTGTTTTCCTAAGTGCCGCTCAGACATGGGCAATGTAGGCAGAGTTCCTTGACAAGTAGGACGTGAGAGAAGAGTTTCCCTGGAGCTGTTGCAGTGCTGAGGAAAGCTAGCTCTCCCCAGGAGGTGTGCAGTGCGTTGCCCTACACTCGGCATACACAGAGTGACGGGGAAGGGCTTCCGGGCCTGGATGCCGCTGAGCAGGCCAGTGGAGCCTGCCGGTATTCAGTGGTCTTGCAGGGAATAGGGTGCGGACGCGAGGGTCCTGGGTGTCCTGAACGGCGCACTAACCAAGAAAAGAAAGCAGAAGTGCGACGAAGGCCTCTTGGAAAGTGCTCCATGCCTCCGCTTCAGCAGGGCAATAAAGCCACGTTCCTCGAGGCAAGGGCTGACGTTCGGTCTCCAGGTAGGTACAGAGCATAGCAGCAGGAGCTCCCAAGCAGGCCCTGGACGCACCCTGTTTTACGAGAGAGAACTCCTTTTCTTCCCAGAACCATGCCTACCGTGACGAGAGGCCCGTCACAAAGGGTGTCTCTCCGTGTCGTTCAAGGCCCGACCCAGGGAACTTGCAGCCTGGGAAAGACGGCCTGTGCCTTCAGGCCCGCATTGCAAGCCAGACAGGCAGTAAAGGTAACCTGGGGATTCAACAAGCCACACACCACGCAAGGTACACAATGGGCCCTTCCCTGAATCAACGTGTTTACGCAGGGTGTTCTGCCGGGAGCGAACGGCCTCAACCACGGCAGGCTCTCGTTAGGCCTATAAGCGTCTGCCTCTTCCGAAACACCGGAGTGTTGTGTTGCCTGCAGAACTCTGCTTTGGTTGCCGCTGCGGTGCAAGCTGACTTTCTCCGTGAGTAGAGTGACTTTCCAACCGAGGTGCCACAAGGCGTTCTAAGCAGACTTAGTTCCTCAGTGCAGCTGAGAGAAGGTCAGTGTCGAAAACTTCCAGGGCACGGTGGACTGGCTAGAAAGGCGTGCCTGATGCTGTTGGAGTGCCGAGGAATCGTAGCCGTCCCCTTTAAAAGCGCTGGGGGTAGCCCTTGCCTCGGCATGCACAGTAGGCCCCTCTCTCAAGGGCCTAGGGTCCTGGGTGTGGCACAGCATGCCCCCAGGGGCCGGGGCTTTTCGCAGGGAAGAGGGTGCACACCCGAAGCGTCTAGGAGTCCTGAAAAGGGCGGCACCGATCAAATAAAGCACTCGAGCGAATAAGACCTCAAAGAGCTCGCTGTGTGCTCCGTTCCTGCAGGGCGACTCAAAGCCTTTCTCGAGGCAGGCCGTCAAGTGGCCGACCCCTCTAGTCCTACAGCCTGACAGGATGAGCGCCCACCACGGAAGCACCCTGATTATATAGAGAAAACTCCTTCTCGTTCCCGAGCCCTGCCTCCAGTGCCTAGAGGCCCGTCAGAAACGGTGTTAATCGGGTAGCTTCAAGGCAGCCGGAATGGAGCTTTCAAAATGGGACTACAGGGCTTCTGCCCTCAGACCCCCGCTTCCAGTCAACACGTCGTGCACCTCCTTGTGCTCTCTAGCAAGTGCACAGGGACACGAGCTACACACTCGCTCCTTCCCTGAATCCACTTTTCTTCGCAGGGTGCTCTGCATGTAGCCAACTCCCTCATCCAAGGAAACCTCTAGGTAGGCTCTATCGGGCCTTAGCCTCTGCTAAAGGCCTGCAGTGTAAGAGGAAGCACTGGACTTTCGTGGCAGCAGGAACGCCAGCTGACTTTCTCCCGTAAGTGTGGTGCCCTCGGCTAAGGGGTCCTCGAAGGCCCGCGAAGCAGACTGTTTTCCTAAGTGCCGCTCAGACATGGGCAATGTAGGCAGAGTTCCTTGACAAGTAGGACGTGAGAGAAGAGTTTCCCTGGAGCTGTTGCAGTGCTGAGGAAAGCTAGCTCTCCCCAGGAGGTGTGCAGTGCGTTGCCCTACACTCGGCATACACAGAGTGACGGGGAAGGGCTTCCGGGCCTGGATGCCGCTGAGCAGGCCAGTGGAGCCTGCCGGTATTCAGTGGTCTTGCAGGGAATAGGGTGCGGACGCGAGGGTCCTGGGTGTCCTGAAGGGCGCACTAACCAAGAAAAGAAAGCAGAAGTGCGACGAAGGCCTCTTGGAAAGTGCTCCATGCCTCCGCTTCAGCAGGGCAATAAAGCCACGTTCCTCGAGGCAAGGGCTGACGTTCGGTCTCCAGGTAGGTACAGAGCATAGCAGCAGGAGCTCCCAAGCAGGCCCTGGACGCACCCTGTTTTACGAGAGAGAACTCCTTTTCTTCCCAGAACCATGCCTACCGTGACGAGAGGCCCGTCACAAAGGGTGTCTCTCCGTGTCGTTCAAGGCCCGACCCAGGGAACTTGCAGCCTGGGAAAGACGGCCTGTGCCTTCAGGCCCGCATTGCAAGCCAGACAGGCAGTAAAGGTAACCTGGGGATTCAACAAGCCACACACCACGCAAGGTACACAATGGGCCCTTCCCTGAATCAACGTGTTTACGCAGGGTGTTCTGCCGGGAGCGAACGGCCTCAACCACGGCAGGCTCTCGTTAGGCCTATAAGCGTCTGCCTCTTCCGAAACACCGGAGTGTTGTGTTGCCTGCAGAACTCTGCTTTGGTTGCCGCTGCGGTGCAAGCTGACTTTCTCCGTGAGTAGAGTGACTTTCCAACCGAGGTGCCACAAGGCGTTCTAAGCAGACTTAGTTCCTCAGTGCAGCTGAGAGAAGGTCAGTGTCGAAAACTTCCAGGGCACGGTGGACTGGCTAGAAAGGCGTGCCTGATGCTGTTGGAGTGCCGAGGAATCGTAGCCGTCCCCTTTAAAAGCGCTGGGGGTAGCCCTTGCCTCGGCATGCACAGTAGGCCCCTCTCTCAAGGGCCTAGGGTCCTGGGTGTGGCACAGCATGCCCCCAGGGGCCGGGGCTTTTCGCAGGGAAGAGGGTGCACACCCGAAGCGTCTAGGAGTCCTGAAAAGGGCGGCACCGATCAAATAAAGCACTCGAGCGAATAAGACCTCAAAGAGCTCGCTGTGTGCTCCGTTCCTGCAGGGCGACTCAAAGCCTTTCTCGAGGCAGGCCGTCAAGTGGCCGACCCCTCTAGTCCTACAGCCTGACAGGATGAGCGCCCACCACGGAAGCACCCTGATTATATAGAGAAAACTCCTTCTCGTTCCCGAGCCCTGCCTCCAGTGCCTAGAGGCCCGTCAGAAACGGTGTTAATCGGGTAGCTTCAAGGCAGCCGGAATGGAGCTTTCAAAATGGGACTACAGGGCTTCTGCCCTCAGACCCCCGCTTCCAGTCAACACGTCGTGCACCTCCTTGTGCTCTCTAGCAAGTGCACAGGGACACGAGCTACACACTCGCTCCTTCCCTGAATCCACTTTTCTTCGCAGGGTGCTCTGCATGTAGCCAACTCCCTCATCCAAGGAAACCTCTAGGTAGGCTCTATCGGGCCTTAGCCTCTGCTAAAGGCCTGCAGTGTAAGAGGAAGCACTGGACTTTCGTGGCAGCAGGAACGCCAGCTGACTTTCTCCCGTAAGTGTGGTGCCCTCGGCTAAGGGGTCCTCGAAGGCCCGCGAAGCAGACTGTTTTCCTAAGTGCCGCTCAGACATGGGCAATGTAGGCAGAGTTCCTTGACAAGTAGGACGTGAGAGAAGAGTTTCCCTGGAGCTGTTGCAGTGCTGAGGAAAGCTAGCTCTCCCCAGGAGGTGTGCAGTGCGTTGCCCTACACTCGGCATACACAGAGTGACGGGGAAGGGCTTCCGGGCCTGGATGCCGCTGAGCAGGCCAGTGGAGCCTGCCGGTATTCAGTGGTCTTGCAGGGAATAGGGTGCGGACGCGAGGGTCCTGGGTGTCCTGAAGGGCGCACTAACCAAGAAAAGAAAGCAGAAGTGCGACGAAGGCCTCTTGGAAAGTGCTCCATGCCTCCGCTTCAGCAGGGCAATAAAGCCACGTTCCTCGAGGCAAGGGCTGACGTTCGGTCTCCAGGTAGGTACAGAGCATAGCAGCAGGAGCTCCCAAGCAGGCCCTGGACGCACCCTGTTTTACGAGAGAGAACTCCTTTTCTTCCCAGAACCATGCCTACCGTGACGAGAGGCCCGTCACAAAGGGTGTCTCTCCGTGTCGTTCAAGGCCCGACCCAGGGAACTTGCAGCCTGGGAAAGACGGCCTGTGCCTTCAGGCCCGCATTGCAAGCCAGACAGGCAGTAAAGGTAACCTGGGGATTCAACAAGCCACACACCACGCAAGGTACACAATGGGCCCTTCCCTGAATCAACGTGTTTACGCAGGGTGTTCTGCCGGGAGCGAACGGCCTCAACCACGGCAGGCTCTCGTTAGGCCTATAAGCGTCTGCCTCTTCCGAAACACCGGAGTGTTGTGTTGCCTGCAGAACTCTGCTTTGGTTGCCGCTGCGGTGCAAGCTGACTTTCTCCGTGAGTAGAGTGACTTTCCAACCGAGGTGCCACAAGGCGTTCTAAGCAGACTTAGTTCCTCAGTGCAGCTGAGAGAAGGTCAGTGTCGAAAACTTCCAGGGCACGGTGGACTGGCTAGAAAGGCGTGCCTGATGCTGTTGGAGTGCCGAGGAATCGTAGCCGTCCCCTTTAAAAGCGCTGGGGGTAGCCCTTGCCTCGGCATGCACAGTAGGCCCCTCTCTCAAGGGCCTAGGGTCCTGGGTGTGGCACAGCATGCCCCCAGGGGCCGGGGGTTTTCGCAGGGAAGAGGGTGCACACCCGAAGCGTCTAGGAGTCCTGAAAAGGGCGGCACCGATCAAATAAAGCACTCGAGCGAATAAGACCTCAAAGAGCTCGCTGTGTGCTCCGTTCCTGCAGGGCGACTCAAAGCCTTTCTCGAGGCAGGCCGTCAAGTGGCCGACCCCTCTAGTCCTACAGCCTGACAGGATGAGCGCCCACCACGGAAGCACCCTGATTATATAGAGAAAACTCCTTCTCGTTCCCGAGCCCTGCCTCCAGTGCCTAGAGGCCCGTCAGAAACGGTGTTAATCGGGTAGCTTCAAGGCAGCCGGAATGGAGCTTTCAAAATGGGACTACAGGGCTTCTGCCCTCAGACCCCCGCTTCCAGTCAACACGTCGTGCACCTCCTTGTGCTCTCTAGCAAGTGCACAGGGACACGAGCTACACACTCGCTCCTTCCCTGAATCCACTTTTCTTCGCAGGGTGCTCTGCATGTAGCCAACTCCCTCATCCAAGGAAACCTCTAGGTAGGCTCTATCGGGCCTTAGCCTCTGCTAAAGGCCTGCAGTGTAAGAGGAAGCACTGGACTTTCGTGGCAGCAGGAACGCCAGCTGACTTTCTCCCGTAAGTGTGGTGCCCTCGGCTAAGGGGTCCTCGAAGGCCCGCGAAGCAGACTGTTTTCCTAAGTGCCGCTCAGACATGGGCAATGTAGGCAGAGTTCCTTGACAAGTAGGACGTGAGAGAAGAGTTTCCCTGGAGCTGTTGCAGTGCTGAGGAAAGCTAGCTCTCCCCAGGAGGTGTGCAGTGCGTTGCCCTACACTCGGCATACACAGAGTGACGGGGAAGGGCTTCCGGGCCTGGATGCCGCTGAGCAGGCCAGTGGAGCCTGCCGGTATTCAGTGGTCTTGCAGGGAATAGGGTGCGGACGCGAGGGTCCTGGGTGTCCTGAAGGGCGCACTAACCAAGAAAAGAAAGCAGAAGTGCGACGAAGGCCTCTTGGAAAGTGCTGCATGCCTCCGCTTCAGCAGGGCAATAAAGCCACGTTCCTCGAGGCAAGGGCTGACGTTCGGTCTCCAGGTAGGTACAGAGCATAGCAGCAGGAGCTCCCAAGCAGGCCCTGGACGCACCCTGTTTTACGAGAGAGAACTCCTTTTCTTCCCAGAACCATGCCTACCGTGACGAGAGGCCCGTCACAAAGGGTGTCTCTCCGTGTCGTTCAAGGCCCGACCCAGGGAACTTGCAGCCTGGGAAAGACGGCCTGTGCCTTCAGGCCCGCATTGCAAGCCAGACAGGCAGTAAAGGTAACCTGGGGATTCAACAAGCCACACACCACGCAAGGTACACAATGGGCCCTTCCCTGAATCAACGTGTTTACGCAGGGTGTTCTGCCGGGAGCGAACGGCCTCAACCACGGCAGGCTCTCGTTAGGCCTATAAGCGTCTGCCTCTTCCGAAACACCGGAGTGTTGTGTTGCCTGCAGAACTCTGCTTTGGTTGCCGCTGCGGTGCAAGCTGACTTTCTCCGTGAGTAGAGTGACTTTCCAACCGAGGTGCCACAAGGCGTTCTAAGCAGACTTAGTTCCTCAGTGCAGCTGAGAGAAGGTCAGTGTCGAAAACTTCCAGGGCACGGTGGACTGGCTAGAAAGGCGTGCCTGATGCTGTTGGAGTGCCGAGGAATCGTAGCCGTCCCCTTTAAAAGCGCTGGGGGTAGCCCTTGCCTCGGCATGCACAGTAGGCCCCTCTCTCAAGGGCCTAGGGTCCTGGGTGTGGCACAGCATGCCCCCAGGGGCCGGGGCTTTTCGCAGGGAAGAGGGTGCACACCCGAAGCGTCTAGGAGTCCTGAAAAGGGCGGCACCGATCAAATAAAGCACTCGAGCGAATAAGACCTCAAAGAGCTCGCTGTGTGCTCCGTTCCTGCAGGGCGACTCAAAGCCTTTCTCGAGGCAGGCCGTCAAGTGGCCGACCCCTCTAGTCCTACAGCCTGACAGGATGAGCGCCCACCACGGAAGCACCCTGATTATATAGAGAAAACTCCTTCTCGTTCCCGAGCCCTGCCTCCAGTGCCTAGAGGCCCGTCAGAAACGGTGTTAATCGGGTAGCTTCAAGGCAGCCGGAATGGAGCTTTCAAAATGGGACTACAGGGCTTCTGCCCTCAGACCCCCGCTTCCAGTCAACACGTCGTGCACCTCCTTGTGCTCTCTAGCAAGTGCACAGGGACACGAGCTACACACTCGCTCCTTCCCTGAATCCACTTTTCTTCGCAGGGTGCTCTGCATGTAGCCAACTCCCTCATCCAAGGAAACCTCTAGGTAGGCTCTATCGGGCCTTAGCCTCTGCTAAAGGCCTGCAGTGTAAGAGGAAGCACTGGACTTTCGTGGCAGCAGGAACGCCAGCTGACTTTCTCCCGTAAGTGTGGTGCCCTCGGCTAAGGGGTCCTCGAAGGCCCGCGAAGCAGACTGTTTTCCTAAGTGCCGCTCAGACATGGGCAATGTAGGCAGAGTTCCTTGACAAGTAGGACGTGAGAGAAGAGTTTCCCTGGAGCTGTTGCAGTGCTGAGGAAAGCTAGCTCTCCCCAGGAGGTGTGCAGTGCGTTGCCCTACACTCGGCATACACAGAGTGACGGGGAAGGGCTTCCGGGCCTGGATGCCGCTGAGCAGGCCAGTGGAGCCTGCCGGTATTCAGTGGTCTTGCAGGGAATAGGGTGCGGACGCGAGGGTCCTGGGTGTCCTGAAGGGCGCACTAACCAAGAAAAGAAAGCAGAAGTGCGACGAAGGCCTCTTGGAAAGTGCTGCATGCCTCCGCTTCAGCAGGGCAATAAAGCCACTTTCCTCGAGGCAAGGGCTGACGTTCGGTCTCCAGGTAGGTACAGAGCATAGCAGCAGGAGCTCCCAAGCAGGCCCTGGACGCACCCTGTTTTACGAGAGAGAACTCCTTTTCTTCCCAGAACCATGCCTACCGTGACGAGAGGCCCGTCACAAAGGGTGTCTCTCCGTGTCGTTCAAGGCCCGACCCAGGGAACTTGCAGCCTGGGAAAGACGGCCTGTGCCTTCAGGCCCGCATTGCAAGCCAGACAGGCAGTAAAGGTAACCTGGGGATTCAACAAGCCACACACCACGCAAGGTACACAATGGGCCCTTCCCTGAATCAACGTGTTTACGCAGGGTGTTCTGCCGGGAGCGAACGGCCTCAACCACGGCAGGCTCTCGTTAGGCCTATAAGCGTCTGCCTCTTCCGAAACACCGGAGTGTTGTGTTGCCTGCAGAACTCTGCTTTGGTTGCCGCTGCGGTGCAAGCTGACTTTCTCCGTGAGTAGAGTGACTTTCCAACCGAGGTGCCACAAGGCGTTCTAAGCAGACTTAGGTCCTCAGTGCAGCTGAGAGAAGGTCAGTGTCGAAAACTTCCAGGGCACGGTGGACTGGCTAGAAAGGCGTGCCTGATGCTGTTGGAGTGCCGAGGAATCGTAGCCGTCCCCTTTAAAAGCGCTGGGGGTAGCCCTTGCCTCGGCATGCACAGTAGGCCCCTCTCTCAAGGGCCTAGGGTCCTGGGTGTGGCACAGCATGCCCCCAGGGGCCGGGGCTTTTCGCAGGGAAGAGGGTGCACACCCGAAGCGTCTAGGAGTCCTGAAAAGGGCGGCACCGATCAAATAAAGCACTCGAGCGAATAAGACCTCAAAGAGCTCGCTGTGTGCTCCGTTCCTGCAGGGCGACTCAAAGCCTTTCTCGAGGCAGGCCGTCAAGTGGCCGACCCCTCTAGTCCTACAGCCTGACAGGATGAGCGCCCACCACGGAAGCACCCTGATTATATAGAGAAAACTCCTTCTCGTTCCCGAGCCCTGCCTCCAGTGCCTAGAGGCCCGTCAGAAACGGTGTTAATCGGGTAGCTTCAAGGCAGCCGGAATGGAGCTTTCAAAATGGGACTACAGGGCTTCTGCCCTCAGACCCCCGCTTCCAGTCAACACGTCGTGCACCTCCTTGTGCTCTCTAGCAAGTGCACAGGGACACGAGCTACACGCTCGCTCCTTCCCTGAATCCACTTTTCTTCGCAGGGTGCTCTGCATGTAGCCAACTCCCTCATCCAAGGAAACCTCTAGGTAGGCTCTATCGGGCCTTAGCCTCTGCTAAAGGCCTGCAGTGTAAGAGGAAGCACTGGACTTTCGTGGCAGCAGGAACGCCAGCTGACTTTCTCCCGTAAGTGTGGTGCCCTCGGCTAAGGGGTCCTCGAAGGCCCGCGAAGCAGACTGTTTTCCTAAGTGCCGCTCAGACATGGGCAATGTAGGCAGAGTTCCTTGACAAGTAGGACGTGAGAGAAGAGTTTCCCTGGAGCTGTTGCAGTGCTGAGGAAAGCTAGCTCTCCCCAGGAGGTGTGCAGTGCGTTGCCCTACACTCGGCATACACAGAGTGACGGGGAAGGGCTTCCGGGCCTGGATGCCGCTGAGCAGGCCAGTGGAGCCTGCCGGTATTCAGTGGTCTTGCAGGGAATAGGGTGCGGACGCGAGGGTCCTGGGTGTCCTGAAGGGCGCACTAACCAAGAAAAGAAAGCAGAAGTGCGACGAAGGCCTCTTGGAAAGTGCTCCATGCCTCCGCTTCAGCAGGGCAATAAAGCCACTTTCCTCGAGGCAAGGGCTGACGTTCGGTCTCCAGGTAGGTACAGAGCATAGCAGCAGGAGCTCCCAAGCAGGCCCTGGACGCACCCTGTTTTACGAGAGAGAACTCCTTTTCTTCCCAGAACCATGCCTACCGTGACGAGAGGCCCGTCACAAAGGGTGTCTCTCCGTGTCGTTCAAGGCCCGACCCAGGGAACTTGCAGCCTGGGAAAGACGGCCTGTGCCTTCAGGCCCGCATTGCAAGCCAGACAGGCAGTAAAGGTAACCTGGGGATTCAACAAGCCACACACCACGCAAGGTACACAATGGGCCCTTCCCTGAATCAACGTGTTTACGCAGGGTGTTCTGCCGGGAGCGAACGGCCTCAACCACGGCAGGCTCTCGTTAGGCCTATAAGCGTCTGCCTCTTCCGAAACACCGGAGTGTTGTGTTGCCTGCAGAACTCTGCTTTGGTTGCCGCTGCGGTGCAAGCTGACTTTCTCCGTGAGTAGAGTGACTTTCCAACCGAGGTGCCACAAGGCGTTCTAAGCAGACTTAGTTCCTCAGTGCAGCTGAGAGAAGGTCAGTGTCGAAAACTTCCAGGGCACGGTGGACTGGCTAGAAAGGCGTGCCTGATGCTGTTGGAGTGCCGAGGAATCGTAGCCGTCCCCTTTAAAAGCGCTGGGGGTAGCCCTTGCCTCGGCATGCACAGTAGGCCCCTCTCTCAAGGGCCTAGGGTCCTGGGTGTGGCACAGCATGCCCCCAGGGGCCGGGGCTTTTCGCAGGGAAGAGGGTGCACACCCGAAGCGTCTAGGAGTCCTGAAAAGGGCGGCACCGATCAAATAAAGCACTCGAGCGAATAAGACCTCAAAGAGCTCGCTGTGTGCTCCGTTCCTGCAGGGCGACTCAAAGCCTTTCTCGAGGCAGGCCGTCAAGTGGCCGACCCCTCTAGTCCTACAGCCTGACAGGATGAGCGCCCACCACGGAAGCACCCTGATTATATAGAGAAAACTCCTTCTCGTTCCCGAGCCCTGCCTCCAGTGCCTAGAGGCCCGTCAGAAACGGTGTTAATCGGGTAGCTTCAAGGCAGCCGGAATGGAGCTTTCAAAATGGGACTACAGGGCTTCTGCCCTCAGACCCCCGCTTCCAGTCAACACGTCGTGCACCTCCTTGTGCTCTCTAGCAAGTGCACAGGGACACGAGCTACACACTCGCTCCTTCCCTGAATCCACTTTTCTTCGCAGGGTGCTCTGCATGTAGCCAACTCCCTCATCCAAGGAAACCTCTAGGTAGGCTCTATCGGGCCTTAGCCTCTGCTAAAGGCCTGCAGTGTAAGAGGAAGCACTGGACTTTCGTGGCAGCAGGAACGCCAGCTGACTTTCTCCCGTAAGTGTGGTGCCCTCGGCTAAGGGGTCCTCGAAGGCCCGCGAAGCAGACTGTTTTCCTAAGTGCCGCTCAGACATGGGCAATGTAGGCAGAGTTCCTTGACAAGTAGGACGTGAGAGAAGAGTTTCCCTGGAGCTGTTGCAGTGCTGAGGAAAGCTAGCTCTCCCCAGGAGGTGTGCAGTGCGTTGCCCTACACTCGGCATACACAGAGTGACGGGGAAGGGCTTCCGGGCCTGGATGCCGCTGAGCAGGCCAGTGGAGCCTGCCGGTATTCAGTGGTCTTGCAGGGAATAGGGTGCGGACGCGAGGGTCCTGGGTGTCCTGAAGGGCGCACTAACCAAGAAAAGAAAGCAGAAGTGCGACGAAGGCCTCTTGGAAAGTGCTGCATGCCTCCGCTTCAGCAGGGCAATAAAGCCACTTTCCTCGAGGCAAGGGCTGACGTTCGGTCTCCAGGTAGGTACAGAGCATAGCAGCAGGAGCTCCCAAGCAGGCCCTGGACGCACCCTGTTTTACGAGAGAGAACTCCTTTTCTTCCCAGAACCATGCCTACCGTGACGAGAGGCCCGTCACAAAGGGTGTCTCTCCGTGTCGTTCAAGGCCCGACCCAGGGAACTTGCAGCCTGGGAAAGACGGCCTGTGCCTTCAGGCCCGCATTGCAAGCCAGACAGGCAGTAAAGGTAACCTGGGGATTCAACAAGCCACACACCACGCAAGGTACACAATGGGCCCTTCCCTGAATCAACGTGTTTACGCAGGGTGTTCTGCCGGGAGCGAACGGCCTCAACCACGGCAGGCTCTCGTTAGGCCTATAAGCGTCTGCCTCTTCCGAAACACCGGAGTGTTGTGTTGCCTGCAGAACTCTGCTTTGGTTGCCGCTGCGGTGCAAGCTGACTTTCTCCGTGAGTAGAGTGACTTTCCAACCGAGGTGCCACAAGGCGTTCTAAGCAGACTTAGGTCCTCAGTGCAGCTGAGAGAAGGTCAGTGTCGAAAACTTCCAGGGCACGGTGGACTGGCTAGAAAGGCGTGCCTGATGCTGTTGGAGTGCCGAGGAATCGTAGCCGTCCCCTTTAAAAGCGCTGGGGGTAGCCCTTGCCTCGGCATGCACAGTAGGCCCCTCTCTCAAGGGCCTAGGGTCCTGGGTGTGGCACAGCATGCCCCCAGGGGCCGGGGCTTTTCGCAGGGAAGAGGGTGCACACCCGAAGCGTCTAGGAGTCCTGAAAAGGGCGGCACCGATCAAATAAAGCACTCGAGCGAATAAGACCTCAAAGAGCTCGCTGTGTGCTCCGTTCCTGCAGGGCGACTCAAAGCCTTTCTCGAGGCAGGCCGTCAAGTGGCCGACCCCTCTAGTCCTACAGCCTGACAGGATGAGCGCCCACCACGGAAGCACCCTGATTATATAGAGAAAACTCCTTCTCGTTCCCGAGCCCTGCCTCCAGTGCCTAGAGGCCCGTCAGAAACGGTGTTAATCGGGTAGCTTCAAGGCAGCCGGAATGGAGCTTTCAAAATGGGACTACAGGGCTTCTGCCCTCAGACCCCCGCTTCCAGTCAACACGTCGTGCACCTCCTTGTGCTCTCTAGCAAGTGCACAGGGACACGAGCTACACACTCGCTCCTTCCCTGAATCCACTTTTCTTCGCAGGGTGCTCTGCATGTAGCCAACTCCCTCATCCAAGGAAACCTCTAGGTAGGCTCTATCGGGCCTTAGCCTCTGCTAAAGGCCTGCAGTGTAAGAGGAAGCACTGGACTTTCGTGGCAGCAGGAACGCCAGCTGACTTTCTCCCGTAAGTGTGGTGCCCTCGGCTAAGGGGTCCTCGAAGGCCCGCGAAGCAGACTGTTTTCCTAAGTGCCGCTCAGACATGGGCAATGTAGGCAGAGTTCCTTGACAAGTAGGACGTGAGAGAAGAGTTTCCCTGGAGCTGTTGCAGTGCTGAGGAAAGCTAGCTCTCCCCAGGAGGTGTGCAGTGCGTTGCCCTACACTCGGCATACACAGAGTGACGGGGAAGGGCTTCCGGGCCTGGATGCCGCTGAGCAGGCCAGTGGAGCCTGCCGGTATTCAGTGGTCTTGCAGGGAATAGGGTGCGGACGCGAGGGTCCTGGGTGTCCTGAAGGGCGCACTAACCAAGAAAAGAAAGCAGAAGTGCGACGAAGGCCTCTTGGAAAGTGCTGCATGCCTCCGCTTCAGCAGGGCAATAAAGCCACTTTCCTCGAGGCAAGGGCTGACGTTCGGTCTCCAGGTAGGTACAGAGCATAGCAGCAGGAGCTCCCAAGCAGGCCCTGGACGCACCCTGTTTTACGAGAGAGAACTCCTTTTCTTCCCAGAACCATGCCTACCGTGACGAGAGGCCCGTCACAAAGGGTGTCTCTCCGTGTCGTTCAAGGCCCGACCCAGGGAACTTGCAGCCTGGGAAAGACGGCCTGTGCCTTCAGGCCCGCATTGCAAGCCAGACAGGCAGTAAAGGTAACCTGGGGATTCAACAAGCCACACACCACGCAAGGTACACAATGGGCCCTTCCCTGAATCAACGTGTTTACGCAGGGTGTTCTGCCGGGAGCGAACGGCCTCAACCACGGCAGGCTCTCGTTAGGCCTATAAGCGTCTGCCTCTTCCGAAACACCGGAGTGTTGTGTTGCCTGCAGAACTCTGCTTTGGTTGCCGCTGCGGTGCAAGCTGACTTTCTCCGTGAGTAGAGTGACTTTCCAACCGAGGTGCCACAAGGCGTTCTAAGCAGACTTAGTTCCTCAGTGCAGCTGAGAGAAGGTCAGTGTCGAAAACTTCCAGGGCACGGTGGACTGGCTAGAAAGGCGTGCCTGATGCTGTTGGAGTGCCGAGGAATCGTAGCCGTCCCCTTTAAAAGCGCTGGGGGTAGCCCTTGCCTCGGCATGCACAGTAGGCCCCTCTCTCAAGGGCCTAGGGTCCTGGGTGTGGCACAGCATGCCCCCAGGGGCCGGGGGTTTTCGCAGGGAAGAGGGTGCACACCCGAAGCGTCTAGGAGTCCTGAAAAGGGCGGCACCGATCAAATAAAGCACTCGAGCGAATAAGACCTCAAAGAGCTCGCTGTGTGCTCCGTTCCTGCAGGGCGACTCAAAGCCTTTCTCGAGGCAGGCCGTCAAGTGGCCGACCCCTCTAGTCCTACAGCCTGACAGGATGAGCGCCCACCACGGAAGCACCCTGATTATATAGAGAAAACTCCTTCTCGTTCCCGAGCCCTGCCTCCAGTGCCTAGAGGCCCGTCAGAAACGGTGTTAATCGGGTAGCTTCAAGGCAGCCGGAATGGAGCTTTCAAAATGGGACTACAGGGCTTCTGCCCTCAGACCCCCGCTTCCAGTCAACACGTCGTGCACCTCCTTGTGCTCTCTAGCAAGTGCACAGGGACACGAGCTACACGCTCGCTCCTTCCCTGAATCCACTTTTCTTCGCAGGGTGCTCTGCATGTAGCCAACTCCCTCATCCAAGGAAACCTCTAGGTAGGCTCTATCGGGCCTTAGCCTCTGCTAAAGGCCTGCAGTGTAAGAGGAAGCACTGGACTTTCGTGGCAGCAGGAACGCCAGCTGACTTTCTCCCGTAAGTGTGGTGCCCTCGGCTAAGGGGTCCTCGAAGGCCCGCGAAGCAGACTGTTTTCCTAAGTGCCGCTCAGACATGGGCAATGTAGGCAGAGTTCCTTGACAAGTAGGACGTGAGAGAAGAGTTTCCCTGGAGCTGTTGCAGTGCTGAGGAAAGCTAGCTCTCCCCAGGAGGTGTGCAGTGCGTTGCCCTACACTCGGCATACACAGAGTGACGGGGAAGGGCTTCCGGGCCTGGATGCCGCTGAGCAGGCCAGTGGAGCCTGCCGGTATTCAGTGGTCTTGCAGGGAATAGGGTGCGGACGCGAGGGTCCTGGGTGTCCTGAAGGGCGCACTAACCAAGAAAAGAAAGCAGAAGTGCGACGAAGGCCTCTTGGAAAGTGCTGCATGCCTCCGCTTCAGCAGGGCAATAAAGCCACTTTCCTCGAGGCAAGGGCTGACGTTCGGTCTCCAGGTAGGTACAGAGCATAGCAGCAGGAGCTCCCAAGCAGGCCCTGGACGCACCCTGTTTTACGAGAGAGAACTCCTTTTCTTCCCAGAACCATGCCTACCGTGACGAGAGGCCCGTCACAAAGGGTGTCTCTCCGTGTCGTTCAAGGCCCGACCCAGGGAACTTGCAGCCTGGGAAAGACGGCCTGTGCCTTCAGGCCCGCATTGCAAGCCAGACAGGCAGTAAAGGTAACCTGGGGATTCAACAAGCCACACACCACGCAAGGTACACAATGGGCCCTTCCCTGAATCAACGTGTTTACGCAGGGTGTTCTGCCGGGAGCGAACGGCCTCAACCACGGCAGGCTCTCGTTAGGCCTATAAGCGTCTGCCTCTTCCGAAACACCGGAGTGTTGTGTTGCCTGCAGAACTCTGCTTTGGTTGCCGCTGCGGTGCAAGCTGACTTTCTCCGTGAGTAGAGTGACTTTCCAACCGAGGTGCCACAAGGCGTTCTAAGCAGACTTAGTTCCTCAGTGCAGCTGAGAGAAGGTCAGTGTCGAAAACTTCCAGGGCACGGTGGACTGGCTAGAAAGGCGTGCCTGATGCTGTTGGAGTGCCGAGGAATCGTAGCCGTCCCCTTTAAAAGCGCTGGGGGTAGCCCTTGCCTCGGCATGCACAGTAGGCCCCTCTCTCAAGGGCCTAGGGTCCTGGGTGTGGCACAGCATGCCCCCAGGGGCCGGGGCTTTTCGCAGGGAAGAGGGTGCACACCCGAAGCGTCTAGGAGTCCTGAAAAGGGCGGCACCGATCAAATAAAGCACTCGAGCGAATAAGACCTCAAAGAGCTCGCTGTGTGCTCCGTTCCTGCAGGGCGACTCAAAGCCTTTCTCGAGGCAGGCCGTCAAGTGGCCGACCCCTCTAGTCCTACAGCCTGACAGGATGAGCGCCCACCACGGAAGCACCCTGATTATATAGAGAAAACTCCTTCTCGTTCCCGAGCCCTGCCTCCAGTGCCTAGAGGCCCGTCAGAAACGGTGTTAATCGGGTAGCTTCAAGGCAGCCGGAATGGAGCTTTCAAAATGGGACTACAGGGCTTCTGCCCTCAGACCCCCGCTTCCAGTCAACACGTCGTGCACCTCCTTGTGCTCTCTAGCAAGTGCACAGGGACACGAGCTACACACTCGCTCCTTCCCTGAATCCACTTTTCTTCGCAGGGTGCTCTGCATGTAGCCAACTCCCTCATCCAAGGAAACCTCTAGGTAGGCTCTATCGGGCCTTAGCCTCTGCTAAAGGCCTGCAGTGTAAGAGGAAGCACTGGACTTTCGTGGCAGCAGGAACGCCAGCTGACTTTCTCCCGTAAGTGTGGTGCCCTCGGCTAAGGGGTCCTCGAAGGCCCGCGAAGCAGACTGTTTTCCTAAGTGCCGCTCAGACATGGGCAATGTAGGCAGAGTTCCTTGACAAGTAGGACGTGAGAGAAGAGTTTCCCTGGAGCTGTTGCAGTGCTGAGGAAAGCTAGCTCTCCCCAGGAGGTGTGCAGTGCGTTGCCCTACACTCGGCATACACAGAGTGACGGGGAAGGGCTTCCGGGCCTGGATGCCGCTGAGCAGGCCAGTGGAGCCTGCCGGTATTCAGTGGTCTTGCAGGGAATAGGGTGCGGACGCGAGGGTCCTGGGTGTCCTGAAGGGCGCACTAACCAAGAAAAGAAAGCAGAAGTGCGACGAAGGCCTCTTGGAAAGTGCTGCATGCCTCCGCTTCAGCAGGGCAATAAAGCCACTTTCCTCGAGGCAAGGGCTGACGTTCGGTCTCCAGGTAGGTACAGAGCATAGCAGCAGGAGCTCCCAAGCAGGCCCTGGACGCACCCTGTTATACGAGAGAGAACTCCTTTTCTTCCCAGAACCATGCCTACCGTGACGAGAGGCCCGTCACAAAGGGTGTCTCTCCGTGTCGTTCAAGGCCCGACCCAGGGAACTTGCAGCCTGGGAAAGACGGCCTGTGCCTTCAGGCCCGCATTGCAAGCCAGACAGGCAGTAAAGGTAACCTGGGGATTCAAAAAGCCACACACCACGCAAGGTACACAATGGGCCCTTCCCTGAATCAACGTGTTTACGCAGGGTGTTCTGCCGGGAGCGAACGGCCTCAACCACGGCAGGCTCTCGTTAGGCCTATAAGCGTCTGCCTCTTCCGAAACACCGGAGTGTTGTGTTGCCTGCAGAACTCTGCTTTGGTTGCCGCTGCGGTGCAAGCTGACTTTCTCCGTGAGTAGAGTGACTTTCCAACCGAGGTGCCACAAGGCGTTCTAAGCAGACTTAGTTCCTCAGTGCAGCTGAGAGAAGGTCAGTGTCGAAAACTTCCAGGGCACGGTGGACTGGCTAGAAAGGCGTGCCTGATGCTGTTGGAGTGCCGAGGAATCGTAGCCGTCCCCTTTAAAAGCGCTGGGGGTAGCCCTTGCCTCGGCATGCACAGTAGGCCCCTCTCTCAAGGGCCTAGGGTCCTGGGTGTGGCACAGCATGCCCCCAGGGGCCGGGGGTTTTCGCAGGGAAGAGGGTGCACACCCGAAGCGTCTAGGAGTCCTGAAAAGGGCGGCACCGATCAAATAAAGCACTCGAGCGAATAAGACCTCAAAGAGCTCGCTGTGTGCTCCGTTCCTGCAGGGCGACTCAAAGCCTTTCTCGAGGCAGGCCGTCAAGTGGCCGACCCCTCTAGTCCTACAGCCTGACAGGATGAGCGCCCACCACGGAAGCACCCTGATTATATAGAGAAAACTCCTTCTCGTTCCCGAGCCCTGCCTCCAGTGCCTAGAGGCCCGTCAGAAACGGTGTTAATCGGGTAGCTTCAAGGCAGCCGGAATGGAGCTTTCAAAATGGGACTACAGGGCTTCTGCCCTCAGACCCCCGCTTCCAGTCAACACGTCGTGCACCTCCTTGTGCTCTCTAGCAAGTGCACAGGGACACGAGCTACACACTCGCTCCTTCCCTGAATCCACTTTTCTTCGCAGGGTGCTCTGCATGTAGCCAACTCCCTCATCCAAGGAAACCTCTAGGTAGGCTCTATCGGGCCTTAGCCTCTGCTAAAGGCCTGCAGTGTAAGAGGAAGCACTGGACTTTCGTGGCAGCAGGAACGCCAGCTGACTTTCTCCCGTAAGTGTGGTGCCCTCGGCTAAGGGGTCCTCGAAGGCCCGCGAAGCAGACTGTTTTCCTAAGTGCCGCTCAGACATGGGCAATGTAGGCAGAGTTCCTTGACAAGTAGGACGTGAGAGAAGAGTTTCCCTGGAGCTGTTGCAGTGCTGAGGAAAGCTAGCTCTCCCCAGGAGGTGTGCAGTGCGTTGCCCTACACTCGGCATACACAGAGTGACGGGGAAGGGCTTCCGGGCCTGGATGCCGCTGAGCAGGCCAGTGGAGCCTGCCGGTATTCAGTGGTCTTGCAGGGAATAGGGTGCGGACGCGAGGGTCCTGGGTGTCCTGAAGGGCGCACTAACCAAGAAAAGAAAGCAGAAGTGCGACGAAGGCCTCTTGGAAAGTGCTGCATGCCTCCGCTTCAGCAGGGCAATAAAGCCACGTTCCTCGAGGCAAGGGCTGACGTTCGGTCTCCAGGTAGGTACAGAGCATAGCAGCAGGAGCTCCCAAGCAGGCCCTGGACGCACCCTGTTTTACGAGAGAGAACTCCTTTTCTTCCCAGAACCATGCCTACCGTGACGAGAGGCCCGTCACAAAGGGTGTCTCTCCGTGTCGTTCAAGGCCCGACCCAGGGAACTTGCAGCCTGGGAAAGACGGCCTGTGCCTTCAGGCCCGCATTGCAAGCCAGACAGGCAGTAAAGGTAACCTGGGGATTCAACAAGCCACACACCACGCAAGGTACACAATGGGCCCTTCCCTGAATCAACGTGTTTACGCAGGGTGTTCTGCCGGGAGCGAACGGCCTCAACCACGGCAGGCTCTCGTTAGGCCTATAAGCGTCTGCCTCTTCCGAAACACCGGAGTGTTGTGTTGCCTGCAGAACTCTGCTTTGGTTGCCGCTGCGGTGCAAGCTGACTTTCTCCGTGAGTAGAGTGACTTTCCAACCGAGGTGCCACAAGGCGTTCTAAGCAGACTTAGTTCCTCAGTGCAGCTGAGAGAAGGTCAGTGTCGAAAACTTCCAGGGCACGGTGGACTGGCTAGAAAGGCGTGCCTGATGCTGTTGGAGTGCCGAGGAATCGTAGCCGTCCCCTTTAAAAGCGCTGGGGGTAGCCCTTGCCTCGGCATGCACAGTAGGCCCCTCTCTCAAGGGCCTAGGGTCCTGGGTGTGGCACAGCATGCCCCCAGGGGCCGGGGCTTTTCGCAGGGAAGAGGGTGCACACCCGAAGCGTCTAGGAGTCCTGAAAAGGGCGGCACCGATCAAATAAAGCACTCGAGCGAATAAGACCTCAAAGAGCTCGCTGTGTGCTCCGTTCCTGCAGGGCGACTCAAAGCCTTTCTCGAGGCAGGCCGTCAAGTGGCCGACCCCTCTAGTCCTACAGCCTGACAGGATGAGCGCCCACCACGGAAGCACCCTGATTATATAGAGAAAACTCCTTCTCGTTCCCGAGCCCTGCCTCCAGTGCCTAGAGGCCCGTCAGAAACGGTGTTAATCGGGTAGCTTCAAGGCAGCCGGAATGGAGCTTTCAAAATGGGACTACAGGGCTTCTGCCCTCAGACCCCCGCTTCCAGTCAACACGTCGTGCACCTCCTTGTGCTTTCTAGCAAGTGCACAGGGACACGAGCTACACACTCGCTCCTTCCCTGAATCCACTTTTCTTCGCAGGGTGCTCTGCATGTAGCCAACTCCCTCATCCAAGGAAACCTCTAGGTAGGCTCTATCGGGCCTTAGCCTCTGCTAAAGGCCTGCAGTGTAAGAGGAAGCACTGGACTTTCGTGGCAGCAGGAACGCCAGCTGACTTTCTCCCGTAAGTGTGGTGCCCTCGGCTAAGGGGTCCTCGAAGGCCCGCGAAGCAGACTGTTTTCCTAAGTGCCGCTCAGACATGGGCAATGTAGGCAGAGTTCCTTGACAAGTAGGACGTGAGAGAAGAGTTTCCCTGGAGCTGTTGCAGTGCTGAGGAAAGCTAGCTCTCCCCAGGAGGTGTGCAGTGCGTTGCCCTACACTCGGCATACACAGAGTGACGGGGAAGGGCTTCCGGGCCTGGATGCCGCTGAGCAGGCCAGTGGAGCCTGCCGGTATTCAGTGGTCTTGCAGGGAATAGGGTGCGGACGCGAGGGTCCTGGGTGTCCTGAACGGCGCACTAACCAAGAAAAGAAAGCAGAAGTGCGACGAAGGCCTCTTGGAAAGTGCTCCATGCCTCCGCTTCAGCAGGGCAATAAAGCCACGTTCCTCGAGGCAAGGGCTGACGTTCGGTCTCCAGGTAGGTACAGAGCATAGCAGCAGGAGCTCCCAAGCAGGCCCTGGACGCACCCTGTTTTACGAGAGAGAACTCCTTTTCTTCCCAGAACCATGCCTACCGTGACGAGAGGCCCGTCACAAAGGGTGTCTCTCCGTGTCGTTCAAGGCCCGACCCAGGGAACTTGCAGCCTGGGAAAGACGGCCTGTGCCTTCAGGCCCGCATTGCAAGCCAGACAGGCAGTAAAGGTAACCTGGGGATTCAACAAGCCACACACCACGCAAGGTACACAATGGGCCCTTCCCTGAATCAACGTGTTTACGCAGGGTGTTCTGCCGGGAGCGAACGGCCTCAACCACGGCAGGCTCTCGTTAGGCCTATAAGCGTCTGCCTCTTCCGAAACACCGGAGTGTTGTGTTGCCTGCAGAACTCTGCTTTGGTTGCCGCTGCGGTGCAAGCTGACTTTCTCCGTGAGTAGAGTGACTTTCCAACCGAGGTGCCACAAGGCGTTCTAAGCAGACTTAGTTCCTCAGTGCAGCTGAGAGAAGGTCAGTGTCGAAAACTTCCAGGGCACGGTGGACTGGCTAGAAAGGCGTGCCTGATGCTGTTGGAGTGCCGAGGAATCGTAGCCGTCCCCTTTAAAAGCGCTGGGGGTAGCCCTTGCCTCGGCATGCACAGTAGGCCCCTCTCTCAAGGGCCTAGGGTCCTGGGTGTGGCACAGCATGCCCCCAGGGGCCGGGGCTTTTCGCAGGGAAGAGGGTGCACACCCGAAGCGTCTAGGAGTCCTGAAAAGGGCGGCACCGATCAAATAAAGCACTCGAGCGAATAAGACCTCAAAGAGCTCGCTGTGTGCTCCGTTCCTGCAGGGCGACTCAAAGCCTTTCTCGAGGCAGGCCGTCAAGTGGCCGACCCCTCTAGTCCTACAGCCTGACAGGATGAGCGCCCACCACGGAAGCACCCTGATTATATAGAGAAAACTCCTTCTCGTTCCCGAGCCCTGCCTCCAGTGCCTAGAGGCCCGTCAGAAACGGTGTTAATCGGGTAGCTTCAAGGCAGCCGGAATGGAGCTTTCAAAATGGGACTACAGGGCTTCTGCCCTCAGACCCCCGCTTCCAGTCAACACGTCGTGCACCTCCTTGTGCTCTCTAGCAAGTGCACAGGGACACGAGCTACACACTCGCTCCTTCCCTGAATCCACTTTTCTTCGCAGGGTGCTCTGCATGTAGCCAACTCCCTCATCCAAGGAAACCTCTAGGTAGGCTCTATCGGGCCTTAGCCTCTGCTAAAGGCCTGCAGTGTAAGAGGAAGCACTGGACTTTCGTGGCAGCAGGAACGCCAGCTGACTTTCTCCCGTAAGTGTGGTGCCCTCGGCTAAGGGGTCCTCGAAGGCCCGCGAAGCAGACTGTTTTCCTAAGTGCCGCTCAGACATGGGCAATGTAGGCAGAGTTCCTTGACAAGTAGGACGTGAGAGAAGAGTTTCCCTGGAGCTGTTGCAGTGCTGAGGAAAGCTAGCTCTCCCCAGGAGGTGTGCAGTGCGTTGCCCTACACTCGGCATACACAGAGTGACGGGGAAGGGCTTCCGGGCCTGGATGCCGCTGAGCAGGCCAGTGGAGCCTGCCGGTATTCAGTGGTCTTGCAGGGAATAGGGTGCGGACGCGAGGGTCCTGGGTGTCCTGAAGGGCGCACTAACCAAGAAAAGAAAGCAGAAGTGCGACGAAGGCCTCTTGGAAAGTGCTCCATGCCTCCGCTTCAGCAGGGCAATAAAGCCACGTTCCTCGAGGCAAGGGCTGACGTTCGGTCTCCAGGTAGGTACAGAGCATAGCAGCAGGAGCTCCCAAGCAGGCCCTGGACGCACCCTGTTTTACGAGAGAGAACTCCTTTTCTTCCCAGAACCATGCCTACCGTGACGAGAGGCCCGTCACAAAGGGTGTCTCTCCGTGTCGTTCAAGGCCCGACCCAGGGAACTTGCAGCCTGGGAAAGACGGCCTGTGCCTTCAGGCCCGCATTGCAAGCCAGACAGGCAGTAAAGGTAACCTGGGGATTCAACAAGCCACACACCACGCAAGGTACACAATGGGCCCTTCCCTGAATCAACGTGTTTACGCAGGGTGTTCTGCCGGGAGCGAACGGCCTCAACCACGGCAGGCTCTCGTTAGGCCTATAAGCGTCTGCCTCTTCCGAAACACCGGAGTGTTGTGTTGCCTGCAGAACTCTGCTTTGGTTGCCGCTGCGGTGCAAGCTGACTTTCTCCGTGAGTAGAGTGACTTTCCAACCGAGGTGCCACAAGGCGTTCTAAGCAGACTTAGTTCCTCAGTGCAGCTGAGAGAAGGTCAGTGTCGAAAACTTCCAGGGCACGGTGGACTGGCTAGAAAGGCGTGCCTGATGCTGTTGGAGTGCCGAGGAATCGTAGCCGTCCCCTTTAAAAGCGCTGGGGGTAGCCCTTGCCTCGGCATGCACAGTAGGCCCCTCTCTCAAGGGCCTAGGGTCCTGGGTGTGGCACAGCATGCCCCCAGGGGCCGGGGCTTTTCGCAGGGAAGAGGGTGCACACCCGAAGCGTCTAGGAGTCCTGAAAAGGGCGGCACCGATCAAATAAAGCACTCGAGCGAATAAGACCTCAAAGAGCTCGCTGTGTGCTCCGTTCCTGCAGGGCGACTCAAAGCCTTTCTCGAGGCAGGCCGTCAAGTGGCCGACCCCTCTAGTCCTACAGCCTGACAGGATGAGCGCCCACCACGGAAGCACCCTGATTATATAGAGAAAACTCCTTCTCGTTCCCGAGCCCTGCCTCCAGTGCCTAGAGGCCCGTCAGAAACGGTGTTAATCGGGTAGCTTCAAGGCAGCCGGAATGGAGCTTTCAAAATGGGACTACAGGGCTTCTGCCCTCAGACCCCCGCTTCCAGTCAACACGTCGTGCACCTCCTTGTGCTCTCTAGCAAGTGCACAGGGACACGAGCTACACACTCGCTCCTTCCCTGAATCCACTTTTCTTCGCAGGGTGCTCTGCATGTAGCCAACTCCCTCATCCAAGGAAACCTCTAGGTAGGCTCTATCGGGCCTTAGCCTCTGCTAAAGGCCTGCAGTGTAAGAGGAAGCACTGGACTTTCGTGGCAGCAGGAACGCCAGCTGACTTTCTCCCGTAAGTGTGGTGCCCTCGGCTAAGGGGTCCTCGAAGGCCCGCGAAGCAGACTGTTTTCCTAAGTGCCGCTCAGACATGGGCAATGTAGGCAGAGTTCCTTGACAAGTAGGACGTGAGAGAAGAGTTTCCCTGGAGCTGTTGCAGTGCTGAGGAAAGCTAGCTCTCCCCAGGAGGTGTGCAGTGCGTTGCCCTACACTCGGCATACACAGAGTGACGGGGAAGGGCTTCCGGGCCTGGATGCCGCTGAGCAGGCCAGTGGAGCCTGCCGGTATTCAGTGGTCTTGCAGGGAATAGGGTGCGGACGCGAGGGTCCTGGGTGTCCTGAAGGGCGCACTAACCAAGAAAAGAAAGCAGAAGTGCGACGAAGGCCTCTTGGAAAGTGCTCCATGCCTCCGCTTCAGCAGGGCAATAAAGCCACTTTCCTCGAGGCAAGGGCTGACGTTCGGTCTCCAGGTAGGTACAGAGCATAGCAGCAGGAGCTCCCAAGCAGGCCCTGGACGCACCCTGTTTTACGAGAGAGAACTCCTTTTCTTCCCAGAACCATGCCTACCGTGACGAGAGGCCCGTCACAAAGGGTGTCTCTCCGTGTCGTTCAAGGCCCGACCCAGGGAACTTGCAGCCTGGGAAAGACGGCCTGTGCCTTCAGGCCCGCATTGCAAGCCAGACAGGCAGTAAAGGTAACCTGGGGATTCAACAAGCCACACACCACGCAAGGTACACAATGGGCCCTTCCCTGAATCAACGTGTTTACGCAGGGTGTTCTGCCGGGAGCGAACGGCCTCAACCACGGCAGGCTCTCGTTAGGCCTATAAGCGTCTGCCTCTTCCGAAACACCGGAGTGTTGTGTTGCCTGCAGAACTCTGCTTTGGTTGCCGCTGCGGTGCAAGCTGACTTTCTCCGTGAGTAGAGTGACTTTCCAACCGAGGTGCCACAAGGCGTTCTAAGCAGACTTAGTTCCTCAGTGCAGCTGAGAGAAGGTCAGTGTCGAAAACTTCCAGGGCACGGTGGACTGGCTAGAAAGGCGTGCCTGATGCTGTTGGAGTGCCGAGGAATCGTAGCCGTCCCCTTTAAAAGCGCTGGGGGTAGCCCTTGCCTCGGCATGCACAGTAGGCCCCTCTCTCAAGGGCCTAGGGTCCTGGGTGTGGCACAGCATGCCCCCAGGGGCCGGGGCTTTTCGCAGGGAAGAGGGTGCACACCCGAAGCGTCTAGGAGTCCTGAAAAGGGCGGCACCGATCAAATAAAGCACTCGAGCGAATAAGACCTCAAAGAGCTCGCTGTGTGCTCCGTTCCTGCAGGGCGACTCAAAGCCTTTCTCGAGGCAGGCCGTCAAGTGGCCGACCCCTCTAGTCCTACAGCCTGACAGGATGAGCGCCCACCACGGAAGCACCCTGATTATATAGAGAAAACTCCTTCTCGTTCCCGAGCCCTGCCTCCAGTGCCTAGAGGCCCGTCAGAAACGGTGTTAATCGGGTAGCTTCAAGGCAGCCGGAATGGAGCTTTCAAAATGGGACTACAGGGCTTCTGCCCTCAGACCCCCGCTTCCAGTCAACACGTCGTGCACCTCCTTGTGCTTTCTAGCAAGTGCACAGGGACACGAGCTACACACTCGCTCCTTCCCTGAATCCACTTTTCTTCGCAGGGTGCTCTGCATGTAGCCAACTCCCTCATCCAAGGAAACCTCTAGGTAGGCTCTATCGGGCCTTAGCCTCTGCTAAAGGCCTGCAGTGTAAGAGGAAGCACTGGACTTTCGTGGCAGCAGGAACGCCAGCTGACTTTCTCCCGTAAGTGTGGTGCCCTCGGCTAAGGGGTCCTCGAAGGCCCGCGAAGCAGACTGTTTTCCTAAGTGCCGCTCAGACATGGGCAATGTAGGCAGAGTTCCTTGACAAGTAGGACGTGAGAGAAGAGTTTCCCTGGAGCTGTTGCAGTGCTGAGGAAAGCTAGCTCTCCCCAGGAGGTGTGCAGTGCGTTGCCCTACACTCGGCATACACAGAGTGACGGGGAAGGGCTTCCGGGCCTGGATGCCGCTGAGCAGGCCAGTGGAGCCTGCCGGTATTCAGTGGTCTTGCAGGGAATAGGGTGCGGACGCGAGGGTCCTGGGTGTCCTGAAGGGCGCACTAACCAAGAAAAGAAAGCAGAAGTGCGACGAAGGCCTCTTGGAAAGTGCTGCATGCCTCCGCTTCAGCAGGGCAATAAAGCCACGTTCCTCGAGGCAAGGGCTGACGTTCGGTCTCCAGGTAGGTACAGAGCATAGCAGCAGGAGCTCCCAAGCAGGCCCTGGACGCACCCTGTTTTACGAGAGAGAACTCCTTTTCTTCCCAGAACCATGCCTACCGTGACGAGAGGCCCGTCACAAAGGGTGTCTCTCCGTGTCGTTCAAGGCCCGACCCAGGGAACTTGCAGCCTGGGAAAGACGGCCTGTGCCTTCAGGCCCGCATTGCAAGCCAGACAGGCAGTAAAGGTAACCTGGGGATTCAACAAGCCACACACCACGCAAGGTACACAATGGGCCCTTCCCTGAATCAACGTGTTTACGCAGGGTGTTCTGCCGGGAGCGAACGGCCTCAACCACGGCAGGCTCTCGTTAGGCCTATAAGCGTCTGCCTCTTCCGAAACACCGGAGTGTTGTGTTGCCTGCAGAACTCTGCTTTGGTTGCCGCTGCGGTGCAAGCTGACTTTCTCCGTGAGTAGAGTGACTTTCCAACCGAGGTGCCACAAGGCGTTCTAAGCAGACTTAGTTCCTCAGTGCAGCTGAGAGAAGGTCAGTGTCGAAAACTTCCAGGGCACGGTGGACTGGCTAGAAAGGCGTGCCTGATGCTGTTGGAGTGCCGAGGAATCGTAGCCGTCCCCTTTAAAAGCGCTGGGGGTAGCCCTTGCCTCGGCATGCACAGTAGGCCCCTCTCTCAAGGGCCTAGGGTCCTGGGTGTGGCACAGCATGCCCCCAGGGGCCGGGGCTTTTCGCAGGGAAGAGGGTGCACACCCGAAGCGTCTAGGAGTCCTGAAAAGGGCGGCACCGATCAAATAAAGCACTCGAGCGAATAAGACCTCAAAGAGCTCGCTGTGTGCTCCGTTCCTGCAGGGCGACTCAAAGCCTTTCTCGAGGCAGGCCGTCAAGTGGCCGACCCCTCTAGTCCTACAGCCTGACAGGATGAGCGCCCACCACGGAAGCACCCTGATTATATAGAGAAAACTCCTTCTCGTTCCCGAGCCCTGCCTCCAGTGCCTAGAGGCCCGTCAGAAACGGTGTTAATCGGGTAGCTTCAAGGCAGCCGGAATGGAGCTTTCAAAATGGGACTACAGGGCTTCTGCCCTCAGACCCCCGCTTCCAGTCAACACGTCGTGCACCTCCTTGTGCTTTCTAGCAAGTGCACAGGGACACGAGCTACACACTCGCTCCTTCCCTGAATCCACTTTTCTTCGCAGGGTGCTCTGCATGTAGCCAACTCCCTCATCCAAGGAAACCTCTAGGTAGGCTCTATCGGGCCTTAGCCTCTGCTAAAGGCCTGCAGTGTAAGAGGAAGCACTGGACTTTCGTGGCAGCAGGAACGCCAGCTGACTTTCTCCCGTAAGTGTGGTGCCCTCGGCTAAGGGGTCCTCGAAGGCCCGCGAAGCAGACTGTTTTCCTAAGTGCCGCTCAGACATGGGCAATGTAGGCAGAGTTCCTTGACAAGTAGGACGTGAGAGAAGAGTTTCCCTGGAGCTGTTGCAGTGCTGAGGAAAGCTAGCTCTCCCCAGGAGGTGTGCAGTGCGTTGCCCTACACTCGGCATACACAGAGTGACGGGGAAGGGCTTCCGGGCCTGGATGCCGCTGAGCAGGCCAGTGGAGCCTGCCGGTATTCAGTGGTCTTGCAGGGAATAGGGTGCGGACGCGAGGGTCCTGGGTGTCCTGAACGGCGCACTAACCAAGAAAAGAAAGCAGAAGTGCGACGAAGGCCTCTTGGAAAGTGCTCCATGCCTCCGCTTCAGCAGGGCAATAAAGCCACGTTCCTCGAGGCAAGGGCTGACGTTCGGTCTCCAGGTAGGTACAGAGCATAGCAGCAGGAGCTCCCAAGCAGGCCCTGGACGCACCCTGTTTTACGAGAGAGAACTCCTTTTCTTCCCAGAACCATGCCTACCGTGACGAGAGGCCCGTCACAAAGGGTGTCTCTCCGTGTCGTTCAAGGCCCGACCCAGGGAACTTGCAGCCTGGGAAAGACGGCCTGTGCCTTCAGGCCCGCATTGCAAGCCAGACAGGCAGTAAAGGTAACCTGGGGATTCAACAAGCCACACACCACGCAAGGTACACAATGGGCCCTTCCCTGAATCAACGTGTTTACGCAGGGTGTTCTGCCGGGAGCGAACGGCCTCAACCACGGCAGGCTCTCGTTAGGCCTATAAGCGTCTGCCTCTTCCGAAACACCGGAGTGTTGTGTTGCCTGCAGAACTCTGCTTTGGTTGCCGCTGCGGTGCAAGCTGACTTTCTCCGTGAGTAGAGTGACTTTCCAACCGAGGTGCCACAAGGCGTTCTAAGCAGACTTAGTTCCTCAGTGCAGCTGAGAGAAGGTCAGTGTCGAAAACTTCCAGGGCACGGTGGACTGGCTAGAAAGGCGTGCCTGATGCTGTTGGAGTGCCGAGGAATCGTAGCCGTCCCCTTTAAAAGCGCTGGGGGTAGCCCTTGCCTCGGCATGCACAGTAGGCCCCCTCTCTCAAGGGCCTAGGGTCCTGGGTGTGGCACAGCATGCCCCCAGGGGCCGGGGCTTTTCGCAGGGAAGAGGGTGCACACCCGAAGCGTCTAGGAGTCCTGAAAAGGGCGGCACCGATCAAATAAAGCACTCGAGCGAATAAGACCTCAAAGAGCTCGCTGTGTGCTCCGTTCCTGCAGGGCGACTCAAAGCCTTTCTCGAGGCAGGCCGTCAAGTGGCCGACCCCTCTAGTCCTACAGCCTGACAGGATGAGCGCCCACCACGGAAGCACCCTGATTATATAGAGAAAACTCCTTCTCGTTCCCGAGCCCTGCCTCCAGTGCCTAGAGGCCCGTCAGAAACGGTGTTAATCGGGTAGCTTCAAGGCAGCCGGAATGGAGCTTTCAAAATGGGACTACAGGGCTTCTGCCCTCAGACCCCCGCTTCCAGTCAACACGTCGTGCACCTCCTTGTGCTCTCTAGCAAGTGCACAGGGACACGAGCTACACACTCGCTCCTTCCCTGAATCCACTTTTCTTCGCAGGGTGCTCTGCATGTAGCCAACTCCCTCATCCAAGGAAACCTCTAGGTAGGCTCTATCGGGCCTTAGCCTCTGCTAAAGGCCTGCAGTGTAAGAGGAAGCACTGGACTTTCGTGGCAGCAGGAACGCCAGCTGACTTTCTCCCGTAAGTGTGGTGCCCTCGGCTAAGGGGTCCTCGAAGGCCCGCGAAGCAGACTGTTTTCCTAAGTGCCGCTCAGACATGGGCAATGTAGGCAGAGTTCCTTGACAAGTAGGACGTGAGAGAAGAGTTTCCCTGGAGCTGTTGCAGTGCTGAGGAAAGCTAGCTCTCCCCAGGAGGTGTGCAGTGCGTTGCCCTACACTCGGCATACACAGAGTGACGGGGAAGGGCTTCCGGGCCTGGATGCCGCTGAGCAGGCCAGTGGAGCCTGCCGGTATTCAGTGGTCTTGCAGGGAATAGGGTGCGGACGCGAGGGTCCTGGGTGTCCTGAAGGGCGCACTAACCAAGAAAAGAAAGCAGAAGTGCGACGAAGGCCTCTTGGAAAGTGCTCCATGCCTCCGCTTCAGCAGGGCAATAAAGCCACGTTCCTCGAGGCAAGGGCTGACGTTCGGTCTCCAGGTAGGTACAGAGCATAGCAGCAGGAGCTCCCAAGCAGGCCCTGGACGCACCCTGTTTTACGAGAGAGAACTCCTTTTCTTCCCAGAACCATGCCTACCGTGACGAGAGGCCCGTCACAAAGGGTGTCTCTCCGTGTCGTTCAAGGCCCGACCCAGGGAACTTGCAGCCTGGGAAAGACGGCCTGTGCCTTCAGGCCCGCATTGCAAGCCAGACAGGCAGTAAAGGTAACCTGGGGATTCAACAAGCCACACACCACGCAAGGTACACAATGGGCCCTTCCCTGAATCAACGTGTTTACGCAGGGTGTTCTGCCGGGAGCGAACGGCCTCAACCACGGCAGGCTCTCGTTAGGCCTATAAGCGTCTGCCTCTTCCGAAACACCGGAGTGTTGTGTTGCCTGCAGAACTCTGCTTTGGTTGCCGCTGCGGTGCAAGCTGACTTTCTCCGTGAGTAGAGTGACTTTCCAACCGAGGTGCCACAAGGCGTTCTAAGCAGACTTAGTTCCTCAGTGCAGCTGAGAGAAGGTCAGTGTCGAAAACTTCCAGGGCACGGTGGACTGGCTAGAAAGGCGTGCCTGATGCTGTTGGAGTGCCGAGGAATCGTAGCCGTCCCCTTTAAAAGCGCTGGGGGTAGCCCTTGCCTCGGCATGCACAGTAGGCCCCTCTCTCAAGGGCCTAGGGTCCTGGGTGTGGCACAGCATGCCCCCAGGGGCCGGGGGTTTTCGCAGGGAAGAGGGTGCACACCCGAAGCGTCTAGGAGTCCTGAAAAGGGCGGCACCGATCAAATAAAGCACTCGAGCGAATAAGACCTCAAAGAGCTCGCTGTGTGCTCCGTTCCTGCAGGGCGACTCAAAGCCTTTCTCGAGGCAGGCCGTCAAGTGGCCGACCCCTCTAGTCCTACAGCCTGACAGGATGAGCGCCCACCACGGAAGCACCCTGATTATATAGAGAAAACTCCTTCTCGTTCCCGAGCCCTGCCTCCAGTGCCTAGAGGCCCGTCAGAAACGGTGTTAATCGGGTAGCTTCAAGGCAGCCGGAATGGAGCTTTCAAAATGGGACTACAGGGCTTCTGCCCTCAGACCCCCGCTTCCAGTCAACACGTCGTGCACCTCCTTGTGCTCTCTAGCAAGTGCACAGGGACACGAGCTACACACTCGCTCCTTCCCTGAATCCACTTTTCTTCGCAGGGTGCTCTGCATGTAGCCAACTCCCTCATCCAAGGAAACCTCTAGGTAGGCTCTATCGGGCCTTAGCCTCTGCTAAAGGCCTGCAGTGTAAGAGGAAGCACTGGACTTTCGTGGCAGCAGGAACGCCAGCTGACTTTCTCCCGTAAGTGTGGTGCCCTCGGCTAAGGGGTCCTCGAAGGCCCGCGAAGCAGACTGTTTTCCTAAGTGCCGCTCAGACATGGGCAATGTAGGCAGAGTTCCTTGACAAGTAGGACGTGAGAGAAGAGTTTCCCTGGAGCTGTTGCAGTGCTGAGGAAAGCTAGCTCTCCCCAGGAGGTGTGCAGTGCGTTGCCCTACACTCGGCATACACAGAGTGACGGGGAAGGGCTTCCGGGCCTGGATGCCGCTGAGCAGGCCAGTGGAGCCTGCCGGTATTCAGTGGTCTTGCAGGGAATAGGGTGCGGACGCGAGGGTCCTGGGTGTCCTGAAGGGCGCACTAACCAAGAAAAGAAAGCAGAAGTGCGACGAAGGCCTCTTGGAAAGTGCTGCATGCCTCCGCTTCAGCAGGGCAATAAAGCCACGTTCCTCGAGGCAAGGGCTGACGTTCGGTCTCCAGGTAGGTACAGAGCATAGCAGCAGGAGCTCCCAAGCAGGCCCTGGACGCACCCTGTTTTACGAGAGAGAACTCCTTTTCTTCCCAGAACCATGCCTACCGTGACGAGAGGCCCGTCACAAAGGGTGTCTCTCCGTGTCGTTCAAGGCCCGACCCAGGGAACTTGCAGCCTGGGAAAGACGGCCTGTGCCTTCAGGCCCGCATTGCAAGCCAGACAGGCAGTAAAGGTAACCTGGGGATTCAACAAGCCACACACCACGCAAGGTACACAATGGGCCCTTCCCTGAATCAACGTGTTTACGCAGGGTGTTCTGCCGGGAGCGAACGGCCTCAACCACGGCAGGCTCTCGTTAGGCCTATAAGCGTCTGCCTCTTCCGAAACACCGGAGTGTTGTGTTGCCTGCAGAACTCTGCTTTGGTTGCCGCTGCGGTGCAAGCTGACTTTCTCCGTGAGTAGAGTGACTTTCCAACCGAGGTGCCACAAGGCGTTCTAAGCAGACTTAGTTCCTCAGTGCAGCTGAGAGAAGGTCAGTGTCGAAAACTTCCAGGGCACGGTGGACTGGCTAGAAAGGCGTGCCTGATGCTGTTGGAGTGCCGAGGAATCGTAGCCGTCCCCTTTAAAAGCGCTGGGGGTAGCCCTTGCCTCGGCATGCACAGTAGGCCCCTCTCTCAAGGGCCTAGGGTCCTGGGTGTGGCACAGCATGCCCCCAGGGGCCGGGGCTTTTCGCAGGGAAGAGGGTGCACACCCGAAGCGTCTAGGAGTCCTGAAAAGGGCGGCACCGATCAAATAAAGCACTCGAGCGAATAAGACCTCAAAGAGCTCGCTGTGTGCTCCGTTCCTGCAGGGCGACTCAAAGCCTTTCTCGAGGCAGGCCGTCAAGTGGCCGACCCCTCTAGTCCTACAGCCTGACAGGATGAGCGCCCACCACGGAAGCACCCTGATTATATAGAGAAAACTCCTTCTCGTTCCCGAGCCCTGCCTCCAGTGCCTAGAGGCCCGTCAGAAACGGTGTTAATCGGGTAGCTTCAAGGCAGCCGGAATGGAGCTTTCAAAATGGGACTACAGGGCTTCTGCCCTCAGACCCCCGCTTCCAGTCAACACGTCGTGCACCTCCTTGTGCTCTCTAGCAAGTGCACAGGGACACGAGCTACACACTCGCTCCTTCCCTGAATCCACTTTTCTTCGCAGGGTGCTCTGCATGTAGCCAACTCCCTCATCCAAGGAAACCTCTAGGTAGGCTCTATCGGGCCTTAGCCTCTGCTAAAGGCCTGCAGTGTAAGAGGAAGCACTGGACTTTCGTGGCAGCAGGAACGCCAGCTGACTTTCTCCCGTAAGTGTGGTGCCCTCGGCTAAGGGGTCCTCGAAGGCCCGCGAAGCAGACTGTTTTCCTAAGTGCCGCTCAGACATGGGCAATGTAGGCAGAGTTCCTTGACAAGTAGGACGTGAGAGAAGAGTTTCCCTGGAGCTGTTGCAGTGCTGAGGAAAGCTAGCTCTCCCCAGGAGGTGTGCAGTGCGTTGCCCTACACTCGGCATACACAGAGTGACGGGGAAGGGCTTCCGGGCCTGGATGCCGCTGAGCAGGCCAGTGGAGCCTGCCGGTATTCAGTGGTCTTGCAGGGAATAGGGTGCGGACGCGAGGGTCCTGGGTGTCCTGAAGGGCGCACTAACCAAGAAAAGAAAGCAGAAGTGCGACGAAGGCCTCTTGGAAAGTGCTGCATGCCTCCGCTTCAGCAGGGCAATAAAGCCACTTTCCTCGAGGCAAGGGCTGACGTTCGGTCTCCAGGTAGGTACAGAGCATAGCAGCAGGAGCTCCCAAGCAGGCCCTGGACGCACCCTGTTTTACGAGAGAGAACTCCTTTTCTTCCCAGAACCATGCCTACCGTGACGAGAGGCCCGTCACAAAGGGTGTCTCTCCGTGTCGTTCAAGGCCCGACCCAGGGAACTTGCAGCCTGGGAAAGACGGCCTGTGCCTTCAGGCCCGCATTGCAAGCCAGACAGGCAGTAAAGGTAACCTGGGGATTCAACAAGCCACACACCACGCAAGGTACACAATGGGCCCTTCCCTGAATCAACGTGTTTACGCAGGGTGTTCTGCCGGGAGCGAACGGCCTCAACCACGGCAGGCTCTCGTTAGGCCTATAAGCGTCTGCCTCTTCCGAAACACCGGAGTGTTGTGTTGCCTGCAGAACTCTGCTTTGGTTGCCGCTGCGGTGCAAGCTGACTTTCTCCGTGAGTAGAGTGACTTTCCAACCGAGGTGCCACAAGGCGTTCTAAGCAGACTTAGGTCCTCAGTGCAGCTGAGAGAAGGTCAGTGTCGAAAACTTCCAGGGCACGGTGGACTGGCTAGAAAGGCGTGCCTGATGCTGTTGGAGTGCCGAGGAATCGTAGCCGTCCCCTTTAAAAGCGCTGGGGGTAGCCCTTGCCTCGGCATGCACAGTAGGCCCCTCTCTCAAGGGCCTAGGGTCCTGGGTGTGGCACAGCATGCCCCCAGGGGCCGGGGCTTTTCGCAGGGAAGAGGGTGCACACCCGAAGCGTCTAGGAGTCCTGAAAAGGGCGGCACCGATCAAATAAAGCACTCGAGCGAATAAGACCTCAAAGAGCTCGCTGTGTGCTCCGTTCCTGCAGGGCGACTCAAAGCCTTTCTCGAGGCAGGCCGTCAAGTGGCCGACCCCTCTAGTCCTACAGCCTGACAGGATGAGCGCCCACCACGGAAGCACCCTGATTATATAGAGAAAACTCCTTCTCGTTCCCGAGCCCTGCCTCCAGTGCCTAGAGGCCCGTCAGAAACGGTGTTAATCGGGTAGCTTCAAGGCAGCCGGAATGGAGCTTTCAAAATGGGACTACAGGGCTTCTGCCCTCAGACCCCCGCTTCCAGTCAACACGTCGTGCACCTCCTTGTGCTCTCTAGCAAGTGCACAGGGACACGAGCTACACGCTCGCTCCTTCCCTGAATCCACTTTTCTTCGCAGGGTGCTCTGCATGTAGCCAACTCCCTCATCCAAGGAAACCTCTAGGTAGGCTCTATCGGGCCTTAGCCTCTGCTAAAGGCCTGCAGTGTAAGAGGAAGCACTGGACTTTCGTGGCAGCAGGAACGCCAGCTGACTTTCTCCCGTAAGTGTGGTGCCCTCGGCTAAGGGGTCCTCGAAGGCCCGCGAAGCAGACTGTTTTCCTAAGTGCCGCTCAGACATGGGCAATGTAGGCAGAGTTCCTTGACAAGTAGGACGTGAGAGAAGAGTTTCCCTGGAGCTGTTGCAGTGCTGAGGAAAGCTAGCTCTCCCCAGGAGGTGTGCAGTGCGTTGCCCTACACTCGGCATACACAGAGTGACGGGGAAGGGCTTCCGGGCCTGGATGCCGCTGAGCAGGCCAGTGGAGCCTGCCGGTATTCAGTGGTCTTGCAGGGAATAGGGTGCGGACGCGAGGGTCCTGGGTGTCCTGAAGGGCGCACTAACCAAGAAAAGAAAGCAGAAGTGCGACGAAGGCCTCTTGGAAAGTGCTCCATGCCTCCGCTTCAGCAGGGCAATAAAGCCACTTTCCTCGAGGCAAGGGCTGACGTTCGGTCTCCAGGTAGGTACAGAGCATAGCAGCAGGAGCTCCCAAGCAGGCCCTGGACGCACCCTGTTTTACGAGAGAGAACTCCTTTTCTTCCCAGAACCATGCCTACCGTGACGAGAGGCCCGTCACAAAGGGTGTCTCTCCGTGTCGTTCAAGGCCCGACCCAGGGAACTTGCAGCCTGGGAAAGACGGCCTGTGCCTTCAGGCCCGCATTGCAAGCCAGACAGGCAGTAAAGGTAACCTGGGGATTCAACAAGCCACACACCACGCAAGGTACACAATGGGCCCTTCCCTGAATCAACGTGTTTACGCAGGGTGTTCTGCCGGGAGCGAACGGCCTCAACCACGGCAGGCTCTCGTTAGGCCTATAAGCGTCTGCCTCTTCCGAAACACCGGAGTGTTGTGTTGCCTGCAGAACTCTGCTTTGGTTGCCGCTGCGGTGCAAGCTGACTTTCTCCGTGAGTAGAGTGACTTTCCAACCGAGGTGCCACAAGGCGTTCTAAGCAGACTTAGTTCCTCAGTGCAGCTGAGAGAAGGTCAGTGTCGAAAACTTCCAGGGCACGGTGGACTGGCTAGAAAGGCGTGCCTGATGCTGTTGGAGTGCCGAGGAATCGTAGCCGTCCCCTTTAAAAGCGCTGGGGGTAGCCCTTGCCTCGGCATGCACAGTAGGCCCCTCTCTCAAGGGCCTAGGGTCCTGGGTGTGGCACAGCATGCCCCCAGGGGCCGGGGCTTTTCGCAGGGAAGAGGGTGCACACCCGAAGCGTCTAGGAGTCCTGAAAAGGGCGGCACCGATCAAATAAAGCACTCGAGCGAATAAGACCTCAAAGAGCTCGCTGTGTGCTCCGTTCCTGCAGGGCGACTCAAAGCCTTTCTCGAGGCAGGCCGTCAAGTGGCCGACCCCTCTAGTCCTACAGCCTGACAGGATGAGCGCCCACCACGGAAGCACCCTGATTATATAGAGAAAACTCCTTCTCGTTCCCGAGCCCTGCCTCCAGTGCCTAGAGGCCCGTCAGAAACGGTGTTAATCGGGTAGCTTCAAGGCAGCCGGAATGGAGCTTTCAAAATGGGACTACAGGGCTTCTGCCCTCAGACCCCCGCTTCCAGTCAACACGTCGTGCACCTCCTTGTGCTCTCTAGCAAGTGCACAGGGACACGAGCTACACACTCGCTCCTTCCCTGAATCCACTTTTCTTCGCAGGGTGCTCTGCATGTAGCCAACTCCCTCATCCAAGGAAACCTCTAGGTAGGCTCTATCGGGCCTTAGCCTCTGCTAAAGGCCTGCAGTGTAAGAGGAAGCACTGGACTTTCGTGGCAGCAGGAACGCCAGCTGACTTTCTCCCGTAAGTGTGGTGCCCTCGGCTAAGGGGTCCTCGAAGGCCCGCGAAGCAGACTGTTTTCCTAAGTGCCGCTCAGACATGGGCAATGTAGGCAGAGTTCCTTGACAAGTAGGACGTGAGAGAAGAGTTTCCCTGGAGCTGTTGCAGTGCTGAGGAAAGCTAGCTCTCCCCAGGAGGTGTGCAGTGCGTTGCCCTACACTCGGCATACACAGAGTGACGGGGAAGGGCTTCCGGGCCTGGATGCCGCTGAGCAGGCCAGTGGAGCCTGCCGGTATTCAGTGGTCTTGCAGGGAATAGGGTGCGGACGCGAGGGTCCTGGGTGTCCTGAAGGGCGCACTAACCAAGAAAAGAAAGCAGAAGTGCGACGAAGGCCTCTTGGAAAGTGCTGCATGCCTCCGCTTCAGCAGGGCAATAAAGCCACTTTCCTCGAGGCAAGGGCTGACGTTCGGTCTCCAGGTAGGTACAGAGCATAGCAGCAGGAGCTCCCAAGCAGGCCCTGGACGCACCCTGTTTTACGAGAGAGAACTCCTTTTCTTCCCAGAACCATGCCTACCGTGACGAGAGGCCCGTCACAAAGGGTGTCTCTCCGTGTCGTTCAAGGCCCGACCCAGGGAACTTGCAGCCTGGGAAAGACGGCCTGTGCCTTCAGGCCCGCATTGCAAGCCAGACAGGCAGTAAAGGTAACCTGGGGATTCAACAAGCCACACACCACGCAAGGTACACAATGGGCCCTTCCCTGAATCAACGTGTTTACGCAGGGTGTTCTGCCGGGAGCGAACGGCCTCAACCACGGCAGGCTCTCGTTAGGCCTATAAGCGTCTGCCTCTTCCGAAACACCGGAGTGTTGTGTTGCCTGCAGAACTCTGCTTTGGTTGCCGCTGCGGTGCAAGCTGACTTTCTCCGTGAGTAGAGTGACTTTCCAACCGAGGTGCCACAAGGCGTTCTAAGCAGACTTAGGTCCTCAGTGCAGCTGAGAGAAGGTCAGTGTCGAAAACTTCCAGGGCACGGTGGACTGGCTAGAAAGGCGTGCCTGATGCTGTTGGAGTGCCGAGGAATCGTAGCCGTCCCCTTTAAAAGCGCTGGGGGTAGCCCTTGCCTCGGCATGCACAGTAGGCCCCTCTCTCAAGGGCCTAGGGTCCTGGGTGTGGCACAGCATGCCCCCAGGGGCCGGGGCTTTTCGCAGGGAAGAGGGTGCACACCCGAAGCGTCTAGGAGTCCTGAAAAGGGCGGCACCGATCAAATAAAGCACTCGAGCGAATAAGACCTCAAAGAGCTCGCTGTGTGCTCCGTTCCTGCAGGGCGACTCAAAGCCTTTCTCGAGGCAGGCCGTCAAGTGGCCGACCCCTCTAGTCCTACAGCCTGACAGGATGAGCGCCCACCACGGAAGCACCCTGATTATATAGAGAAAACTCCTTCTCGTTCCCGAGCCCTGCCTCCAGTGCCTAGAGGCCCGTCAGAAACGGTGTTAATCGGGTAGCTTCAAGGCAGCCGGAATGGAGCTTTCAAAATGGGACTACAGGGCTTCTGCCCTCAGACCCCCGCTTCCAGTCAACACGTCGTGCACCTCCTTGTGCTCTCTAGCAAGTGCACAGGGACACGAGCTACACACTCGCTCCTTCCCTGAATCCACTTTTCTTCGCAGGGTGCTCTGCATGTAGCCAACTCCCTCATCCAAGGAAACCTCTAGGTAGGCTCTATCGGGCCTTAGCCTCTGCTAAAGGCCTGCAGTGTAAGAGGAAGCACTGGACTTTCGTGGCAGCAGGAACGCCAGCTGACTTTCTCCCGTAAGTGTGGTGCCCTCGGCTAAGGGGTCCTCGAAGGCCCGCGAAGCAGACTGTTTTCCTAAGTGCCGCTCAGACATGGGCAATGTAGGCAGAGTTCCTTGACAAGTAGGACGTGAGAGAAGAGTTTCCCTGGAGCTGTTGCAGTGCTGAGGAAAGCTAGCTCTCCCCAGGAGGTGTGCAGTGCGTTGCCCTACACTCGGCATACACAGAGTGACGGGGAAGGGCTTCCGGGCCTGGATGCCGCTGAGCAGGCCAGTGGAGCCTGCCGGTATTCAGTGGTCTTGCAGGGAATAGGGTGCGGACGCGAGGGTCCTGGGTGTCCTGAAGGGCGCACTAACCAAGAAAAGAAAGCAGAAGTGCGACGAAGGCCTCTTGGAAAGTGCTGCATGCCTCCGCTTCAGCAGGGCAATAAAGCCACTTTCCTCGAGGCAAGGGCTGACGTTCGGTCTCCAGGTAGGTACAGAGCATAGCAGCAGGAGCTCCCAAGCAGGCCCTGGACGCACCCTGTTTTACGAGAGAGAACTCCTTTTCTTCCCAGAACCATGCCTACCGTGACGAGAGGCCCGTCACAAAGGGTGTCTCTCCGTGTCGTTCAAGGCCCGACCCAGGGAACTTGCAGCCTGGGAAAGACGGCCTGTGCCTTCAGGCCCGCATTGCAAGCCAGACAGGCAGTAAAGGTAACCTGGGGATTCAACAAGCCACACACCACGCAAGGTACACAATGGGCCCTTCCCTGAATCAACGTGTTTACGCAGGGTGTTCTGCCGGGAGCGAACGGCCTCAACCACGGCAGGCTCTCGTTAGGCCTATAAGCGTCTGCCTCTTCCGAAACACCGGAGTGTTGTGTTGCCTGCAGAACTCTGCTTTGGTTGCCGCTGCGGTGCAAGCTGACTTTCTCCGTGAGTAGAGTGACTTTCCAACCGAGGTGCCACAAGGCGTTCTAAGCAGACTTAGTTCCTCAGTGCAGCTGAGAGAAGGTCAGTGTCGAAAACTTCCAGGGCACGGTGGACTGGCTAGAAAGGCGTGCCTGATGCTGTTGGAGTGCCGAGGAATCGTAGCCGTCCCCTTTAAAAGCGCTGGGGGTAGCCCTTGCCTCGGCATGCACAGTAGGCCCCTCTCTCAAGGGCCTAGGGTCCTGGGTGTGGCACAGCATGCCCCCAGGGGCCGGGGGTTTTCGCAGGGAAGAGGGTGCACACCCGAAGCGTCTAGGAGTCCTGAAAAGGGCGGCACCGATCAAATAAAGCACTCGAGCGAATAAGACCTCAAAGAGCTCGCTGTGTGCTCCGTTCCTGCAGGGCGACTCAAAGCCTTTCTCGAGGCAGGCCGTCAAGTGGCCGACCCCTCTAGTCCTACAGCCTGACAGGATGAGCGCCCACCACGGAAGCACCCTGATTATATAGAGAAAACTCCTTCTCGTTCCCGAGCCCTGCCTCCAGTGCCTAGAGGCCCGTCAGAAACGGTGTTAATCGGGTAGCTTCAAGGCAGCCGGAATGGAGCTTTCAAAATGGGACTACAGGGCTTCTGCCCTCAGACCCCCGCTTCCAGTCAACACGTCGTGCACCTCCTTGTGCTCTCTAGCAAGTGCACAGGGACACGAGCTACACGCTCGCTCCTTCCCTGAATCCACTTTTCTTCGCAGGGTGCTCTGCATGTAGCCAACTCCCTCATCCAAGGAAACCTCTAGGTAGGCTCTATCGGGCCTTAGCCTCTGCTAAAGGCCTGCAGTGTAAGAGGAAGCACTGGACTTTCGTGGCAGCAGGAACGCCAGCTGACTTTCTCCCGTAAGTGTGGTGCCCTCGGCTAAGGGGTCCTCGAAGGCCCGCGAAGCAGACTGTTTTCCTAAGTGCCGCTCAGACATGGGCAATGTAGGCAGAGTTCCTTGACAAGTAGGACGTGAGAGAAGAGTTTCCCTGGAGCTGTTGCAGTGCTGAGGAAAGCTAGCTCTCCCCAGGAGGTGTGCAGTGCGTTGCCCTACACTCGGCATACACAGAGTGACGGGGAAGGGCTTCCGGGCCTGGATGCCGCTGAGCAGGCCAGTGGAGCCTGCCGGTATTCAGTGGTCTTGCAGGGAATAGGGTGCGGACGCGAGGGTCCTGGGTGTCCTGAAGGGCGCACTAACCAAGAAAAGAAAGCAGAAGTGCGACGAAGGCCTCTTGGAAAGTGCTGCATGCCTCCGCTTCAGCAGGGCAATAAAGCCACTTTCCTCGAGGCAAGGGCTGACGTTCGGTCTCCAGGTAGGTACAGAGCATAGCAGCAGGAGCTCCCAAGCAGGCCCTGGACGCACCCTGTTTTACGAGAGAGAACTCCTTTTCTTCCCAGAACCATGCCTACCGTGACGAGAGGCCCGTCACAAAGGGTGTCTCTCCGTGTCGTTCAAGGCCCGACCCAGGGAACTTGCAGCCTGGGAAAGACGGCCTGTGCCTTCAGGCCCGCATTGCAAGCCAGACAGGCAGTAAAGGTAACCTGGGGATTCAACAAGCCACACACCACGCAAGGTACACAATGGGCCCTTCCCTGAATCAACGTGTTTACGCAGGGTGTTCTGCCGGGAGCGAACGGCCTCAACCACGGCAGGCTCTCGTTAGGCCTATAAGCGTCTGCCTCTTCCGAAACACCGGAGTGTTGTGTTGCCTGCAGAACTCTGCTTTGGTTGCCGCTGCGGTGCAAGCTGACTTTCTCCGTGAGTAGAGTGACTTTCCAACCGAGGTGCCACAAGGCGTTCTAAGCAGACTTAGTTCCTCAGTGCAGCTGAGAGAAGGTCAGTGTCGAAAACTTCCAGGGCACGGTGGACTGGCTAGAAAGGCGTGCCTGATGCTGTTGGAGTGCCGAGGAATCGTAGCCGTCCCCTTTAAAAGCGCTGGGGGTAGCCCTTGCCTCGGCATGCACAGTAGGCCCCTCTCTCAAGGGCCTAGGGTCCTGGGTGTGGCACAGCATGCCCCCAGGGGCCGGGGCTTTTCGCAGGGAAGAGGGTGCACACCCGAAGCGTCTAGGAGTCCTGAAAAGGGCGGCACCGATCAAATAAAGCACTCGAGCGAATAAGACCTCAAAGAGCTCGCTGTGTGCTCCGTTCCTGCAGGGCGACTCAAAGCCTTTCTCGAGGCAGGCCGTCAAGTGGCCGACCCCTCTAGTCCTACAGCCTGACAGGATGAGCGCCCACCACGGAAGCACCCTGATTATATAGAGAAAACTCCTTCTCGTTCCCGAGCCCTGCCTCCAGTGCCTAGAGGCCCGTCAGAAACGGTGTTAATCGGGTAGCTTCAAGGCAGCCGGAATGGAGCTTTCAAAATGGGACTACAGGGCTTCTGCCCTCAGACCCCCGCTTCCAGTCAACACGTCGTGCACCTCCTTGTGCTCTCTAGCAAGTGCACAGGGACACGAGCTACACACTCGCTCCTTCCCTGAATCCACTTTTCTTCGCAGGGTGCTCTGCATGTAGCCAACTCCCTCATCCAAGGAAACCTCTAGGTAGGCTCTATCGGGCCTTAGCCTCTGCTAAAGGCCTGCAGTGTAAGAGGAAGCACTGGACTTTCGTGGCAGCAGGAACGCCAGCTGACTTTCTCCCGTAAGTGTGGTGCCCTCGGCTAAGGGGTCCTCGAAGGCCCGCGAAGCAGACTGTTTTCCTAAGTGCCGCTCAGACATGGGCAATGTAGGCAGAGTTCCTTGACAAGTAGGACGTGAGAGAAGAGTTTCCCTGGAGCTGTTGCAGTGCTGAGGAAAGCTAGCTCTCCCCAGGAGGTGTGCAGTGCGTTGCCCTACACTCGGCATACACAGAGTGACGGGGAAGGGCTTCCGGGCCTGGATGCCGCTGAGCAGGCCAGTGGAGCCTGCCGGTATTCAGTGGTCTTGCAGGGAATAGGGTGCGGACGCGAGGGTCCTGGGTGTCCTGAAGGGCGCACTAACCAAGAAAAGAAAGCAGAAGTGCGACGAAGGCCTCTTGGAAAGTGCTGCATGCCTCCGCTTCAGCAGGGCAATAAAGCCACTTTCCTCGAGGCAAGGGCTGACGTTCGGTCTCCAGGTAGGTACAGAGCATAGCAGCAGGAGCTCCCAAGCAGGCCCTGGACGCACCCTGTTATACGAGAGAGAACTCCTTTTCTTCCCAGAACCATGCCTACCGTGACGAGAGGCCCGTCACAAAGGGTGTCTCTCCGTGTCGTTCAAGGCCCGACCCAGGGAACTTGCAGCCTGGGAAAGACGGCCTGTGCCTTCAGGCCCGCATTGCAAGCCAGACAGGCAGTAAAGGTAACCTGGGGATTCAAAAAGCCACACACCACGCAAGGTACACAATGGGCCCTTCCCTGAATCAACGTGTTTACGCAGGGTGTTCTGCCGGGAGCGAACGGCCTCAACCACGGCAGGCTCTCGTTAGGCCTATAAGCGTCTGCCTCTTCCGAAACACCGGAGTGTTGTGTTGCCTGCAGAACTCTGCTTTGGTTGCCGCTGCGGTGCAAGCTGACTTTCTCCGTGAGTAGAGTGACTTTCCAACCGAGGTGCCACAAGGCGTTCTAAGCAGACTTAGTTCCTCAGTGCAGCTGAGAGAAGGTCAGTGTCGAAAACTTCCAGGGCACGGTGGACTGGCTAGAAAGGCGTGCCTGATGCTGTTGGAGTGCCGAGGAATCGTAGCCGTCCCCTTTAAAAGCGCTGGGGGTAGCCCTTGCCTCGGCATGCACAGTAGGCCCCTCTCTCAAGGGCCTAGGGTCCTGGGTGTGGCACAGCATGCCCCCAGGGGCCGGGGGTTTTCGCAGGGAAGAGGGTGCACACCCGAAGCGTCTAGGAGTCCTGAAAAGGGCGGCACCGATCAAATAAAGCACTCGAGCGAATAAGACCTCAAAGAGCTCGCTGTGTGCTCCGTTCCTGCAGGGCGACTCAAAGCCTTTCTCGAGGCAGGCCGTCAAGTGGCCGACCCCTCTAGTCCTACAGCCTGACAGGATGAGCGCCCACCACGGAAGCACCCTGATTATATAGAGAAAACTCCTTCTCGTTCCCGAGCCCTGCCTCCAGTGCCTAGAGGCCCGTCAGAAACGGTGTTAATCGGGTAGCTTCAAGGCAGCCGGAATGGAGCTTTCAAAATGGGACTACAGGGCTTCTGCCCTCAGACCCCCGCTTCCAGTCAACACGTCGTGCACCTCCTTGTGCTCTCTAGCAAGTGCACAGGGACACGAGCTACACACTCGCTCCTTCCCTGAATCCACTTTTCTTCGCAGGGTGCTCTGCATGTAGCCAACTCCCTCATCCAAGGAAACCTCTAGGTAGGCTCTATCGGGCCTTAGCCTCTGCTAAAGGCCTGCAGTGTAAGAGGAAGCACTGGACTTTCGTGGCAGCAGGAACGCCAGCTGACTTTCTCCCGTAAGTGTGGTGCCCTCGGCTAAGGGGTCCTCGAAGGCCCGCGAAGCAGACTGTTTTCCTAAGTGCCGCTCAGACATGGGCAATGTAGGCAGAGTTCCTTGACAAGTAGGACGTGAGAGAAGAGTTTCCCTGGAGCTGTTGCAGTGCTGAGGAAAGCTAGCTCTCCCCAGGAGGTGTGCAGTGCGTTGCCCTACACTCGGCATACACAGAGTGACGGGGAAGGGCTTCCGGGCCTGGATGCCGCTGAGCAGGCCAGTGGAGCCTGCCGGTATTCAGTGGTCTTGCAGGGAATAGGGTGCGGACGCGAGGGTCCTGGGTGTCCTGAAGGGCGCACTAACCAAGAAAAGAAAGCAGAAGTGCGACGAAGGCCTCTTGGAAAGTGCTGCATGCCTCCGCTTCAGCAGGGCAATAAAGCCACGTTCCTCGAGGCAAGGGCTGACGTTCGGTCTCCAGGTAGGTACAGAGCATAGCAGCAGGAGCTCCCAAGCAGGCCCTGGACGCACCCTGTTTTACGAGAGAGAACTCCTTTTCTTCCCAGAACCATGCCTACCGTGACGAGAGGCCCGTCACAAAGGGTGTCTCTCCGTGTCGTTCAAGGCCCGACCCAGGGAACTTGCAGCCTGGGAAAGACGGCCTGTGCCTTCAGGCCCGCATTGCAAGCCAGACAGGCAGTAAAGGTAACCTGGGGATTCAACAAGCCACACACCACGCAAGGTACACAATGGGCCCTTCCCTGAATCAACGTGTTTACGCAGGGTGTTCTGCCGGGAGCGAACGGCCTCAACCACGGCAGGCTCTCGTTAGGCCTATAAGCGTCTGCCTCTTCCGAAACACCGGAGTGTTGTGTTGCCTGCAGAACTCTGCTTTGGTTGCCGCTGCGGTGCAAGCTGACTTTCTCCGTGAGTAGAGTGACTTTCCAACCGAGGTGCCACAAGGCGTTCTAAGCAGACTTAGTTCCTCAGTGCAGCTGAGAGAAGGTCAGTGTCGAAAACTTCCAGGGCACGGTGGACTGGCTAGAAAGGCGTGCCTGATGCTGTTGGAGTGCCGAGGAATCGTAGCCGTCCCCTTTAAAAGCGCTGGGGGTAGCCCTTGCCTCGGCATGCACAGTAGGCCCCTCTCTCAAGGGCCTAGGGTCCTGGGTGTGGCACAGCATGCCCCCAGGGGCCGGGGCTTTTCGCAGGGAAGAGGGTGCACACCCGAAGCGTCTAGGAGTCCTGAAAAGGGCGGCACCGATCAAATAAAGCACTCGAGCGAATAAGACCTCAAAGAGCTCGCTGTGTGCTCCGTTCCTGCAGGGCGACTCAAAGCCTTTCTCGAGGCAGGCCGTCAAGTGGCCGACCCCTCTAGTCCTACAGCCTGACAGGATGAGCGCCCACCACGGAAGCACCCTGATTATATAGAGAAAACTCCTTCTCGTTCCCGAGCCCTGCCTCCAGTGCCTAGAGGCCCGTCAGAAACGGTGTTAATCGGGTAGCTTCAAGGCAGCCGGAATGGAGCTTTCAAAATGGGACTACAGGGCTTCTGCCCTCAGACCCCCGCTTCCAGTCAACACGTCGTGCACCTCCTTGTGCTTTCTAGCAAGTGCACAGGGACACGAGCTACACACTCGCTCCTTCCCTGAATCCACTTTTCTTCGCAGGGTGCTCTGCATGTAGCCAACTCCCTCATCCAAGGAAACCTCTAGGTAGGCTCTATCGGGCCTTAGCCTCTGCTAAAGGCCTGCAGTGTAAGAGGAAGCACTGGACTTTCGTGGCAGCAGGAACGCCAGCTGACTTTCTCCCGTAAGTGTGGTGCCCTCGGCTAAGGGGTCCTCGAAGGCCCGCGAAGCAGACTGTTTTCCTAAGTGCCGCTCAGACATGGGCAATGTAGGCAGAGTTCCTTGACAAGTAGGACGTGAGAGAAGAGTTTCCCTGGAGCTGTTGCAGTGCTGAGGAAAGCTAGCTCTCCCCAGGAGGTGTGCAGTGCGTTGCCCTACACTCGGCATACACAGAGTGACGGGGAAGGGCTTCCGGGCCTGGATGCCGCTGAGCAGGCCAGTGGAGCCTGCCGGTATTCAGTGGTCTTGCAGGGAATAGGGTGCGGACGCGAGGGTCCTGGGTGTCCTGAACGGCGCACTAACCAAGAAAAGAAAGCAGAAGTGCGACGAAGGCCTCTTGGAAAGTGCTCCATGCCTCCGCTTCAGCAGGGCAATAAAGCCACGTTCCTCGAGGCAAGGGCTGACGTTCGGTCTCCAGGTAGGTACAGAGCATAGCAGCAGGAGCTCCCAAGCAGGCCCTGGACGCACCCTGTTTTACGAGAGAGAACTCCTTTTCTTCCCAGAACCATGCCTACCGTGACGAGAGGCCCGTCACAAAGGGTGTCTCTCCGTGTCGTTCAAGGCCCGACCCAGGGAACTTGCAGCCTGGGAAAGACGGCCTGTGCCTTCAGGCCCGCATTGCAAGCCAGACAGGCAGTAAAGGTAACCTGGGGATTCAACAAGCCACACACCACGCAAGGTACACAATGGGCCCTTCCCTGAATCAACGTGTTTACGCAGGGTGTTCTGCCGGGAGCGAACGGCCTCAACCACGGCAGGCTCTCGTTAGGCCTATAAGCGTCTGCCTCTTCCGAAACACCGGAGTGTTGTGTTGCCTGCAGAACTCTGCTTTGGTTGCCGCTGCGGTGCAAGCTGACTTTCTCCGTGAGTAGAGTGACTTTCCAACCGAGGTGCCACAAGGCGTTCTAAGCAGACTTAGTTCCTCAGTGCAGCTGAGAGAAGGTCAGTGTCGAAAACTTCCAGGGCACGGTGGACTGGCTAGAAAGGCGTGCCTGATGCTGTTGGAGTGCCGAGGAATCGTAGCCGTCCCCTTTAAAAGCGCTGGGGGTAGCCCTTGCCTCGGCATGCACAGTAGGCCCCTCTCTCAAGGGCCTAGGGTCCTGGGTGTGGCACAGCATGCCCCCAGGGGCCGGGGCTTTTCGCAGGGAAGAGGGTGCACACCCGAAGCGTCTAGGAGTCCTGAAAAGGGCGGCACCGATCAAATAAAGCACTCGAGCGAATAAGACCTCAAAGAGCTCGCTGTGTGCTCCGTTCCTGCAGGGCGACTCAAAGCCTTTCTCGAGGCAGGCCGTCAAGTGGCCGACCCCTCTAGTCCTACAGCCTGACAGGATGAGCGCCCACCACGGAAGCACCCTGATTATATAGAGAAAACTCCTTCTCGTTCCCGAGCCCTGCCTCCAGTGCCTAGAGGCCCGTCAGAAACGGTGTTAATCGGGTAGCTTCAAGGCAGCCGGAATGGAGCTTTCAAAATGGGACTACAGGGCTTCTGCCCTCAGACCCCCGCTTCCAGTCAACACGTCGTGCACCTCCTTGTGCTCTCTAGCAAGTGCACAGGGACACGAGCTACACACTCGCTCCTTCCCTGAATCCACTTTTCTTCGCAGGGTGCTCTGCATGTAGCCAACTCCCTCATCCAAGGAAACCTCTAGGTAGGCTCTATCGGGCCTTAGCCTCTGCTAAAGGCCTGCAGTGTAAGAGGAAGCACTGGACTTTCGTGGCAGCAGGAACGCCAGCTGACTTTCTCCCGTAAGTGTGGTGCCCTCGGCTAAGGGGTCCTCGAAGGCCCGCGAAGCAGACTGTTTTCCTAAGTGCCGCTCAGACATGGGCAATGTAGGCAGAGTTCCTTGACAAGTAGGACGTGAGAGAAGAGTTTCCCTGGAGCTGTTGCAGTGCTGAGGAAAGCTAGCTCTCCCCAGGAGGTGTGCAGTGCGTTGCCCTACACTCGGCATACACAGAGTGACGGGGAAGGGCTTCCGGGCCTGGATGCCGCTGAGCAGGCCAGTGGAGCCTGCCGGTATTCAGTGGTCTTGCAGGGAATAGGGTGCGGACGCGAGGGTCCTGGGTGTCCTGAAGGGCGCACTAACCAAGAAAAGAAAGCAGAAGTGCGACGAAGGCCTCTTGGAAAGTGCTCCATGCCTCCGCTTCAGCAGGGCAATAAAGCCACGTTCCTCGAGGCAAGGGCTGACGTTCGGTCTCCAGGTAGGTACAGAGCATAGCAGCAGGAGCTCCCAAGCAGGCCCTGGACGCACCCTGTTTTACGAGAGAGAACTCCTTTTCTTCCCAGAACCATGCCTACCGTGACGAGAGGCCCGTCACAAAGGGTGTCTCTCCGTGTCGTTCAAGGCCCGACCCAGGGAACTTGCAGCCTGGGAAAGACGGCCTGTGCCTTCAGGCCCGCATTGCAAGCCAGACAGGCAGTAAAGGTAACCTGGGGATTCAACAAGCCACACACCACGCAAGGTACACAATGGGCCCTTCCCTGAATCAACGTGTTTACGCAGGGTGTTCTGCCGGGAGCGAACGGCCTCAACCACGGCAGGCTCTCGTTAGGCCTATAAGCGTCTGCCTCTTCCGAAACACCGGAGTGTTGTGTTGCCTGCAGAACTCTGCTTTGGTTGCCGCTGCGGTGCAAGCTGACTTTCTCCGTGAGTAGAGTGACTTTCCAACCGAGGTGCCACAAGGCGTTCTAAGCAGACTTAGTTCCTCAGTGCAGCTGAGAGAAGGTCAGTGTCGAAAACTTCCAGGGCACGGTGGACTGGCTAGAAAGGCGTGCCTGATGCTGTTGGAGTGCCGAGGAATCGTAGCCGTCCCCTTTAAAAGCGCTGGGGGTAGCCCTTGCCTCGGCATGCACAGTAGGCCCCTCTCTCAAGGGCCTAGGGTCCTGGGTGTGGCACAGCATGCCCCCAGGGGCCGGGGGTTTTCGCAGGGAAGAGGGTGCACACCCGAAGCGTCTAGGAGTCCTGAAAAGGGCGGCACCGATCAAATAAAGCACTCGAGCGAATAAGACCTCAAAGAGCTCGCTGTGTGCTCCGTTCCTGCAGGGCGACTCAAAGCCTTTCTCGAGGCAGGCCGTCAAGTGGCCGACCCCTCTAGTCCTACAGCCTGACAGGATGAGCGCCCACCACGGAAGCACCCTGATTATATAGAGAAAACTCCTTCTCGTTCCCGAGCCCTGCCTCCAGTGCCTAGAGGCCCGTCAGAAACGGTGTTAATCGGGTAGCTTCAAGGCAGCCGGAATGGAGCTTTCAAAATGGGACTACAGGGCTTCTGCCCTCAGACCCCCGCTTCCAGTCAACACGTCGTGCACCTCCTTGTGCTCTCTAGCAAGTGCACAGGGACACGAGCTACACACTCGCTCCTTCCCTGAATCCACTTTTCTTCGCAGGGTGCTCTGCATGTAGCCAACTCCCTCATCCAAGGAAACCTCTAGGTAGGCTCTATCGGGCCTTAGCCTCTGCTAAAGGCCTGCAGTGTAAGAGGAAGCACTGGACTTTCGTGGCAGCAGGAACGCCAGCTGACTTTCTCCCGTAAGTGTGGTGCCCTCGGCTAAGGGGTCCTCGAAGGCCCGCGAAGCAGACTGTTTTCCTAAGTGCCGCTCAGACATGGGCAATGTAGGCAGAGTTCCTTGACAAGTAGGACGTGAGAGAAGAGTTTCCCTGGAGCTGTTGCAGTGCTGAGGAAAGCTAGCTCTCCCCAGGAGGTGTGCAGTGCGTTGCCCTACACTCGGCATACACAGAGTGACGGGGAAGGGCTTCCGGGCCTGGATGCCGCTGAGCAGGCCAGTGGAGCCTGCCGGTATTCAGTGGTCTTGCAGGGAATAGGGTGCGGACGCGAGGGTCCTGGGTGTCCTGAAGGGCGCACTAACCAAGAAAAGAAAGCAGAAGTGCGACGAAGGCCTCTTGGAAAGTGCTCCATGCCTCCGCTTCAGCAGGGCAATAAAGCCACTTTCCTCGAGGCAAGGGCTGACGTTCGGTCTCCAGGTAGGTACAGAGCATAGCAGCAGGAGCTCCCAAGCAGGCCCTGGACGCACCCTGTTTTACGAGAGAGAACTCCTTTTCTTCCCAGAACCATGCCTACCGTGACGAGAGGCCCGTCACAAAGGGTGTCTCTCCGTGTCGTTCAAGGCCCGACCCAGGGAACTTGCAGCCTGGGAAAGACGGCCTGTGCCTTCAGGCCCGCATTGCAAGCCAGACAGGCAGTAAAGGTAACCTGGGGATTCAACAAGCCACACACCACGCAAGGTACACAATGGGCCCTTCCCTGAATCAACGTGTTTACGCAGGGTGTTCTGCCGGGAGCGAACGGCCTCAACCACGGCAGGCTCTCGTTAGGCCTATAAGCGTCTGCCTCTTCCGAAACACCGGAGTGTTGTGTTGCCTGCAGAACTCTGCTTTGGTTGCCGCTGCGGTGCAAGCTGACTTTCTCCGTGAGTAGAGTGACTTTCCAACCGAGGTGCCACAAGGCGTTCTAAGCAGACTTAGTTCCTCAGTGCAGCTGAGAGAAGGTCAGTGTCGAAAACTTCCAGGGCACGGTGGACTGGCTAGAAAGGCGTGCCTGATGCTGTTGGAGTGCCGAGGAATCGTAGCCGTCCCCTTTAAAAGCGCTGGGGGTAGCCCTTGCCTCGGCATGCACAGTAGGCCCCTCTCTCAAGGGCCTAGGGTCCTGGGTGTGGCACAGCATGCCCCCAGGGGCCGGGGGTTTTCGCAGGGAAGAGGGTGCACACCCGAAGCGTCTAGGAGTCCTGAAAAGGGCGGCACCGATCAAATAAAGCACTCGAGCGAATAAGACCTCAAAGAGCTCGCTGTGTGCTCCGTTCCTGCAGGGCGACTCAAAGCCTTTCTCGAGGCAGGCCGTCAAGTGGCCGACCCCTCTAGTCCTACAGCCTGACAGGATGAGCGCCCACCACGGAAGCACCCTGATTATATAGAGAAAACTCCTTCTCGTTCCCGAGCCCTGCCTCCAGTGCCTAGAGGCCCGTCAGAAACGGTGTTAATCGGGTAGCTTCAAGGCAGCCGGAATGGAGCTTTCAAAATGGGACTACAGGGCTTCTGCCCTCAGACCCCCGCTTCCAGTCAACACGTCGTGCACCTCCTTGTGCTCTCTAGCAAGTGCACAGGGACACGAGCTACACACTCGCTCCTTCCCTGAATCCACTTTTCTTCGCAGGGTGCTCTGCATGTAGCCAACTCCCTCATCCAAGGAAACCTCTAGGTAGGCTCTATCGGGCCTTAGCCTCTGCTAAAGGCCTGCAGTGTAAGAGGAAGCACTGGACTTTCGTGGCAGCAGGAACGCCAGCTGACTTTCTCCCGTAAGTGTGGTGCCCTCGGCTAAGGGGTCCTCGAAGGCCCGCGAAGCAGACTGTTTTCCTAAGTGCCGCTCAGACATGGGCAATGTAGGCAGAGTTCCTTGACAAGTAGGACGTGAGAGAAGAGTTTCCCTGGAGCTGTTGCAGTGCTGAGGAAAGCTAGCTCTCCCCAGGAGGTGTGCAGTGCGTTGCCCTACACTCGGCATACACAGAGTGACGGGGAAGGGCTTCCGGGCCTGGATGCCGCTGAGCAGGCCAGTGGAGCCTGCCGGTATTCAGTGGTCTTGCAGGGAATAGGGTGCGGACGCGAGGGTCCTGGGTGTCCTGAAGGGCGCACTAACCAAGAAAAGAAAGCAGAAGTGCGACGAAGGCCTCTTGGAAAGTGCTGCATGCCTCCGCTTCAGCAGGGCAATAAAGCCACGTTCCTCGAGGCAAGGGCTGACGTTCGGTCTCCAGGTAGGTACAGAGCATAGCAGCAGGAGCTCCCAAGCAGGCCCTGGACGCACCCTGTTTTACGAGAGAGAACTCCTTTTCTTCCCAGAACCATGCCTACCGTGACGAGAGGCCCGTCACAAAGGGTGTCTCTCCGTGTCGTTCAAGGCCCGACCCAGGGAACTTGCAGCCTGGGAAAGACGGCCTGTGCCTTCAGGCCCGCATTGCAAGCCAGACAGGCAGTAAAGGTAACCTGGGGATTCAACAAGCCACACACCACGCAAGGTACACAATGGGCCCTTCCCTGAATCAACGTGTTTACGCAGGGTGTTCTGCCGGGAGCGAACGGCCTCAACCACGGCAGGCTCTCGTTAGGCCTATAAGCGTCTGCCTCTTCCGAAACACCGGAGTGTTGTGTTGCCTGCAGAACTCTGCTTTGGTTGCCGCTGCGGTGCAAGCTGACTTTCTCCGTGAGTAGAGTGACTTTCCAACCGAGGTGCCACAAGGCGTTCTAAGCAGACTTAGTTCCTCAGTGCAGCTGAGAGAAGGTCAGTGTCGAAAACTTCCAGGGCACGGTGGACTGGCTAGAAAGGCGTGCCTGATGCTGTTGGAGTGCCGAGGAATCGTAGCCGTCCCCTTTAAAAGCGCTGGGGGTAGCCCTTGCCTCGGCATGCACAGTAGGCCCCTCTCTCAAGGGCCTAGGGTCCTGGGTGTGGCACAGCATGCCCCCAGGGGCCGGGGCTTTTCGCAGGGAAGAGGGTGCACACCCGAAGCGTCTAGGAGTCCTGAAAAGGGCGGCACCGATCAAATAAAGCACTCGAGCGAATAAGACCTCAAAGAGCTCGCTGTGTGCTCCGTTCCTGCAGGGCGACTCAAAGCCTTTCTCGAGGCAGGCCGTCAAGTGGCCGACCCCTCTAGTCCTACAGCCTGACAGGATGAGCGCCCACCACGGAAGCACCCTGATTATATAGAGAAAACTCCTTCTCGTTCCCGAGCCCTGCCTCCAGTGCCTAGAGGCCCGTCAGAAACGGTGTTAATCGGGTAGCTTCAAGGCAGCCGGAATGGAGCTTTCAAAATGGGACTACAGGGCTTCTGCCCTCAGACCCCCGCTTCCAGTCAACACGTCGTGCACCTCCTTGTGCTCTCTAGCAAGTGCACAGGGACACGAGCTACACACTCGCTCCTTCCCTGAATCCACTTTTCTTCGCAGGGTGCTCTGCATGTAGCCAACTCCCTCATCCAAGGAAACCTCTAGGTAGGCTCTATCGGGCCTTAGCCTCTGCTAAAGGCCTGCAGTGTAAGAGGAAGCACTGGACTTTCGTGGCAGCAGGAACGCCAGCTGACTTTCTCCCGTAAGTGTGGTGCCCTCGGCTAAGGGGTCCTCGAAGGCCCGCGAAGCAGACTGTTTTCCTAAGTGCCGCTCAGACATGGGCAATGTAGGCAGAGTTCCTTGACAAGTAGGACGTGAGAGAAGAGTTTCCCTGGAGCTGTTGCAGTGCTGAGGAAAGCTAGCTCTCCCCAGGAGGTGTGCAGTGCGTTGCCCTACACTCGGCATACACAGAGTGACGGGGAAGGGCTTCCGGGCCTGGATGCCGCTGAGCAGGCCAGTGGAGCCTGCCGGTATTCAGTGGTCTTGCAGGGAATAGGGTGCGGACGCGAGGGTCCTGGGTGTCCTGAAGGGCGCACTAACCAAGAAAAGAAAGCAGAAGTGCGACGAAGGCCTCTTGGAAAGTGCTCCATGCCTCCGCTTCAGCAGGGCAATAAAGCCACTTTCCTCGAGGCAAGGGCTGACGTTCGGTCTCCAGGTAGGTACAGAGCATAGCAGCAGGAGCTCCCAAGCAGGCCCTGGACGCACCCTGTTTTACGAGAGAGAACTCCTTTTCTTCCCAGAACCATGCCTACCGTGACGAGAGGCCCGTCACAAAGGGTGTCTCTCCGTGTCGTTCAAGGCCCGACCCAGGGAACTTGCAGCCTGGGAAAGACGGCCTGTGCCTTCAGGCCCGCATTGCAAGCCAGACAGGCAGTAAAGGTAACCTGGGGATTCAACAAGCCACACACCACGCAAGGTACACAATGGGCCCTTCCCTGAATCAACGTGTTTACGCAGGGTGTTCTGCCGGGAGCGAACGGCCTCAACCACGGCAGGCTCTCGTTAGGCCTATAAGCGTCTGCCTCTTCCGAAACACCGGAGTGTTGTGTTGCCTGCAGAACTCTGCTTTGGTTGCCGCTGCGGTGCAAGCTGACTTTCTCCGTGAGTAGAGTGACTTTCCAACCGAGGTGCCACAAGGCGTTCTAAGCAGACTTAGGTCCTCAGTGCAGCTGAGAGAAGGTCAGTGTCGAAAACTTCCAGGGCACGGTGGACTGGCTAGAAAGGCGTGCCTGATGCTGTTGGAGTGCCGAGGAATCGTAGCCGTCCCCTTTAAAAGCGCTGGGGGTAGCCCTTGCCTCGGCATGCACAGTAGGCCCCTCTCTCAAGGGCCTAGGGTCCTGGGTGTGGCACAGCATGCCCCCAGGGGCCGGGGGTTTTCGCAGGGAAGAGGGTGCACACCCGAAGCGTCTAGGAGTCCTGAAAAGGGCGGCACCGATCAAATAAAGCACTCGAGCGAATAAGACCTCAAAGAGCTCGCTGTGTGCTCCGTTCCTGCAGGGCGACTCAAAGCCTTTCTCGAGGCAGGCCGTCAAGTGGCCGACCCCTCTAGTCCTACAGCCTGACAGGATGAGCGCCCACCACGGAAGCACCCTGATTATATAGAGAAAACTCCTTCTCGTTCCCGAGCCCTGCCTCCAGTGCCTAGAGGCCCGTCAGAAACGGTGTTAATCGGGTAGCTTCAAGGCAGCCGGAATGGAGCTTTCAAAATGGGACTACAGGGCTTCTGCCCTCAGACCCCCGCTTCCAGTCAACACGTCGTGCACCTCCTTGTGCTCTCTAGCAAGTGCACAGGGACACGAGCTACACACTCGCTCCTTCCCTGAATCCACTTTTCTTCGCAGGGTGCTCTGCATGTAGCCAACTCCCTCATCCAAGGAAACCTCTAGGTAGGCTCTATCGGGCCTTAGCCTCTGCTAAAGGCCTGCAGTGTAAGAGGAAGCACTGGACTTTCGTGGCAGCAGGAACGCCAGCTGACTTTCTCCCGTAAGTGTGGTGCCCTCGGCTAAGGGGTCCTCGAAGGCCCGCGAAGCAGACTGTTTTCCTAAGTGCCGCTCAGACATGGGCAATGTAGGCAGAGTTCCTTGACAAGTAGGACGTGAGAGAAGAGTTTCCCTGGAGCTGTTGCAGTGCTGAGGAAAGCTAGCTCTCCCCAGGAGGTGTGCAGTGCGTTGCCCTACACTCGGCATACACAGAGTGACGGGGAAGGGCTTCCGGGCCTGGATGCCGCTGAGCAGGCCAGTGGAGCCTGCCGGTATTCAGTGGTCTTGCAGGGAATAGGGTGCGGACGCGAGGGTCCTGGGTGTCCTGAAGGGCGCACTAACCAAGAAAAGAAAGCAGAAGTGCGACGAAGGCCTCTTGGAAAGTGCTCCATGCCTCCGCTTCAGCAGGGCAATAAAGCCACTTTCCTCGAGGCAAGGGCTGACGTTCGGTCTCCAGGTAGGTACAGAGCATAGCAGCAGGAGCTCCCAAGCAGGCCCTGGACGCACCCTGTTTTACGAGAGAGAACTCCTTTTCTTCCCAGAACCATGCCTACCGTGACGAGAGGCCCGTCACAAAGGGTGTCTCTCCGTGTCGTTCAAGGCCCGACCCAGGGAACTTGCAGCCTGGGAAAGACGGCCTGTGCCTTCAGGCCCGCATTGCAAGCCAGACAGGCAGTAAAGGTAACCTGGGGATTCAACAAGCCACACACCACGCAAGGTACACAATGGGCCCTTCCCTGAATCAACGTGTTTACGCAGGGTGTTCTGCCGGGAGCGAACGGCCTCAACCACGGCAGGCTCTCGTTAGGCCTATAAGCGTCTGCCTCTTCCGAAACACCGGAGTGTTGTGTTGCCTGCAGAACTCTGCTTTGGTTGCCGCTGCGGTGCAAGCTGACTTTCTCCGTGAGTAGAGTGACTTTCCAACCGAGGTGCCACAAGGCGTTCTAAGCAGACTTAGGTCCTCAGTGCAGCTGAGAGAAGGTCAGTGTCGAAAACTTCCAGGGCACGGTGGACTGGCTAGAAAGGCGTGCCTGATGCTGTTGGAGTGCCGAGGAATCGTAGCCGTCCCCTTTAAAAGCGCTGGGGGTAGCCCTTGCCTCGGCATGCACAGTAGGCCCCTCTCTCAAGGGCCTAGGGTCCTGGGTGTGGCACAGCATGCCCCCAGGGGCCGGGGCTTTTCGCAGGGAAGAGGGTGCACACCCGAAGCGTCTAGGAGTCCTGAAAAGGGCGGCACCGATCAAATAAAGCACTCGAGCGAATAAGACCTCAAAGAGCTCGCTGTGTGCTCCGTTCCTGCAGGGCGACTCAAAGCCTTTCTCGAGGCAGGCCGTCAAGTGGCCGACCCCTCTAGTCCTACAGCCTGACAGGATGAGCGCCCACCACGGAAGCACCCTGATTATATAGAGAAAACTCCTTCTCGTTCCCGAGCCCTGCCTCCAGTGCCTAGAGGCCCGTCAGAAACGGTGTTAATCGGGTAGCTTCAAGGCAGCCGGAATGGAGCTTTCAAAATGGGACTACAGGGCTTCTGCCCTCAGACCCCCGCTTCCAGTCAACACGTCGTGCACCTCCTTGTGCTCTCTAGCAAGTGCACAGGGACACGAGCTACACACTCGCTCCTTCCCTGAATCCACTTTTCTTCGCAGGGTGCTCTGCATGTAGCCAACTCCCTCATCCAAGGAAACCTCTAGGTAGGCTCTATCGGGCCTTAGCCTCTGCTAAAGGCCTGCAGTGTAAGAGGAAGCACTGGACTTTCGTGGCAGCAGGAACGCCAGCTGACTTTCTCCCGTAAGTGTGGTGCCCTCGGCTAAGGGGTCCTCGAAGGCCCGCGAAGCAGACTGTTTTCCTAAGTGCCGCTCAGACATGGGCAATGTAGGCAGAGTTCCTTGACAAGTAGGACGTGAGAGAAGAGTTTCCCTGGAGCTGTTGCAGTGCTGAGGAAAGCTAGCTCTCCCCAGGAGGTGTGCAGTGCGTTGCCCTACACTCGGCATACACAGAGTGACGGGGAAGGGCTTCCGGGCCTGGATGCCGCTGAGCAGGCCAGTGGAGCCTGCCGGTATTCAGTGGTCTTGCAGGGAATAGGGTGCGGACGCGAGGGTCCTGGGTGTCCTGAAGGGCGCACTAACCAAGAAAAGAAAGCAGAAGTGCGACGAAGGCCTCTTGGAAAGTGCTCCATGCCTCCGCTTCAGCAGGGCAATAAAGCCACTTTCCTCGAGGCAAGGGCTGACGTTCGGTCTCCAGGTAGGTACAGAGCATAGCAGCAGGAGCTCCCAAGCAGGCCCTGGACGCACCCTGTTTTACGAGAGAGAACTCCTTTTCTTCCCAGAACCATGCCTACCGTGACGAGAGGCCCGTCACAAAGGGTGTCTCTCCGTGTCGTTCAAGGCCCGACCCAGGGAACTTGCAGCCTGGGAAAGACGGCCTGTGCCTTCAGGCCCGCATTGCAAGCCAGACAGGCAGTAAAGGTAACCTGGGGATTCAACAAGCCACACACCACGCAAGGTACACAATGGGCCCTTCCCTGAATCAACGTGTTTACGCAGGGTGTTCTGCCGGGAGCGAACGGCCTCAACCACGGCAGGCTCTCGTTAGGCCTATAAGCGTCTGCCTCTTCCGAAACACCGGAGTGTTGTGTTGCCTGCAGAACTCTGCTTTGGTTGCCGCTGCGGTGCAAGCTGACTTTCTCCGTGAGTAGAGTGACTTTCCAACCGAGGTGCCACAAGGCGTTCTAAGCAGACTTAGGTCCTCAGTGCAGCTGAGAGAAGGTCAGTGTCGAAAACTTCCAGGGCACGGTGGACTGGCTAGAAAGGCGTGCCTGATGCTGTTGGAGTGCCGAGGAATCGTAGCCGTCCCCTTTAAAAGCGCTGGGGGTAGCCCTTGCCTCGGCATGCACAGTAGGCCCCTCTCTCAAGGGTCTAGGGTCCTGGGTGTGGCACAGCATGCCCCCAGGGGCCGGGGCTTTTCGCAGGGAAGAGGGTGCACACCCGAAGCGTCTAGGAGTCCTGAAAAGGGCGGCACCGATCAAATAAAGCACTCGAGCGAATAAGACCTCAAAGAGCTCGCTGTGTGCTCCGTTCCTGCAGGGCGACTCAAAGCCTTTCTCGAGGCAGGCCGTCAAGTGGCCGACCCCTCTAGTCCTACAGCCTGACAGGATGAGCGCCCACCACGGAAGCACCCTGATTATATAGAGAAAACTCCTTCTCGTTCCCGAGCCCTGCCTCCAGTGCCTAGAGGCCCGTCAGAAACGGTGTTAATCGGGTAGCTTCAAGGCAGCCGGAATGGAGCTTTCAAAATGGGACTACAGGGCTTCTGCCCTCAGACCCCCGCTTCCAGTCAACACGTCGTGCACCTCCTTGTGCTCTCTAGCAAGTGCACAGGGACACGAGCTACACACTCGCTCCTTCCCTGAATCCACTTTTCTTCGCAGGGTGCTCTGCATGTAGCCAACTCCCTCATCCAAGGAAACCTCTAGGTAGGCTCTATCGGGCCTTAGCCTCTGCTAAAGGCCTGCAGTGTAAGAGGAAGCACTGGACTTTCGTGGCAGCAGGAACGCCAGCTGACTTTCTCCCGTAAGTGTGGTGCCCTCGGCTAAGGGGTCCTCGAAGGCCCGCGAAGCAGACTGTTTTCCTAAGTGCCGCTCAGACATGGGCAATGTAGGCAGAGTTCCTTGACAAGTAGGACGTGAGAGAAGAGTTTCCCTGGAGCTGTTGCAGTGCTGAGGAAAGCTAGCTCTCCCCAGGAGGTGTGCAGTGCGTTGCCCTACACTCGGCATACACAGAGTGACGGGGAAGGGCTTCCGGGCCTGGATGCCGCTGAGCAGGCCAGTGGAGCCTGCCGGTATTCAGTGGTCTTGCAGGGAATAGGGTGCGGACGCGAGGGTCCTGGGTGTCCTGAAGGGCGCACTAACCAAGAAAAGAAAGCAGAAGTGCGACGAAGGCCTCTTGGAAAGTGCTCCATGCCTCCGCTTCAGCAGGGCAATAAAGCCACTTTCCTCGAGGCAAGGGCTGACGTTCGGTCTCCAGGTAGGTACAGAGCATAGCAGCAGGAGCTCCCAAGCAGGCCCTGGACGCACCCTGTTTTACGAGAGAGAACTCCTTTTCTTCCCAGAACCATGCCTACCGTGACGAGAGGCCCGTCACAAAGGGTGTCTCTCCGTGTCGTTCAAGGCCCGACCCAGGGAACTTGCAGCCTGGGAAAGACGGCCTGTGCCTTCAGGCCCGCATTGCAAGCCAGACAGGCAGTAAAGGTAACCTGGGGATTCAACAAGCCACACACCACGCAAGGTACACAATGGGCCCTTCCCTGAATCAACGTGTTTACGCAGGGTGTTCTGCCGGGAGCGAACGGCCTCAACCACGGCAGGCTCTCGTTAGGCCTATAAGCGTCTGCCTCTTCCGAAACACCGGAGTGTTGTGTTGCCTGCAGAACTCTGCTTTGGTTGCCGCTGCGGTGCAAGCTGACTTTCTCCGTGAGTAGAGTGACTTTCCAACCGAGGTGCCACAAGGCGTTCTAAGCAGACTTAGTTCCTCAGTGCAGCTGAGAGAAGGTCAGTGTCGAAAACTTCCAGGGCACGGTGGACTGGCTAGAAAGGCGTGCCTGATGCTGTTGGAGTGCCGAGGAATCGTAGCCGTCCCCTTTAAAAGCGCTGGGGGTAGCCCTTGCCTCGGCATGCACAGTAGGCCCCTCTCTCAAGGGCCTAGGGTCCTGGGTGTGGCACAGCATGCCCCCAGGGGCCGGGGCTTTTCGCAGGGAAGAGGGTGCACACCCGAAGCGTCTAGGAGTCCTGAAAAGGGCGGCACCGATCAAATAAAGCACTCGAGCGAATAAGACCTCAAAGAGCTCGCTGTGTGCTCCGTTCCTGCAGGGCGACTCAAAGCCTTTCTCGAGGCAGGCCGTCAAGTGGCCGACCCCTCTAGTCCTACAGCCTGACAGGATGAGCGCCCACCACGGAAGCACCCTGATTATATAGAGAAAACTCCTTCTCGTTCCCGAGCCCTGCCTCCAGTGCCTAGAGGCCCGTCAGAAACGGTGTTAATCGGGTAGCTTCAAGGCAGCCGGAATGGAGCTTTCAAAATGGGACTACAGGGCTTCTGCCCTCAGACCCCCGCTTCCAGTCAACACGTCGTGCACCTCCTTGTGCTCTCTAGCAAGTGCACAGGGACACGAGCTACACACTCGCTCCTTCCCTGAATCCACTTTTCTTCGCAGGGTGCTCTGCATGTAGCCAACTCCCTCATCCAAGGAAACCTCTAGGTAGGCTCTATCGGGCCTTAGCCTCTGCTAAAGGCCTGCAGTGTAAGAGGAAGCACTGGACTTTCGTGGCAGCAGGAACGCCAGCTGACTTTCTCCCGTAAGTGTGGTGCCCTCGGCTAAGGGGTCCTCGAAGGCCCGCGAAGCAGACTGTTTTCCTAAGTGCCGCTCAGACATGGACAATGTAGGCAGAGTTCCTTGACAAGTAGGACGTGAGAGAAGAGTTTCCCTGGAGCTGTTGCAGTGCTGAGGAAAGCTAGCTCTCCCCAGGAGGTGTGCAGTGCGTTGCCCTACACTCGGCATACACAGAGTGACGGGGAAGGGCTTCCGGGCCTGGATGCCGCTGAGCAGGCCAGTGGAGCCTGCCGGTATTCAGTGGTCTTGCAGGGAATAGGGTGCGGACGCGAGGGTCCTGGGTGTCCTGAAGGGCGCACTAACCAAGAAAAGAAAGCAGAAGTGCGACGAAGGCCTCTTGGAAAGTGCTCCATGCCTCCGCTTCAGCAGGGCAATAAAGCCACTTTCCTCGAGGCAAGGGCTGACGTTCGGTCTCCAGGTAGGTACAGAGCATAGCAGCAGGAGCTCCCAAGCAGGCCCTGGACGCACCCTGTTTTACGAGAGAGAACTCCTTTTCTTCCCAGAACCATGCCTACCGTGACGAGAGGCCCGTCACAAAGGGTGTCTCTCCGTGTCGTTCAAGGCCCGACCCAGGGAACTTGCAGCCTGGGAAAGACGGCCTGTGCCTTCAGGCCCGCATTGCAAGCCAGACAGGCAGTAAAGGTAACCTGGGGATTCAACAAGCCACACACCACGCAAGGTACACAATGGGCCCTTCCCTGAATCAACGTGTTTACGCAGGGTGTTCTGCCGGGAGCGAACGGCCTCAACCACGGCAGGCTCTCGTTAGGCCTATAAGCGTCTGCCTCTTCCGAAACACCGGAGTGTTGTGTTGCCTGCAGAACTCTGCTTTGGTTGCCGCTGCGGTGCAAGCTGACTTTCTCCGTGAGTAGAGTGACTTTCCAACCGAGGTGCCACAAGGCGTTCTAAGCAGACTTAGTTCCTCAGTGCAGCTGAGAGAAGGTCAGTGTCGAAAACTTCCAGGGCACGGTGGACTGGCTAGAAAGGCGTGCCTGATGCTGTTGGAGTGCCGAGGAATCGTAGCCGTCCCCTTTAAAAGCGCTGGGGGTAGCCCTTGCCTCGGCATGCACAGTAGGCCCCTCTCTCAAGGGCCTAGGGTCCTGGGTGTGGCACAGCATGCCCCCAGGGGCCGGGGCTTTTCGCAGGGAAGAGGGTGCACACCCGAAGCGTCTAGGAGTCCTGAAAAGGGCGGCACCGATCAAATAAAGCACTCGAGCGAATAAGACCTCAAAGAGCTCGCTGTGTGCTCCGTTCCTGCAGGGCGACTCAAAGCCTTTCTCGAGGCAGGCCGTCAAGTGGCCGACCCCTCTAGTCCTACAGCCTGACAGGATGAGCGCCCACCACGGAAGCACCCTGATTATATAGAGAAAACTCCTTCTCGTTCCCGAGCCCTGCCTCCAGTGCCTAGAGGCCCGTCAGAAACGGTGTTAATCGGGTAGCTTCAAGGCAGCCGGAATGGAGCTTTCAAAATGGGACTACAGGGCTTCTGCCCTCAGACCCCCGCTTCCAGTCAACACGTCGTGCACCTCCTTGTGCTCTCTAGCAAGTGCACAGGGACACGAGCTACACACTCGCTCCTTCCCTGAATCCACTTTTCTTCGCAGGGTGCTCTGCATGTAGCCAACTCCCTCATCCAAGGAAACCTCTAGGTAGGCTCTATCGGGCCTTAGCCTCTGCTAAAGGCCTGCAGTGTAAGAGGAAGCACTGGACTTTCGTGGCAGCAGGAACGCCAGCTGACTTTCTCCCGTAAGTGTGGTGCCCTCGGCTAAGGGGTCCTCGAAGGCCCGCGAAGCAGACTGTTTTCCTAAGTGCCGCTCAGACATGGGCAATGTAGGCAGAGTTCCTTGACAAGTAGGACGTGAGAGAAGAGTTTCCCTGGAGCTGTTGCAGTGCTGAGGAAAGCTAGCTCTCCCCAGGAGGTGTGCAGTGCGTTGCCCTACACTCGGCATACACAGAGTGACGGGGAAGGGCTTCCGGGCCTGGATGCCGCTGAGCAGGCCAGTGGAGCCTGCCGGTATTCAGTGGTCTTGCAGGGAATAGGGTGCGGACGCGAGGGTCCTGGGTGTCCTGAAGGGCGCACTAACCAAGAAAAGAAAGCAGAAGTGCGACGAAGGCCTCTTGGAAAGTGCTCCATGCCTCCGCTTCAGCAGGGCAATAAAGCCACTTTCCTCGAGGCAAGGGCTGACGTTCGGTCTCCAGGTAGGTACAGAGCATAGCAGCAGGAGCTCCCAAGCAGGCCCTGGACGCACCCTGTTTTACGAGAGAGAACTCCTTTTCTTCCCAGAACCATGCCTACCGTGACGAGAGGCCCGTCACAAAGGGTGTCTCTCCGTGTCGTTCAAGGCCCGACCCAGGGAACTTGCAGCCTGGGAAAGACGGCCTGTGCCTTCAGGCCCGCATTGCAAGCCAGACAGGCAGTAAAGGTAACCTGGGGATTCAACAAGCCACACACCACGCAAGGTACACAATGGGCCCTTCCCTGAATCAACGTGTTTACGCAGGGTGTTCTGCCGGGAGCGAACGGCCTCAACCACGGCAGGCTCTCGTTAGGCCTATAAGCGTCTGCCTCTTCCGAAACACCGGAGTGTTGTGTTGCCTGCAGAACTCTGCTTTGGTTGCCGCTGCGGTGCAAGCTGACTTTCTCCGTGAGTAGAGTGACTTTCCAACCGAGGTGCCACAAGGCGTTCTAAGCAGACTTAGTTCCTCAGTGCAGCTGAGAGAAGGTCAGTGTCGAAAACTTCCAGGGCACGGTGGACTGGCTAGAAAGGCGTGCCTGATGCTGTTGGAGTGCCGAGGAATCGTAGCCGTCCCCTTTAAAAGCGCTGGGGGTAGCCCTTGCCTCGGCATGCACAGTAGGCCCCTCTCTCAAGGGCCTAGGGTCCTGGGTGTGGCACAGCATGCCCCCAGGGGCCGGGGCTTTTCGCAGGGAAGAGGGTGCACACCCGAAGCGTCTAGGAGTCCTGAAAAGGGCGGCACCGATCAAATAAAGCACTCGAGCGAATAAGACCTCAAAGAGCTCGCTGTGTGCTCCGTTCCTGCAGGGCGACTCAAAGCCTTTCTCGAGGCAGGCCGTCAAGTGGCCGACCCCTCTAGTCCTACAGCCTGACAGGATGAGCGCCCACCACGGAAGCACCCTGATTATATAGAGAAAACTCCTTCTCGTTCCCGAGCCCTGCCTCCAGTGCCTAGAGGCCCGTCAGAAACGGTGTTAATCGGGTAGCTTCAAGGCAGCCGGAATGGAGCTTTCAAAATGGGACTACAGGGCTTCTGCCCTCAGACCCCCGCTTCCAGTCAACACGTCGTGCACCTCCTTGTGCTCTCTAGCAAGTGCACAGGGACACGAGCTACACGCTCGCTCCTTCCCTGAATCCACTTTTCTTCGCAGGGTGCTCTGCATGTAGCCAACTCCCTCATCCAAGGAAACCTCTAGGTAGGCTCTATCGGGCCTTAGCCTCTGCTAAAGGCCTGCAGTGTAAGAGGAAGCACTGGACTTTCGTGGCAGCAGGAACGCCAGCTGACTTTCTCCCGTAAGTGTGGTGCCCTCGGCTAAGGGGTCCTCGAAGGCCCGCGAAGCAGACTGTTTTCCTAAGTGCCGCTCAGACATGGACAATGTAGGCAGAGTTCCTTGACAAGTAGGACGTGAGAGAAGAGTTTCCCTGGAGCTGTTGCAGTGCTGAGGAAAGCTAGCTCTCCCCAGGAGGTGTGCAGTGCGTTGCCCTACACTCGGCATACACAGAGTGACGGGGAAGGGCTTCCGGGCCTGGATGCCGCTGAGCAGGCCAGTGGAGCCTGCCGGTATTCAGTGGTCTTGCAGGGAATAGGGTGCGGACGCGAGGGTCCTGGGTGTCCTGAAGGGCGCACTAACCAAGAAAAGAAAGCAGAAGTGCGACGAAGGCCTCTTGGAAAGTGCTCCATGCCTCCGCTTCAGCAGGGCAATAAAGCCACTTTCCTCGAGGCAAGGGCTGACGTTCGGTCTCCAGGTAGGTACAGAGCATAGCAGCAGGAGCTCCCAAGCAGGCCCTGGACGCACCCTGTTTTACGAGAGAGAACTCCTTTTCTTCCCAGAACCATGCCTACCGTGACGAGAGGCCCGTCACAAAGGGTGTCTCTCCGTGTCGTTCAAGGCCCGACCCAGGGAACTTGCAGCCTGGGAAAGACGGCCTGTGCCTTCAGGCCCGCATTGCAAGCCAGACAGGCAGTAAAGGTAACCTGGGGATTCAACAAGCCACACACCACGCAAGGTACACAATGGGCCCTTCCCTGAATCAACGTGTTTACGCAGGGTGTTCTGCCGGGAGCGAACGGCCTCAACCACGGCAGGCTCTCGTTAGGCCTATAAGCGTCTGCCTCTTCCGAAACACCGGAGTGTTGTGTTGCCTGCAGAACTCTGCTTTGGTTGCCGCTGCGGTGCAAGCTGACTTTCTCCGTGAGTAGAGTGACTTTCCAACCGAGGTGCCACAAGGCGTTCTAAGCAGACTTAGTTCCTCAGTGCAGCTGAGAGAAGGTCAGTGTCGAAAACTTCCAGGGCACGGTGGACTGGCTAGAAAGGCGTGCCTGATGCTGTTGGAGTGCCGAGGAATCGTAGCCGTCCCCTTTAAAAGCGCTGGGGGTAGCCCTTGCCTCGGCATGCACAGTAGGCCCCTCTCTCAAGGGCCTAGGGTCCTGGGTGTGGCACAGCATGCCCCCAGGGGCCGGGGCTTTTCGCAGGGAAGAGGGTGCACACCCGAAGCGTCTAGGAGTCCTGAAAAGGGCGGCACCGATCAAATAAAGCACTCGAGCGAATAAGACCTCAAAGAGCTCGCTGTGTGCTCCGTTCCTGCAGGGCGACTCAAAGCCTTTCTCGAGGCAGGCCGTCAAGTGGCCGACCCCTCTAGTCCTACAGCCTGACAGGATGAGCGCCCACCACGGAAGCACCCTGATTATATAGAGAAAACTCCTTCTCGTTCCCGAGCCCTGCCTCCAGTGCCTAGAGGCCCGTCAGAAACGGTGTTAATCGGGTAGCTTCAAGGCAGCCGGAATGGAGCTTTCAAAATGGGACTACAGGGCTTCTGCCCTCAGACCCCCGCTTCCAGTCAACACGTCGTGCACCTCCTTGTGCTCTCTAGCAAGTGCACAGGGACACGAGCTACACACTCGCTCCTTCCCTGAATCCACTTTTCTTCGCAGGGTGCTCTGCATGTAGCCAACTCCCTCATCCAAGGAAACCTCTAGGTAGGCTCTATCGGGCCTTAGCCTCTGCTAAAGGCCTGCAGTGTAAGAGGAAGCACTGGACTTTCGTGGCAGCAGGAACGCCAGCTGACTTTCTCCCGTAAGTGTGGTGCCCTCGGCTAAGGGGTCCTCGAAGGCCCGCGAAGCAGACTGTTTTCCTAAGTGCCGCTCAGACATGGACAATGTAGGCAGAGTTCCTTGACAAGTAGGACGTGAGAGAAGAGTTTCCCTGGAGCTGTTGCAGTGCTGAGGAAAGCTAGCTCTCCCCAGGAGGTGTGCAGTGCGTTGCCCTACACTCGGCATACACAGAGTGACGGGGAAGGGCTTCCGGGCCTGGATGCCGCTGAGCAGGCCAGTGGAGCCTGCCGGTATTCAGTGGTCTTGCAGGGAATAGGGTGCGGACGCGAGGGTCCTGGGTGTCCTGAAGGGCGCACTAACCAAGAAAAGAAAGCAGAAGTGCGACGAAGGCCTCTTGGAAAGTGCTGCATGCCTCCGCTTCAGCAGGGCAATAAAGCCACTTTCCTCGAGGCAAGGGCTGACGTTCGGTCTCCAGGTAGGTACAGAGCATAGCAGCAGGAGCTCCCAAGCAGGCCCTGGACGCACCCTGTTTTACGAGAGAGAACTCCTTTTCTTCCCAGAACCATGCCTACCGTGACGAGAGGCCCGTCACAAAGGGTGTCTCTCCGTGTCGTTCAAGGCCCGACCCAGGGAACTTGCAGCCTGGGAAAGACGGCCTGTGCCTTCAGGCCCGCATTGCAAGCCAGACAGGCAGTAAAGGTAACCTGGGGATTCAACAAGCCACACACCACGCAAGGTACACAATGGGCCCTTCCCTGAATCAACGTGTTTACGCAGGGTGTTCTGCCGGGAGCGAACGGCCTCAACCACGGCAGGCTCTCGTTAGGCCTATAAGCGTCTGCCTCTTCCGAAACACCGGAGTGTTGTGTTGCCTGCAGAACTCTGCTTTGGTTGCCGCTGCGGTGCAAGCTGACTTTCTCCGTGAGTAGAGTGACTTTCCAACCGAGGTGCCACAAGGCGTTCTAAGCAGACTTAGTTCCTCAGTGCAGCTGAGAGAAGGTCAGTGTCGAAAACTTCCAGGGCACGGTGGACTGGCTAGAAAGGCGTGCCTGATGCTGTTGGAGTGCCGAGGAATCGTAGCCGTCCCCTTTAAAAGCGCTGGGGGTAGCCCTTGCCTCGGCATGCACAGTAGGCCCCTCTCTCAAGGGCCTAGGGTCCTGGGTGTGGCACAGCATGCCCCCAGGGGCCGGGGCTTTTCGCAGGGAAGAGGGTGCACACCCGAAGCGTCTAGGAGTCCTGAAAAGGGCGGCACCGATCAAATAAAGCACTCGAGCGAATAAGACCTCAAAGAGCTCGCTGTGTGCTCCGTTCCTGCAGGGCGACTCAAAGCCTTTCTCGAGGCAGGCCGTCAAGTGGCCGACCCCTCTAGTCCTACAGCCTGACAGGATGAGCGCCCACCACGGAAGCACCCTGATTATATAGAGAAAACTCCTTCTCGTTCCCGAGCCCTGCCTCCAGTGCCTAGAGGCCCGTCAGAAACGGTGTTAATCGGGTAGCTTCAAGGCAGCCGGAATGGAGCTTTCAAAATGGGACTACAGGGCTTCTGCCCTCAGACCCCCGCTTCCAGTCAACACGTCGTGCACCTCCTTGTGCTCTCTAGCAAGTGCACAGGGACACGAGCTACACACTCGCTCCTTCCCTGAATCCACTTTTCTTCGCAGGGTGCTCTGCATGTAGCCAACTCCCTCATCCAAGGAAACCTCTAGGTAGGCTCTATCGGGCCTTAGCCTCTGCTAAAGGCCTGCAGTGTAAGAGGAAGCACTGGACTTTCGTGGCAGCAGGAACGCCAGCTGACTTTCTCCCGTAAGTGTGGTGCCCTCGGCTAAGGGGTCCTCGAAGGCCCGCGAAGCAGACTGTTTTCCTAAGTGCCGCTCAGACATGGACAATGTAGGCAGAGTTCCTTGACAAGTAGGACGTGAGAGAAGAGTTTCCCTGGAGCTGTTGCAGTGCTGAGGAAAGCTAGCTCTCCCCAGGAGGTGTGCAGTGCGTTGCCCTACACTCGGCATACACAGAGTGACGGGGAAGGGCTTCCGGGCCTGGATGCCGCTGAGCAGGCCAGTGGAGCCTGCCGGTATTCAGTGGTCTTGCAGGGAATAGGGTGCGGACGCGAGGGTCCTGGGTGTCCTGAAGGGCGCACTAACCAAGAAAAGAAAGCAGAAGTGCGACGAAGGCCTCTTGGAAAGTGCTCCATGCCTCCGCTTCAGCAGGGCAATAAAGCCACTTTCCTCGAGGCAAGGGCTGACGTTCGGTCTCCAGGTAGGTACAGAGCATAGCAGCAGGAGCTCCCAAGCAGGCCCTGGACGCACCCTGTTTTACGAGAGAGAACTCCTTTTCTTCCCAGAACCATGCCTACCGTGACGAGAGGCCCGTCACAAAGGGTGTCTCTCCGTGTCGTTCAAGGCCCGACCCAGGGAACTTGCAGCCTGGGAAAGACGGCCTGTGCCTTCAGGCCCGCATTGCAAGCCAGACAGGCAGTAAAGGTAACCTGGGGATTCAACAAGCCACACACCACGCAAGGTACACAATGGGCCCTTCCCTGAATCAACGTGTTTACGCAGGGTGTTCTGCCGGGAGCGAACGGCCTCAACCACGGCAGGCTCTCGTTAGGCCTATAAGCGTCTGCCTCTTCCGAAACACCGGAGTGTTGTGTTGCCTGCAGAACTCTGCTTTGGTTGCCGCTGCGGTGCAAGCTGACTTTCTCCGTGAGTAGAGTGACTTTCCAACCGAGGTGCCACAAGGCGTTCTAAGCAGACTTAGTTCCTCAGTGCAGCTGAGAGAAGGTCAGTGTCGAAAACTTCCAGGGCACGGTGGACTGGCTAGAAAGGCGTGCCTGATGCTGTTGGAGTGCCGAGGAATCGTAGCCGTCCCCTTTAAAAGCGCTGGGGGTAGCCCTTGCCTCGGCATGCACAGTAGGCCCCTCTCTCAAGGGCCTAGGGTCCTGGGTGTGGCACAGCATGCCCCCAGGGGCCGGGGGTTTTCGCAGGGAAGAGGGTGCACACCCGAAGCGTCTAGGAGTCCTGAAAAGGGCGGCACCGATCAAATAAAGCACTCGAGCGAATAAGACCTCAAAGAGCTCGCTGTGTGCTCCGTTCCTGCAGGGCGACTCAAAGCCTTTCTCGAGGCAGGCCGTCAAGTGGCCGACCCCTCTAGTCCTACAGCCTGACAGGATGAGCGCCCACCACGGAAGCACCCTGATTATATAGAGAAAACTCCTTCTCGTTCCCGAGCCCTGCCTCCAGTGCCTAGAGGCCCGTCAGAAACGGTGTTAATCGGGTAGCTTCAAGGCAGCCGGAATGGAGCTTTCAAAATGGGACTACAGGGCTTCTGCCCTCAGACCCCCGCTTCCAGTCAACACGTCGTGCACCTCCTTGTGCTCTCTAGCAAGTGCACAGGGACACGAGCTACACACTCGCTCCTTCCCTGAATCCACTTTTCTTCGCAGGGTGCTCTGCATGTAGCCAACTCCCTCATCCAAGGAAACCTCTAGGTAGGCTCTATCGGGCCTTAGCCTCTGCTAAAGGCCTGCAGTGTAAGAGGAAGCACTGGACTTTCGTGGCAGCAGGAACGCCAGCTGACTTTCTCCCGTAAGTGTGGTGCCCTCGGCTAAGGGGTCCTCGAAGGCCCGCGAAGCAGACTGTTTTCCTAAGTGCCGCTCAGACATGGGCAATGTAGGCAGAGTTCCTTGACAAGTAGGACGTGAGAGAAGAGTTTCCCTGGAGCTGTTGCAGTGCTGAGGAAAGCTAGCTCTCCCCAGGAGGTGTGCAGTGCGTTGCCCTACACTCGGCATACACAGAGTGACGGGGAAGGGCTTCCGGGCCTGGATGCCGCTGAGCAGGCCAGTGGAGCCTGCCGGTATTCAGTGGTCTTGCAGGGAATAGGGTGCGGACGCGAGGGTCCTGGGTGTCCTGAAGGGCGCACTAACCAAGAAAAGAAAGCAGAAGTGCGACGAAGGCCTCTTGGAAAGTGCTCCATGCCTCCGCTTCAGCAGGGCAATAAAGCCACTTTCCTCGAGGCAAGGGCTGACGTTCGGTCTCCAGGTAGGTACAGAGCATAGCAGCAGGAGCTCCCAAGCAGGCCCTGGACGCACCCTGTTTTACGAGAGAGAACTCCTTTTCTTCCCAGAACCATGCCTACCGTGACGAGAGGCCCGTCACAAAGGGTGTCTCTCCGTGTCGTTCAAGGCCCGACCCAGGGAACTTGCAGCCTGGGAAAGACGGCCTGTGCCTTCAGGCCCGCATTGCAAGCCAGACAGGCAGTAAAGGTAACCTGGGGATTCAACAAGCCACACACCACGCAAGGTACACAATGGGCCCTTCCCTGAATCAACGTGTTTACGCAGGGTGTTCTGCCGGGAGCGAACGGCCTCAACCACGGCAGGCTCTCGTTAGGCCTATAAGCGTCTGCCTCTTCCGAAACACCGGAGTGTTGTGTTGCCTGCAGAACTCTGCTTTGGTTGCCGCTGCGGTGCAAGCTGACTTTCTCCGTGAGTAGAGTGACTTTCCAACCGAGGTGCCACAAGGCGTTCTAAGCAGACTTAGTTCCTCAGTGCAGCTGAGAGAAGGTCAGTGTCGAAAACTTCCAGGGCACGGTGGACTGGCTAGAAAGGCGTGCCTGATGCTGTTGGAGTGCCGAGGAATCGTAGCCGTCCCCTTTAAAAGCGCTGGGGGTAGCCCTTGCCTCGGCATGCACAGTAGGCCCCTCTCTCAAGGGCCTAGGGTCCTGGGTGTGGCACAGCATGCCCCCAGGGGCCGGGGCTTTTCGCAGGGAAGAGGGTGCACACCCGAAGCGTCTAGGAGTCCTGAAAAGGGCGGCACCGATCAAATAAAGCACTCGAGCGAATAAGACCTCAAAGAGCTCGCTGTGTGCTCCGTTCCTGCAGGGCGACTCAAAGCCTTTCTCGAGGCAGGCCGTCAAGTGGCCGACCCCTCTAGTCCTACAGCCTGACAGGATGAGCGCCCACCACGGAAGCACCCTGATTATATAGAGAAAACTCCTTCTCGTTCCCGAGCCCTGCCTCCAGTGCCTAGAGGCCCGTCAGAAACGGTGTTAATCGGGTAGCTTCAAGGCAGCCGGAATGGAGCTTTCAAAATGGGACTACAGGGCTTCTGCCCTCAGACCCCCGCTTCCAGTCAACACGTCGTGCACCTCCTTGTGCTCTCTAGCAAGTGCACAGGGACACGAGCTACACACTCGCTCCTTCCCTGAATCCACTTTTCTTCGCAGGGTGCTCTGCATGTAGCCAACTCCCTCATCCAAGGAAACCTCTAGGTAGGCTCTATCGGGCCTTAGCCTCTGCTAAAGGCCTGCAGTGTAAGAGGAAGCACTGGACTTTCGTGGCAGCAGGAACGCCAGCTGACTTTCTCCCGTAAGTGTGGTGCCCTCGGCTAAGGGGTCCTCGAAGGCCCGCGAAGCAGACTGTTTTCCTAAGTGCCGCTCAGACATGGGCAATGTAGGCAGAGTTCCTTGACAAGTAGGACGTGAGAGAAGAGTTTCCCTGGAGCTGTTGCAGTGCTGAGGAAAGCTAGCTCTCCCCAGGAGGTGTGCAGTGCGTTGCCCTACACTCGGCATACACAGAGTGACGGGGAAGGGCTTCCGGGCCTGGATGCCGCTGAGCAGGCCAGTGGAGCCTGCCGGTATTCAGTGGTCTTGCAGGGAATAGGGTGCGGACGCGAGGGTCCTGGGTGTCCTGAAGGGCGCACTAACCAAGAAAAGAAAGCAGAAGTGCGACGAAGGCCTCTTGGAAAGTGCTCCATGCCTCCGCTTCAGCAGGGCAATAAAGCCACTTTCCTCGAGGCAAGGGCTGACGTTCGGTCTCCAGGTAGGTACAGAGCATAGCAGCAGGAGCTCCCAAGCAGGCCCTGGACGCACCCTGTTTTACGAGAGAGAACTCCTTTTCTTCCCAGAACCATGCCTACCGTGACGAGAGGCCCGTCACAAAGGGTGTCTCTCCGTGTCGTTCAAGGCCCGACCCAGGGAACTTGCAGCCTGGGAAAGACGGCCTGTGCCTTCAGGCCCGCATTGCAAGCCAGACAGGCAGTAAAGGTAACCTGGGGATTCAACAAGCCACACACCACGCAAGGTACACAATGGGCCCTTCCCTGAATCAACGTGTTTACGCAGGGTGTTCTGCCGGGAGCGAACGGCCTCAACCACGGCAGGCTCTCGTTAGGCCTATAAGCGTCTGCCTCTTCCGAAACACCGGAGTGTTGTGTTGCCTGCAGAACTCTGCTTTGGTTGCCGCTGCGGTGCAAGCTGACTTTCTCCGTGAGTAGAGTGACTTTCCAACCGAGGTGCCACAAGGCGTTCTAAGCAGACTTAGTTCCTCAGTGCAGCTGAGAGAAGGTCAGTGTCGAAAACTTCCAGGGCACGGTGGACTGGCTAGAAAGGCGTGCCTGATGCTGTTGGAGTGCCGAGGAATCGTAGCCGTCCCCTTTAAAAGCGCTGGGGGTAGCCCTTGCCTCGGCATGCACAGTAGGCCCCTCTCTCAAGGGCCTAGGGTCCTGGGTGTGGCACAGCATGCCCCCAGGGGCCGGGGCTTTTCGCAGGGAAGAGGGTGCACACCCGAAGCGTCTAGGAGTCCTGAAAAGGGCGGCACCGATCAAATAAAGCACTCGAGCGAATAAGACCTCAAAGAGCTCGCTGTGTGCTCCGTTCCTGCAGGGCGACTCAAAGCCTTTCTCGAGGCAGGCCGTCAAGTGGCCGACCCCTCTAGTCCTACAGCCTGACAGGATGAGCGCCCACCACGGAAGCACCCTGATTATATAGAGAAAACTCCTTCTCGTTCCCGAGCCCTGCCTCCAGTGCCTAGAGGCCCGTCAGAAACGGTGTTAATCGGGTAGCTTCAAGGCAGCCGGAATGGAGCTTTCAAAATGGGACTACAGGGCTTCTGCCCTCAGACCCCCGCTTCCAGTCAACACGTCGTGCACCTCCTTGTGCTCTCTAGCAAGTGCACAGGGACACGAGCTACACACTCGCTCCTTCCCTGAATCCACTTTTCTTCGCAGGGTGCTCTGCATGTAGCCAACTCCCTCATCCAAGGAAACCTCTAGGTAGGCTCTATCGGGCCTTAGCCTCTGCTAAAGGCCTGCAGTGTAAGAGGAAGCACTGGACTTTCGTGGCAGCAGGAACGCCAGCTGACTTTCTCCCGTAAGTGTGGTGCCCTCGGCTAAGGGGTCCTCGAAGGCCCGCGAAGCAGACTGTTTTCCTAAGTGCCGCTCAGACATGGGCAATGTAGGCAGAGTTCCTTGACAAGTAGGACGTGAGAGAAGAGTTTCCCTGGAGCTGTTGCAGTGCTGAGGAAAGCTAGCTCTCCCCAGGAGGTGTGCAGTGCGTTGCCCTACACTCGGCATACACAGAGTGACGGGGAAGGGCTTCCGGGCCTGGATGCCGCTGAGCAGGCCAGTGGAGCCTGCCGGTATTCAGTGGTCTTGCAGGGAATAGGGTGCGGACGCGAGGGTCCTGGGTGTCCTGAAGGGCGCACTAACCAAGAAAAGAAAGCAGAAGTGCGACGAAGGCCTCTTGGAAAGTGCTGCATGCCTCCGCTTCAGCAGGGCAATAAAGCCACTTTCCTCGAGGCAAGGGCTGACGTTCGGTCTCCAGGTAGGTACAGAGCATAGCAGCAGGAGCTCCCAAGCAGGCCCTGGACGCACCCTGTTTTACGAGAGAGAACTCCTTTTCTTCCCAGAACCATGCCTACCGTGACGAGAGGCCCGTCACAAAGGGTGTCTCTCCGTGTCGTTCAAGGCCCGACCCAGGGAACTTGCAGCCTGGGAAAGACGGCCTGTGCCTTCAGGCCCGCATTGCAAGCCAGACAGGCAGTAAAGGTAACCTGGGGATTCAACAAGCCACACACCACGCAAGGTACACAATGGGCCCTTCCCTGAATCAACGTGTTTACGCAGGGTGTTCTGCCGGGAGCGAACGGCCTCAACCACGGCAGGCTCTCGTTAGGCCTATAAGCGTCTGCCTCTTCCGAAACACCGGAGTGTTGTGTTGCCTGCAGAACTCTGCTTTGGTTGCCGCTGCGGTGCAAGCTGACTTTCTCCGTGAGTAGAGTGACTTTCCAACCGAGGTGCCACAAGGCGTTCTAAGCAGACTTAGTTCCTCAGTGCAGCTGAGAGAAGGTCAGTGTCGAAAACTTCCAGGGCACGGTGGACTGGCTAGAAAGGCGTGCCTGATGCTGTTGGAGTGCCGAGGAATCGTAGCCGTCCCCTTTAAAAGCGCTGGGGGTAGCCCTTGCCTCGGCATGCACAGTAGGCCCCTCTCTCAAGGGCCTAGGGTCCTGGGTGTGGCACAGCATGCCCCCAGGGGCCGGAGGTTTTCGCAGGGAAGAGGGTGCACACCCGAAGCGTCTAGGAGTCCTGAAAAGGGCGGCACCGATCAAATAAAGCACTCGAGCGAATAAGACCTCAAAGAGCTCGCTGTGTGCTCCGTTCCTGCAGGGCGACTCAAAGCCTTTCTCGAGGCAGGCCGTCAAGTGGCCGACCCCTCTAGTCCTACAGCCTGACAGGATGAGCGCCCACCACGGAAGCACCCTGATTATATAGAGAAAACTCCTTCTCGTTCCCGAGCCCTGCCTCCAGTGCCTAGAGGCCCGTCAGAAACGGTGTTAATCGGGTAGCTTCAAGGCAGCCGGAATGGAGCTTTCAAAATGGGACTACAGGGCTTCTGCCCTCAGACCCCCGCTTCCAGTCAACACGTCGTGCACCTCCTTGTGCTCTCTAGCAAGTGCACAGGGACACGAGCTACACGCTCGCTCCTTCCCTGAATCCACTTTTCTTCGCAGGGTGCTCTGCATGTAGCCAACTCCCTCATCCAAGGAAACCTCTAGGTAGGCTCTATCGGGCCTTAGCCTCTGCTAAAGGCCTGCAGTGTAAGAGGAAGCACTGGACTTTCGTGGCAGCAGGAACGCCAGCTGACTTTCTCCCGTAAGTGTGGTGCCCTCGGCTAAGGGGTCCTCGAAGGCCCGCGAAGCAGACTGTTTTCCTAAGTGCCGCTCAGACATGGGCAATGTAGGCAGAGTTCCTTGACAAGTAGGACGTGAGAGAAGAGTTTCCCTGGAGCTGTTGCAGTGCTGAGGAAAGCTAGCTCTCCCCAGGAGGTGTGCAGTGCGTTGCCCTACACTCGGCATACACAGAGTGACGGGGAAGGGCTTCCGGGCCTGGATGCCGCTGAGCAGGCCAGTGGAGCCTGCCGGTATTCAGTGGTCTTGCAGGGAATAGGGTGCGGACGCGAGGGTCCTGGGTGTCCTGAAGGGCGCACTAACCAAGAAAAGAAAGCAGAAGTGCGACGAAGGCCTCTTGGAAAGTGCTGCATGCCTCCGCTTCAGCAGGGCAATAAAGCCACTTTCCTCGAGGCAAGGGCTGACGTTCGGTCTCCAGGTAGGTACAGAGCATAGCAGCAGGAGCTCCCAAGCAGGCCCTGGACGCACCCTGTTTTACGAGAGAGAACTCCTTTTCTTCCCAGAACCATGCCTACCGTGACGAGAGGCCCGTCACAAAGGGTGTCTCTCCGTGTCGTTCAAGGCCCGACCCAGGGAACTTGCAGCCTGGGAAAGACGGCCTGTGCCTTCAGGCCCGCATTGCAAGCCAGACAGGCAGTAAAGGTAACCTGGGGATTCAACAAGCCACACACCACGCAAGGTACACAATGGGCCCTTCCCTGAATCAACGTGTTTACGCAGGGTGTTCTGCCGGGAGCGAACGGCCTCAACCACGGCAGGCTCTCGTTAGGCCTATAAGCGTCTGCCTCTTCCGAAACACCGGAGTGTTGTGTTGCCTGCAGAACTCTGCTTTGGTTGCCGCTGCGGTGCAAGCTGACTTTCTCCGTGAGTAGAGTGACTTTCCAACCGAGGTGCCACAAGGCGTTCTAAGCAGACTTAGTTCCTCAGTGCAGCTGAGAGAAGGTCAGTGTCGAAAACTTCCAGGGCACGGTGGACTGGCTAGAAAGGCGTGCCTGATGCTGTTGGAGTGCCGAGGAATCGTAGCCGTCCCCTTTAAAAGCGCTGGGGGTAGCCCTTGCCTCGGCATGCACAGTAGGCCCCTCTCTCAAGGGCCTAGGGTCCTGGGTGTGGCACAGCATGCCCCCAGGGGCCGGAGGTTTTCGCAGGGAAGAGGGTGCACACCCGAAGCGTCTAGGAGTCCTGAAAAGGGCGGCACCGATCAAATAAAGCACTCGAGCGAATAAGACCTCAAAGAGCTCGCTGTGTGCTCCGTTCCTGCAGGGCGACTCAAAGCCTTTCTCGAGGCAGGCCGTCAAGTGGCCGACCCCTCTAGTCCTACAGCCTGACAGGATGAGCGCCCACCACGGAAGCACCCTGATTATATAGAGAAAACTCCTTCTCGTTCCCGAGCCCTGCCTCCAGTGCCTAGAGGCCCGTCAGAAACGGTGTTAATCGGGTAGCTTCAAGGCAGCCGGAATGGAGCTTTCAAAATGGGACTACAGGGCTTCTGCCCTCAGACCCCCGCTTCCAGTCAACACGTCGTGCACCTCCTTGTGCTCTCTAGCAAGTGCACAGGGACACGAGCTACACGCTCGCTCCTTCCCTGAATCCACTTTTCTTCGCAGGGTGCTCTGCATGTAGCCAACTCCCTCATCCAAGGAAACCTCTAGGTAGGCTCTATCGGGCCTTAGCCTCTGCTAAAGGCCTGCAGTGTAAGAGGAAGCACTGGACTTTCGTGGCAGCAGGAACGCCAGCTGACTTTCTCCCGTAAGTGTGGTGCCCTCGGCTAAGGGGTCCTCGAAGGCCCGCGAAGCAGACTGTTTTCCTAAGTGCCGCTCAGACATGGGCAATGTAGGCAGAGTTCCTTGACAAGTAGGACGTGAGAGAAGAGTTTCCCTGGAGCTGTTGCAGTGCTGAGGAAAGCTAGCTCTCCCCAGGAGGTGTGCAGTGCGTTGCCCTACACTCGGCATACACAGAGTGACGGGGAAGGGCTTCCGGGCCTGGATGCCGCTGAGCAGGCCAGTGGAGCCTGCCGGTATTCAGTGGTCTTGCAGGGAATAGGGTGCGGACGCGAGGGTCCTGGGTGTCCTGAAGGGCGCACTAACCAAGAAAAGAAAGCAGAAGTGCGACGAAGGCCTCTTGGAAAGTGCTCCATGCCTCCGCTTCAGCAGGGCAATAAAGCCACTTTCCTCGAGGCAAGGGCTGACGTTCGGTCTCCAGGTAGGTACAGAGCATAGCAGCAGGAGCTCCCAAGCAGGCCCTGGACGCACCCTGTTTTACGAGAGAGAACTCCTTTTCTTCCCAGAACCATGCCTACCGTGACGAGAGGCCCGTCACAAAGGGTGTCTCTCCGTGTCGTTCAAGGCCCGACCCAGGGAACTTGCAGCCTGGGAAAGACGGCCTGTGCCTTCAGGCCCGCATTGCAAGCCAGACAGGCAGTAAAGGTAACCTGGGGATTCAACAAGCCACACACCACGCAAGGTACACAATGGGCCCTTCCCTGAATCAACGTGTTTACGCAGGGTGTTCTGCCGGGAGCGAACGGCCTCAACCACGGCAGGCTCTCGTTAGGCCTATAAGCGTCTGCCTCTTCCGAAACACCGGAGTGTTGTGTTGCCTGCAGAACTCTGCTTTGGTTGCCGCTGCGGTGCAAGCTGACTTTCTCCGTGAGTAGAGTGACTTTCCAACCGAGGTGCCACAAGGCGTTCTAAGCAGACTTAGTTCCTCAGTGCAGCTGAGAGAAGGTCAGTGTCGAAAACTTCCAGGGCACGGTGGACTGGCTAGAAAGGCGTGCCTGATGCTGTTGGAGTGCCGAGGAATCGTAGCCGTCCCCTTTAAAAGCGCTGGGGGTAGCCCTTGCCTCGGCATGCACAGTAGGCCCCTCTCTCAAGGGCCTAGGGTCCTGGGTGTGGCACAGCATGCCCCCAGGGGCCGGGGCTTTTCGCAGGGAAGAGGGTGCACACCCGAAGCGTCTAGGAGTCCTGAAAAGGGCGGCACCGATCAAATAAAGCACTCGAGCGAATAAGACCTCAAAGAGTTCGCTGTGTGCTCCGTTCCTGCAGGGCGACTCAAAGCCTTTCTCGAGGCAGGCCGTCAAGTGGCCGACCCCTCTAGTCCTACAGCCTGACAGGATGAGCGCCCACCACGGAAGCACCCTGATTATATAGAGAAAACTCCTTCTCGTTCCCGAGCCCTGCCTCCAGTGCCTAGAGGCCCGTCAGAAACGGTGTTAATCGGGTAGCTTCAAGGCAGCCGGAATGGAGCTTTCAAAATGGGACTACAGGGCTTCTGCCCTCAGACCCCCGCTTCCAGTCAACACGTCGTGCACCTCCTTGTGCTTTCTAGCAAGTGCACAGGGACACGAGCTACACACTCGCTCCTTCCCTGAATCCACTTTCCTTCGCAGGGTGCTCTGCATGTAGCCAACTCCCTCATCCAAGGAAACCTCTAGGTAGGCTCTATCGGGCCTTAGCCTCTGCTAAAGGCCTGCAGTGTAAGAGGAAGCACTGGACTTTCGTGGCAGCAGGAACGCCAGCTGACTTTCTCCCGTAAGTGTGGTGCCCTCGGCTAAGGGGTCCTCGAAGGCCCGCGAAGCAGACTGTTTTCCTAAGTGCCGCTCAGACATGGGCAATGTAGGCAGAGTTCCTTGACAAGTAGGACGTGAGAGAAGAGTTTCCCTGGAGCTGTTGCAGTGCTGAGGAAAGCTAGCTCTCCCCAGGAGGTGTGCAGTGCGTTGCCCTACACTCGGCATACACAGAGTGACGGGGAAGGGCTTCCGGGCCTGGATGCCGCTGAGCAGGCCAGTGGAGCCTGCCGGTATTCAGTGGTCTTGCAGGGAATAGGGTGCGGACGCGAGGGTCCTGGGTGTCCTGAACGGCGCACTAACCAAGAAAAGAAAGCAGAAGTGCGACGAAGGCCTCTTGGAAAGTGCTGCATGCCTCCGCTTCAGCAGGGCAATAAAGCCACTTTCCTCGAGGCAAGGGCTGACGTTCGGTCTCCAGGTAGGTACAGAGCATAGCAGCAGGAGCTCCCAAGCAGGCCCTGGACGCACCCTGTTATACGAGAGAGAACTCCTTTTCTTCCCAGAACCATGCCTACCGTGACGAGAGGCCCGTCACAAAGGGTGTCTCTCCGTGTCGTTCAAGGCCCGACCCAGGGAACTTGCAGCCTGGGAAAGACGGCCTGTGCCTTCAGGCCCGCATTGCAAGCCAGACAGGCAGTAAAGGTAACCTGGGGATTCAAAAAGCCACACACCACGCAAGGTACACAATGGGCCCTTCCCTGAATCAACGTGTTTACGCAGGGTGTTCTGCCGGGAGCGAACGGCCTCAACCACGGCAGGCTCTCGTTAGGCCTATAAGCGTCTGCCTCTTCCGAAACACCGGAGTGTTGTGTTGCCTGCAGAACTCTGCTTTGGTTGCCGCTGCGGTGCAAGCTGACTTTCTCCGTGAGTAGAGTGACTTTCCAACCGAGGTGCCACAAGGCGTTCTAAGCAGACTTAGTTCCTCAGTGCAGCTGAGAGAAGGTCAGTGTCGAAAACTTCCAGGGCACGGTGGACTGGCTAGAAAGGCGTGCCTGATGCTGTTGGAGTGCCGAGGAATCGTAGCCGTCCCCTTTAAAAGCGCTGGGGGTAGCCCTTGCCTCGGCATGCACAGTAGGCCCCTCTCTCAAGGGCCTAGGGTCCTGGGTGTGGCACAGCATGCCCCCAGGGGCCGGGGCTTTTCGCAGGGAAGAGGGTGCACACCCGAAGCGTCTAGGAGTCCTGAAAAGGGCGGCACCGATCAAATAAAGCACTCGAGCGAATAAGACCTCAAAGAGCTCGCTGTGTGCTCCGTTCCTGCAGGGCGACTCAAAGCCTTTCTCGAGGCAGGCCGTCAAGTGGCCGACCCCTCTAGTCCTACAGCCTGACAGGATGAGCGCCCACCACGGAAGCACCCTGATTATATAGAGAAAACTCCTTCTCGTTCCCGAGCCCTGCCTCCAGTGCCTAGAGGCCCGTCAGAAACGGTGTTAATCGGGTAGCTTCAAGGCAGCCGGAATGGAGCTTTCAAAATGGGACTACAGGGCTTCTGCCCTCAGACCCCCGCTTCCAGTCAACACGTCGTGCACCTCCTTGTGCTTTCTAGCAAGTGCACAGGGACACGAGCTACACACTCGCTCCTTCCCTGAATCCACTTTCCTTCGCAGGGTGCTCTGCATGTAGCCAACTCCCTCATCCAAGGAAACCTCTAGGTAGGCTCTATCGGGCCTTAGCCTCTGCTAAAGGCCTGCAGTGTAAGAGGAAGCACTGGACTTTCGTGGCAGCAGGAACGCCAGCTGACTTTCTCCCGTAAGTGTGGTGCCCTCGGCTAAGGGGTCCTCGAAGGCCCGCGAAGCAGACTGTTTTCCTAAGTGCCGCTCAGACATGGGCAATGTAGGCAGAGTTCCTTGACAAGTAGGACGTGAGAGAAGAGTTTCCCTGGAGCTGTTGCAGTGCTGAGGAAAGCTAGCTCTCCCCAGGAGGTGTGCAGTGCGTTGCCCTACACTCGGCATACACAGAGTGACGGGGAAGGGCTTCCGGGCCTGGATGCCGCTGAGCAGGCCAGTGGAGCCTGCCGGTATTCAGTGGTCTTGCAGGGAATAGGGTGCGGACGCGAGGGTCCTGGGTGTCCTGAAGGGCGCACTAACCAAGAAAAGAAAGCAGAAGTGCGACGAAGGCCTCTTGGAAAGTGCTGCATGCCTCCGCTTCAGCAGGGCAATAAAGCCACTTTCCTCGAGGCAAGGGCTGACGTTCGGTCTCCAGGTAGGTACAGAGCATAGCAGCAGGAGCTCCCAAGCAGGCCCTGGACGCACCCTGTTTTACGAGAGAGAACTCCTTTTCTTCCCAGAACCATGCCTACCGTGACGAGAGGCCCGTCACAAAGGGTGTCTCTCCGTGTCGTTCAAGGCCCGACCCAGGGAACTTGCAGCCTGGGAAAGACGGCCTGTGCCTTCAGGCCCGCATTGCAAGCCAGACAGGCAGTAAAGGTAACCTGGGGATTCAACAAGCCACACACCACGCAAGGTACACAATGGGCCCTTCCCTGAATCAACGTGTTTACGCAGGGTGTTCTGCCGGGAGCGAACGGCCTCAACCACGGCAGGCTCTCGTTAGGCCTATAAGCGTCTGCCTCTTCCGAAACACCGGAGTGTTGTGTTGCCTGCAGAACTCTGCTTTGGTTGCCGCTGCGGTGCAAGCTGACTTTCTCCGTGAGTAGAGTGACTTTCCAACCGAGGTGCCACAAGGCGTTCTAAGCAGACTTAGTTCCTCAGTGCAGCTGAGAGAAGGTCAGTGTCGAAAACTTCCAGGGCACGGTGGACTGGCTAGAAAGGCGTGCCTGATGCTGTTGGAGTGCCGAGGAATCGTAGCCGTCCCCTTTAAAAGCGCTGGGGGTAGCCCTTGCCTCGGCATGCACAGTAGGCCCCTCTCTCAAGGGCCTAGGGTCCTGGGTGTGGCACAGCATGCCCCCAGGGGCCGGGGCTTTTCGCAGGGAAGAGGGTGCACACCCGAAGCGTCTAGGAGTCCTGAAAAGGGCGGCACCGATCAAATAAAGCACTCGAGCGAATAAGACCTCAAAGAGCTCGCTGTGTGCTCCGTTCCTGCAGGGCGACTCAAAGCCTTTCTCGAGGCAGGCCGTCAAGTGGCCGACCCCTCTAGTCCTACAGCCTGACAGGATGAGCGCCCACCACGGAAGCACCCTGATTATATAGAGAAAACTCCTTCTCGTTCCCGAGCCCTGCCTCCAGTGCCTAGAGGCCCGTCAGAAACGGTGTTAATCGGGTAGCTTCAAGGCAGCCGGAATGGAGCTTTCAAAATGGGACTACAGGGCTTCTGCCCTCAGACCCCCGCTTCCAGTCAACACGTCGTGCACCTCCTTGTGCTTTCTAGCAAGTGCACAGGGACACGAGCTACACACTCGCTCCTTCCCTGAATCCACTTTCCTTCGCAGGGTGCTCTGCATGTAGCCAACTCCCTCATCCAAGGAAACCTCTAGGTAGGCTCTATCGGGCCTTAGCCTCTGCTAAAGGCCTGCAGTGTAAGAGGAAGCACTGGACTTTCGTGGCAGCAGGAACGCCAGCTGACTTTCTCCCGTAAGTGTGGTGCCCTCGGCTAAGGGGTCCTCGAAGGCCCGCGAAGCAGACTGTTTTCCTAAGTGCCGCTCAGACATGGGCAATGTAGGCAGAGTTCCTTGACAAGTAGGACGTGAGAGAAGAGTTTCCCTGGAGCTGTTGCAGTGCTGAGGAAAGCTAGCTCTCCCCAGGAGGTGTGCAGTGCGTTGCCCTACACTCGGCATACACAGAGTGACGGGGAAGGGCTTCCGGGCCTGGATGCCGCTGAGCAGGCCAGTGGAGCCTGCCGGTATTCAGTGGTCTTGCAGGGAATAGGGTGCGGACGCGAGGGTCCTGGGTGTCCTGAAGGGCGCACTAACCAAGAAAAGAAAGCAGAAGTGCGACGAAGGCCTCTTGGAAAGTGCTGCATGCCTCCGCTTCAGCAGGGCAATAAAGCCACTTTCCTCGAGGCAAGGGCTGACGTTCGGTCTCCAGGTAGGTACAGAGCATAGCAGCAGGAGCTCCCAAGCAGGCCCTGGACGCACCCTGTTTTACGAGAGAGAACTCCTTTTCTTCCCAGAACCATGCCTACCGTGACGAGAGGCCCGTCACAAAGGGTGTCTCTCCGTGTCGTTCAAGGCCCGACCCAGGGAACTTGCAGCCTGGGAAAGACGGCCTGTGCCTTCAGGCCCGCATTGCAAGCCAGACAGGCAGTAAAGGTAACCTGGGGATTCAAAAAGCCACACACCACGCAAGGTACACAATGGGCCCTTCCCTGAATCAACGTGTTTACGCAGGGTGTTCTGCCGGGAGCGAACGGCCTCAACCACGGCAGGCTCTCGTTAGGCCTATAAGCGTCTGCCTCTTCCGAAACACCGGAGTGTTGTGTTGCCTGCAGAACTCTGCTTTGGTTGCCGCTGCGGTGCAAGCTGACTTTCTCCGTGAGTAGAGTGACTTTCCAACCGAGGTGCCACAAGGCGTTCTAAGCAGACTTAGTTCCTCAGTGCAGCTGAGAGAAGGTCAGTGTCGAAAACTTCCAGGGCACGGTGGACTGGCTAGAAAGGCGTGCCTGATGCTGTTGGAGTGCCGAGGAATCGTAGCCGTCCCCTTTAAAAGCGCTGGGGGTAGCCCTTGCCTCGGCATGCACAGTAGGCCCCTCTCTCAAGGGCCTAGGGTCCTGGGTGTGGCACAGCATGCCCCCAGGGGCCGGGGGTTTTCGCAGGGAAGAGGGTGCACACCCGAAGCGTCTAGGAGTCCTGAAAAGGGCGGCACCGATCAAATAAAGCACTCGAGCGAATAAGACCTCAAAGAGCTCGCTGTGTGCTCCGTTCCTGCAGGGCGACTCAAAGCCTTTCTCGAGGCAGGCCGTCAAGTGGCCGACCCCTCTAGTCCTACAGCCTGACAGGATGAGCGCCCACCACGGAAGCACCCTGATTATATAGAGAAAACTCCTTCTCGTTCCCGAGCCCTGCCTCCAGTGCCTAGAGGCCCGTCAGAAACGGTGTTAATCGGGTAGCTTCAAGGCAGCCGGAATGGAGCTTTCAAAATGGGACTACAGGGCTTCTGCCCTCAGACCCCCGCTTCCAGTCAACACGTCGTGCACCTCCTTGTGCTCTCTAGCAAGTGCACAGGGACACGAGCTACACACTCGCTCCTTCCCTGAATCCACTTTCCTTCGCAGGGTGCTCTGCATGTAGCCAACTCCCTCATCCAAGGAAACCTCTAGGTAGGCTCTATCGGGCCTTAGCCTCTGCTAAAGGCCTGCAGTGTAAGAGGAAGCACTGGACTTTCGTGGCAGCAGGAACGCCAGCTGACTTTCTCCCGTAAGTGTGGTGCCCTCGGCTAAGGGGTCCTCGAAGGCCCGCGAAGCAGACTGTTTTCCTAAGTGCCGCTCAGACATGGGCAATGTAGGCAGAGTTCCTTGACAAGTAGGACGTGAGAGAAGAGTTTCCCTGGAGCTGTTGCAGTGCTGAGGAAAGCTAGCTCTCCCCAGGAGGTGTGCAGTGCGTTGCCCTACACTCGGCATACACAGAGTGACGGGGAAGGGCTTCCGGGCCTGGATGCCGCTGAGCAGGCCAGTGGAGCCTGCCGGTATTCAGTGGTCTTGCAGGGAATAGGGTGCGGACGCGAGGGTCCTGGGTGTCCTGAAGGGCGCACTAACCAAGAAAAGAAAGCAGAAGTGCGACGAAGGCCTCTTGGAAAGTGCTGCATGCCTCCGCTTCAGCAGGGCAATAAAGCCACTTTCCTCGAGGCAAGGGCTGACGTTCGGTCTCCAGGTAGGTACAGAGCATAGCAGCAGGAGCTCCCAAGCAGGCCCTGGACGCACCCTGTTTTACGAGAGAGAACTCCTTTTCTTCCCAGAACCATGCCTACCGTGACGAGAGGCCCGTCACAAAGGGTGTCTCTCCGTGTCGTTCAAGGCCCGACCCAGGGAACTTGCAGCCTGGGAAAGACGGCCTGTGCCTTCAGGCCCGCATTGCAAGCCAGACAGGCAGTAAAGGTAACCTGGGGATTCAACAAGCCACACACCACGCAAGGTACACAATGGGCCCTTCCCTGAATCAACGTGTTTACGCAGGGTGTTCTGCCGGGAGCGAACGGCCTCAACCACGGCAGGCTCTCGTTAGGCCTATAAGCGTCTGCCTCTTCCGAAACACCGGAGTGTTGTGTTGCCTGCAGAACTCTGCTTTGGTTGCCGCTGCGGTGCAAGCTGACTTTCTCCGTGAGTAGAGTGACTTTCCAACCGAGGTGCCACAAGGCGTTCTAAGCAGACTTAGTTCCTCAGTGCAGCTGAGAGAAGGTCAGTGTCGAAAACTTCCAGGGCACGGTGGACTGGCTAGAAAGGCGTGCCTGATGCTGTTGGAGTGCCGAGGAATCGTAGCCGTCCCCTTTAAAAGCGCTGGGGGTAGCCCTTGCCTCGGCATGCACAGTAGGCCCCTCTCTCAAGGGCCTAGGGTCCTGGGTGTGGCACAGCATGCCCCCAGGGGCCGGGGCTTTTCGCAGGGAAGAGGGTGCACACCCGAAGCGTCTAGGAGTCCTGAAAAGGGCGGCACCGATCAAATAAAGCACTCGAGCGAATAAGACCTCAAAGAGCTCGCTGTGTGCTCCGTTCCTGCAGGGCGACTCAAAGCCTTTCTCGAGGCAGGCCGTCAAGTGGCCGACCCCTCTAGTCCTACAGCCTGACAGGATGAGCGCCCACCACGGAAGCACCCTGATTATATAGAGAAAACTCCTTCTCGTTCCCGAGCCCTGCCTCCAGTGCCTAGAGGCCCGTCAGAAACGGTGTTAATCGGGTAGCTTCAAGGCAGCCGGAATGGAGCTTTCAAAATGGGACTACAGGGCTTCTGCCCTCAGACCCCCGCTTCCAGTCAACACGTCGTGCACCTCCTTGTGCTTTCTAGCAAGTGCACAGGGACACGAGCTACACACTCGCTCCTTCCCTGAATCCACTTTCCTTCGCAGGGTGCTCTGCATGTAGCCAACTCCCTCATCCAAGGAAACCTCTAGGTAGGCTCTATCGGGCCTTAGCCTCTGCTAAAGGCCTGCAGTGTAAGAGGAAGCACTGGACTTTCGTGGCAGCAGGAACGCCAGCTGACTTTCTCCCGTAAGTGTGGTGCCCTCGGCTAAGGGGTCCTCGAAGGCCCGCGAAGCAGACTGTTTTCCTAAGTGCCGCTCAGACATGGGCAATGTAGGCAGAGTTCCTTGACAAGTAGGACGTGAGAGAAGAGTTTCCCTGGAGCTGTTGCAGTGCTGAGGAAAGCTAGCTCTCCCCAGGAGGTGTGCAGTGCGTTGCCCTACACTCGGCATACACAGAGTGACGGGGAAGGGCTTCCGGGCCTGGATGCCGCTGAGCAGGCCAGTGGAGCCTGCCGGTATTCAGTGGTCTTGCAGGGAATAGGGTGCGGACGCGAGGGTCCTGGGTGTCCTGAAGGGCGCACTAACCAAGAAAAGAAAGCAGAAGTGCGACGAAGGCCTCTTGGAAAGTGCTGCATGCCTCCGCTTCAGCAGGGCAATAAAGCCACTTTCCTCGAGGCAAGGGCTGACGTTCGGTCTCCAGGTAGGTACAGAGCATAGCAGCAGGAGCTCCCAAGCAGGCCCTGGACGCACCCTGTTTTACGAGAGAGAACTCCTTTTCTTCCCAGAACCATGCCTACCGTGACGAGAGGCCCGTCACAAAGGGTGTCTCTCCGTGTCGTTCAAGGCCCGACCCAGGGAACTTGCAGCCTGGGAAAGACGGCCTGTGCCTTCAGGCCCGCATTGCAAGCCAGACAGGCAGTAAAGGTAACCTGGGGATTCAACAAGCCACACACCACGCAAGGTACACAATGGGCCCTTCCCTGAATCAACGTGTTTACGCAGGGTGTTCTGCCGGGAGCGAACGGCCTCAACCACGGCAGGCTCTCGTTAGGCCTATAAGCGTCTGCCTCTTCCGAAACACCGGAGTGTTGTGTTGCCTGCAGAACTCTGCTTTGGTTGCCGCTGCGGTGCAAGCTGACTTTCTCCGTGAGTAGAGTGACTTTCCAACCGAGGTGCCACAAGGCGTTCTAAGCAGACTTAGTTCCTCAGTGCAGCTGAGAGAAGGTCAGTGTCGAAAACTTCCAGGGCACGGTGGACTGGCTAGAAAGGCGTGCCTGATGCTGTTGGAGTGCCGAGGAATCGTAGCCGTCCCCTTTAAAAGCGCTGGGGGTAGCCCTTGCCTCGGCATGCACAGTAGGCCCCTCTCTCAAGGGCCTAGGGTCCTGGGTGTGGCACAGCATGCCCCCAGGGGCCGGGGCTTTTCGCAGGGAAGAGGGTGCACACCCGAAGCGTCTAGGAGTCCTGAAAAGGGCGGCACCGATCAAATAAAGCACTCGAGCGAATAAGACCTCAAAGAGCTCGCTGTGTGCTCCGTTCCTGCAGGGCGACTCAAAGCCTTTCTCGAGGCAGGCCGTCAAGTGGCCGACCCCTCTAGTCCTACAGCCTGACAGGATGAGCGCCCACCACGGAAGCACCCTGATTATATAGAGAAAACTCCTTCTCGTTCCCGAGCCCTGCCTCCAGTGCCTAGAGGCCCGTCAGAAACGGTGTTAATCGGGTAGCTTCAAGGCAGCCGGAATGGAGCTTTCAAAATGGGACTACAGGGCTTCTGCCCTCAGACCCCCGCTTCCAGTCAACACGTCGTGCACCTCCTTGTGCTTTCTAGCAAGTGCACAGGGACACGAGCTACACACTCGCTCCTTCCCTGAATCCACTTTCCTTCGCAGGGTGCTCTGCATGTAGCCAACTCCCTCATCCAAGGAAACCTCTAGGTAGGCTCTATCGGGCCTTAGCCTCTGCTAAAGGCCTGCAGTGTAAGAGGAAGCACTGGACTTTCGTGGCAGCAGGAACGCCAGCTGACTTTCTCCCGTAAGTGTGGTGCCCTCGGCTAAGGGGTCCTCGAAGGCCCGCGAAGCAGACTGTTTTCCTAAGTGCCGCTCAGACATGGGCAATGTAGGCAGAGTTCCTTGACAAGTAGGACGTGAGAGAAGAGTTTCCCTGGAGCTGTTGCAGTGCTGAGGAAAGCTAGCTCTCCCCAGGAGGTGTGCAGTGCGTTGCCCTACACTCGGCATACACAGAGTGACGGGGAAGGGCTTCCGGGCCTGGATGCCGCTGAGCAGGCCAGTGGAGCCTGCCGGTATTCAGTGGTCTTGCAGGGAATAGGGTGCGGACGCGAGGGTCCTGGGTGTCCTGAACGGCGCACTAACCAAGAAAAGAAAGCAGAAGTGCGACGAAGGCCTCTTGGAAAGTGCTGCATGCCTCCGCTTCAGCAGGGCAATAAAGCCACTTTCCTCGAGGCAAGGGCTGACGTTCGGTCTCCAGGTAGGTACAGAGCATAGCAGCAGGAGCTCCCAAGCAGGCCCTGGACGCACCCTGTTATACGAGAGAGAACTCCTTTTCTTCCCAGAACCATGCCTACCGTGACGAGAGGCCCGTCACAAAGGGTGTCTCTCCGTGTCGTTCAAGGCCCGACCCAGGGAACTTGCAGCCTGGGAAAGACGGCCTGTGCCTTCAGGCCCGCATTGCAAGCCAGACAGGCAGTAAAGGTAACCTGGGGATTCAACAAGCCACACACCACGCAAGGTACACAATGGGCCCTTCCCTGAATCAACGTGTTTACGCAGGGTGTTCTGCCGGGAGCGAACGGCCTCAACCACGGCAGGCTCTCGTTAGGCCTATAAGCGTCTGCCTCTTCCGAAACACCGGAGTGTTGTGTTGCCTGCAGAACTCTGCTTTGGTTGCCGCTGCGGTGCAAGCTGACTTTCTCCGTGAGTAGAGTGACTTTCCAACCGAGGTGCCACAAGGCGTTCTAAGCAGACTTAGTTCCTCAGTGCAGCTGAGAGAAGGTCAGTGTCGAAAACTTCCAGGGCACGGTGGACTGGCTAGAAAGGCGTGCCTGATGCTGTTGGAGTGCCGAGGAATCGTAGCCGTCCCCTTTAAAAGCGCTGGGGGTAGCCCTTGCCTCGGCATGCACAGTAGGCCCCTCTCTCAAGGGCCTAGGGTCCTGGGTGTGGCACAGCATGCCCCCAGGGGCCGGGGGTTTTCGCAGGGAAGAGGGTGCACACCCGAAGCGTCTAGGAGTCCTGAAAAGGGCGGCACCGATCAAATAAAGCACTCGAGCGAATAAGACCTCAAAGAGCTCGCTGTGTGCTCCGTTCCTGCAGGGCGACTCAAAGCCTTTCTCGAGGCAGGCCGTCAAGTGGCCGACCCCTCTAGTCCTACAGCCTGACAGGATGAGCGCCCACCACGGAAGCACCCTGATTATATAGAGAAAACTCCTTCTCGTTCCCGAGCCCTGCCTCCAGTGCCTAGAGGCCCGTCAGAAACGGTGTTAATCGGGTAGCTTCAAGGCAGCCGGAATGGAGCTTTCAAAATGGGACTACAGGGCTTCTGCCCTCAGACCCCCGCTTCCAGTCAACACGTCGTGCACCTCCTTGTGCTCTCTAGCAAGTGCACAGGGACACGAGCTACACACTCGCTCCTTCCCTGAATCCACTTTTCTTCGCAGGGTGCTCTGCATGTAGCCAACTCCCTCATCCAAGGAAACCTCTAGGTAGGCTCTATCGGGCCTTAGCCTCTGCTAAAGGCCTGCAGTGTAAGAGGAAGCACTGGACTTTCGTGGCAGCAGGAACGCCAGCTGACTTTCTCCCGTAAGTGTGGTGCCCTCGGCTAAGGGGTCCTCGAAGGCCCGCGAAGCAGACTGTTTTCCTAAGTGCCGCTCAGACATGGGCAATGTAGGCAGAGTTCCTTGACAAGTAGGACGTGAGAGAAGAGTTTCCCTGGAGCTGTTGCAGTGCTGAGGAAAGCTAGCTCTCCCCAGGAGGTGTGCAGTGCGTTGCCCTACACTCGGCATACACAGAGTGACGGGGAAGGGCTTCCGGGCCTGGATGCCGCTGAGCAGGCCAGTGGAGCCTGCCGGTATTCAGTGGTCTTGCAGGGAATAGGGTGCGGACGCGAGGGTCCTGGGTGTCCTGAACGGCGCACTAACCAAGAAAAGAAAGCAGAAGTGCGACGAAGGCCTCTTGGAAAGTGCTGCATGCCTCCGCCTCAGCAGGGCAATAAAGCCACTTTCCTCGAGGCAAGGGCTGACGTTCGGTCTCCAGGTAGGTACAGAGCATAGCAGCAGGAGCTCCCAAGCAGGCCCTGGACGCACCCTGTTTTACGAGAGAGAACTCCTTTTCTTCCCAGAACCAGGCCTACCGTGACGAGAGGCCCGTCACAAAGGGTGTCTCTCCGTGTCGTTCAAGGCCCGACCCAGGGAACTTGCAGCCTGGGAAAGACGGCCTGTGCCTTCAGGCCCGCATTGCAAGCCAGACAGGCAGTAAAGGTAACCTGGGGATTCAACAAGCCACACACCACGCAAGGTACACAATGGGCCCTTCCCTGAATCAACGTGTTTACAAAGGGTGTTCTGCCGGGAGCGAACGGCCTCAACCACGGCAGGCTCTCGTTAGGCCTATAAGCGTCTGCCTCTTCCGAAACACCGGAGTGTTGTGTTGCCTGCAGAACTCTGCTTTGGTTGCCGCTGCGGTGCAAGCTGACTTTCTCCGTGAGTAGAGTGACTTTCCAACCGAGGTGCCACAAGGCGTTCTAAGCAGACTTAGTTCCTCAGTGCAGCTGAGAGAAGGTCAGTGTCGAAAACTTCCAGGGCACGGTGGACTGGCTAGAAAGGCGTGCCTGATGCTGTTGGAGTGCCGAGGAATCGTAGCCGTCCCCTTTAAAAGCGCTGGGGGTAGCCCTTGCCTCGGCATACACAGTAGGCCCCTCTCTCAAGGGCCTAGGGTCCTGGGTGTGGCACAGCATGCCCCCAGGGGCCGGGGGTTTTCGCAGGGAAGAGGGTGCACACCCGAAGCGTCTAGGAGTCCTGAAAAGGGCGGCACCGATCAAATAAAGCACTCGAGCGAATAAGACCTCAAAGAGCTCGCTGTGTGCTCCGTTCCTGCAGGGCGACTCAAAGCCTTTCTCGAGGCAGGCCGTCAAGTGGCCGACCCCTCTAGTCCTACAGCCTGACAGGATGAGCGCCCACCACGGAAGCACCCTGATTATATAGAGAAAACTCCTTCTCGTTCCCGAGCCCTGCCTCCAGTGCCTAGAGGCCCGTCAGAAACGGTGTTAATCGGGTAGCTTCAAGGCAGCAGGAATGGAGCTTTCAAAATGGGACTACAGGGCTTCTGCCCTCAGACCCCCGCTTCCAGTCAACACGTAGTGCACCTCCTTGTGCTTTCTAGCAAGTGCACAGGGACACGAGCTACACACTCGCTCCTTCCCTGAATCCACTTTTCTTCGCAGGGTGTTCTGCATGTAGCCAACTCGCTCATCCAAGGAAACCTCTAGGTAGGCTCTATCGGGCCTTAGCCTCTGCTAAAGGCCTGCAGTGTAAGAGGAAGCACTGGACTTTCGTGGCAGCAGGAACGCCAGCTGACTTTCTCCCGTAAGTGTGGTGCCCTCGGCTAAGGGGTCCTCGAAGGCCCGCGAAGCAGACTGTTTTCCTAAGTGCCGCTCAGACATGGGCAATGTAGGCAGAGTTCCTTGACAAGTAGGACGTGAGAGAAGAGTTTCCCTGGAGCTGTTGCAGTGCTGAGGAAAGCTAGCTCTCCCCAGGAGGTGTGCAGTGCGTTGCCCTACACTCGGCATACACAGAGTGACGGGGAAGGGCTTCCGGGCCTGGATGCCGCTGAGCAGGCCAGTGGAGCCTGCCGGTATTCAGTGGTCTTGCAGGGAATAGGGTGCGGACGCGAGGGTCCTGGGTGTCCTGAACGGCGCACTAACCAAGAAAAGAAAGCAGAAGTGCGACGAAGGCCTCTTGGAAAGTGCTGCATGCCTCCGCCTCAGCAGGGCAATAAAGCCACTTTCCTCGAGGCAAGGGCTGACGTTCGGTCTCCAGGTAGGTACAGAGCATAGCAGCAGGAGCTCCCAAGCAGGCCCTGGACGCACCCTGTTTTACGAGAGAGAACTCCTTTTCTTCCCAGAACCATGCCTACCGTGACGAGAGGCCCGTCACAAAGGGTGTCTCTCGTGTCGTTCAAGGCCCGACCCAGGGAACTTGCAGCCTGGGAAAGACGGCCTGTGCCTTCAGGCCCGCATTGCAAGCCAGACAGGCAGTAAAGGTAACCTGGGGATTCAACAAGCCACACACCACGCAAGGTACACAATGGGCCCTTCCCTGAATCAACGTGTTTACAAAGGGTGTTCTGCCGGGAGCGAACGGCCTCAACCACGGCAGGCTCTCGTTAGGCCTATAAGCGTCTGCCTCTTCCGAAACACCGGAGTGTTGTGTTGCCTGCAGAACTCTGCTTTGGTTGCCGCTGCGGTGCAAGCTGACTTTCTCCGCGAGTAGAGTGACTTTCCAACCGAGGTGCCACAAGGCGTTCTAAGCAGACTTAGTTCCTCAGTGCAGCTGAGAGAAGGTCAGTGTCGAAAACTTCCAGGGCACGGTGGACTGGCTAGAAAGGCGTGCCTGATGCTGTTGGAGTGCCGAGGAATCGTAGCCGTCCCCTTTAAAAGCGCTGGGGGTAGCCCTTGCCTCGGCATACACAGTAGGCCCCTCTCTCAAGGGCCTAGGGTCCTGGGTGTGGCACAGCATGCCCCCAGGGGCCGGGGGTTTTCGCAGGGAAGAGGGTGCACACCCGAAGCGTCTAGGAGTCCTGAAAAGGGCGGCACCGATCAAATAAAGCACTCGAGCGAATAAGACCTCAAAGAGCTCGCTGTGTGCTCCGTTCCTGCAGGGCGACTCAAAGCCTTTCTCGAGGCAGGCCGTCAAGTGGCCGACCCCTCTAGTCCTACAGCCTGACAGGATGAGCGCCCACCACGGAAGCACCCTGATTATATAGAGAAAACTCCTTCTCGTTCCCGAGCCCTGCCTCCAGTGCCTAGAGGCCCGTCAGAAACGGTGTTAATCGGGCAGCTTCAAGGCAGCAGGAATGGAGCTTTCAAAATGGGACTACAGGGCTTCTGCCCTCAGACCCCCGCTTCCAGTCAACACGTAGTGCACCTCCTTGTGCTTTCTAGCAAGTGCACAGGGACACGAGCTACACACTCGCTCCTTCCCTGAATCCACTTTTCTTCGCAGGGTGTTCTGCATGTAGCCAACTCGCTCATCCAAGGAAACCTCTAGGTAGGCTCTATCGGGCCTTAGCCTCTGCTAAAGGCCTGCAGTGTAAGAGGAAGCACTGGACTTTCGTGGCAGCAGGAACGCCAGCTGACTTTCTCCCGTAAGTGTGGTGCCCTCGGCTAAGGGGTCCTCGAAGGCCCGCGAAGCAGACTGTTTTCCTAAGTGCCGCTCAGACATGGGCAATGTAGGCAGAGTTCCTTGACAAGTAGGACGTGAGAGAAGAGTTTCCCTGGAGCTGTTGCAGTGCTGAGGAAAGCTAGCTCTCCCCAGGAGGTGTGCAGTGCGTTGCCCTACACTCGGCATACACAGAGTGACGGGGAAGGGCTTCCGGGCCTGGATGCCGCTGAGCAGGCCAGTGGAGCCTGCCGGTATTCAGTGGTCTTGCAGGGAATAGGGTGCGGACGCGAGGGTCCTGGGTGTCCTGAACGGCGCACTAACCAAGAAAAGAAAGCAGAAGTGCGACGAAGGCCTCTTGGAAAGTGCTGCATGCCTCCGCCTCAGCAGGGCAATAAAGCCACTTTCCTCGAGGCAAGGGCTGACGTTCGGTCTCCAGGTAGGTACAGAGCATAGCAGCAGGAGCTCCCAAGCAGGCCCTGGACGCACCCTGTTTTACGAGAGAGAACTCCTTTTCTTCCCAGAACCATGCCTACCGTGACGAGAGGCCCGTCACAAAGGGTGTCTCTCCGTGTCGTTCAAGGCCCGACCCAGGGAACTTGCAGCCTGGGAAAGACGGCCTGTGCCTTCAGGCCCGCATTGCAAGCCAGACAGGCAGTAAACGTAACCTGGGGATTCAACAAGCCACACACCACGCAAGGTACACAATGGGCCCTTCCCTGAATCAACGTGTTTACGCAGGGTGTTCTGCCGGGAGCGAACGGCCTCAACCACGGCAGGCTCTCGTTAGGCCTATAAGCGTCTGCCTCTTCCGAAACACCGGAGTGTTGTGTTGCCTGCAGAACTCTGCTTTGGTTGCCGCTGCGGTGCAAGCTGACTTTCTCCGTGAGTAGAGTGACTTTCCAACCGAGGTGCCACAAGGCGTTCTAAGCAGACTTAGTTCCTCAGTGCAGCTGAGAGAAGGTCAGTGTCGAAAACTTCCAGGGCACGGTGGACTGGCTAGAAAGGCGTGCCTGATGCTGTTGGAGTGCCGAGGAATCGTAGCCGTCCCCTTTAAAAGCGCTGGGGGTAGCCCTTGCCTCGGCATACACAGTAGGCCCCTCTCTCAAGGGCCTAGGGTCCTGGGTGTGGCACAGCATGCCCCCAGGGGCCGGGGGTTTTCGCAGGGAAGAGGGTGCACACCCGAAGCGTCTAGGAGTCCTGAAAAGGGCGGCACCGATCAAATAAAGCACTCGAGCGAATAAGACCTCAAAGAGCTCGCTGTGTGCTCCGTTCCTGCAGGGCGACTCAAAGCCTTTCTCGAGGCAGGCCGTCAAGTGGCCGACCCCTCTAGTCCTACAGCCTGACAGGATGAGCGCCCACCACGGAAGCACCCTGATTATATAGAGAAAACTCCTTCTCGTTCCCGAGCCCTGCCTCCAGTGCCTAGAGGCCCGTCAGAAACGGTGTTAATCGGGTAGCTTCAAGGCAGCAGGAATGGAGCTTTCAAAATGGGACTACAGGGCTTCTGCCCTCAGACCCCCGCTTCCAGTCAACACGTAGTGCACCTCCTTGTGCTTTCTAGCAAGTGCACAGGGACACGAGCTACACACTCGCTCCTTCCCTGAATCCACTTTTCTTCGCAGGGTGTTCTGCATGTAGCCAACTCGCTCATCCAAGGAAACCTCTAGGTAGGCTCAATCGGGCCTTAGCCTCTGCTAAAGGCCTGCAGTGTAAGAGGAAGCACTGGACTTTCGTGGCAGCAGGAACGCCAGCTGACTTTCTCCCGTAAGTGTGGTGCCCTCGGCTAAGGGGTCCTCGAAGGCCCGCGAAGCAGACTGTTTTCCTAAGTGCCGCTCAGACATGGGCAATGTAGGCAGAGTTCCTTGACAAGTAGGACGTGAGAGAAGAGTTTCCCTGGAGCTGTTGCAGTGCTGAGGAAAGCTAGCTCTCCCCAGGAGGTGTGCAGTGCGTTGCCCTACACTCGGCATACACAGAGTGACGGGGAAGGGCTTCCGGGCCTGGATGCCGCTGAGCAGGCCAGTGGAGCCTGCCGGTATTCAGTGGTCTTGCAGGGAATAGGGTGCGGACGCGAGGGTCCTGGGTGTCCTGAACGGCGCACTAACCAAGAAAAGAAAGCAGAAGTGCGACGAAGGCCTCTTGGAAAGTGCTGCATGCCTCCGCCTCAGCAGGGCAATAAAGCCACTTTCCTCGAGGCAAGGGCTGACGTTCGGTCTCCAGGTAGGTACAGAGCATAGCAGCAGGAGCTCCCAAGCAGGCCCTGGACGCACCCTGTTTTACGAGAGAGAACTCCTTTTCTTCCCAGAACCATGCCTACCGTGACGAGAGGCCCGTCACAAAGGGTGTCTCTCGTGTCGTTCAAGGCCCGACCCAGGGAACTTGCAGCCTGGGAAAGACGGCCTGTGCCTTCAGGCCCGCATTGCAAGCCAGACAGGCAGTAAAGGTAACCTGGGGATTCAACAAGCCACACACCACGCAAGGTACACAATGGGCCCTTCCCTGAATCAACGTGTTTACAAAGGGTGTTCTGCCGGGAGCGAACGGCCTCAACCACGGCAGGCTCTCGTTAGGCCTATAAGCGTCTGCCTCTTCCGAAACACCGGAGTGTTGTGTTGCCTGCAGAACTCTGCTTTGGTTGCCGCTGCGGTGCAAGCTGACTTTCTCCGCGAGTAGAGTGACTTTCCAACCGAGGTGCCACAAGGCGTTCTAAGCAGACTTAGTTCCTCAGTGCAGCTGAGAGAAGGTCAGTGTCGAAAACTTCCAGGGCATGGTGGACTGGCTAGAAAGGCGTGCCTGATGCTGTTGGAGTGCCGAGGAATCGTAGCCGTCCCCTTTAAAAGCGCTGGGGGTAGCCCTTGCCTCGGCATACACAGTAGGCCCCTCTCTCAAGGGCCTAGGGTCCTGGGTGTGGCACAGCATGCCCCCAGGGGCCGGGGGTTTTCGCAGGGAAGAGGGTGCACACCCGAAGCGTCTAGGAGTCCTGAAAAGGGCGGCACCGATCAAATAAAGCACTCGAGCGAATAAGACCTCAAAGAGCTCGCTGTGTGCTCCGTTCCTGCAGGGCGACTCAAAGCCTTTCTCGAGGCAGGCCGTCAAGTGGCCGACCCCTCTAGTCCTACAGCCTGACAGGATGAGCGCCCACCACGGAAGCACCCTGATTATATAGAGAAAACTCCTTCTCGTTCCCGAGCCCTGCCTCCAGTGCCTAGAGGCCCGTCAGAAACGGTGTTAATCGGGCAGCTTCAAGGCAGCAGGAATGGAGCTTTCAAAATGGGACTACAGGGCTTCTGCCCTCAGACCCCCGCTTCCAGTCAACACGTAGTGCACCTCCTTGTGCTTTCTAGCAAGTGCACAGGGACACGAGCTACACACTCGCTCCTTCCCTGAATCCACTTTTCTTCGCAGGGTGTTCTGCATGTAGCCAACTCGCTCATCCAAGGAAACCTCTAGGTAGGCTCTATCGGGCCTTAGCCTCTGCTAAAGGCCTGCAGTGTAAGAGGAAGCACTGGACTTTCGTGGCAGCAGGAACGCCAGCTGACTTTCTCCCGTAAGTGTGGTGCCCTCGGCTAAGGGGTCCTCGAAGGCCCGCGAAGCAGACTGTTTTCCTAAGTGCCGCTCAGACATGGGCAATGTAGGCAGAGTTCCTTGACAAGTAGGACGTGAGAGAAGAGTTTCCCTGGAGCTGTTGCAGTGCTGAGGAAAGCTAGCTCTCCCCAGGAGGTGTGCAGTGCGTTGCCCTACACTCGGCATACACAGAGTGACGGGGAAGGGCTTCCGGGCCTGGATGCCGCTGAGCAGGCCAGTGGAGCCTGCCGGTATTCAGTGGTCTTGCAGGGAATAGGGTGCGGACGCGAGGGTCCTGGGTGTCCTGAACGGCGCACTAACCAAGAAAAGAAAGAAGTGCGACGAAGGCCTCTTGGAAAGTGCTCCATGCCTCCGCTTCAGCAGGGCAATAAAGCCACTTTCCTCGAGGCAAGGGCTGACGTTCGGTCTCCAGGTAGGTACAGAGCATAGCAGCAGGAGCTCCCAAGCAGGCCCTGGACGCATCCTGTTTTACGAGAGAGAACTCCTTTTCTTCCCAGAACCATGCCTACCGTGACGAGAGGCCCGTCACAAAGGGTGTCTCTCCGTGTCGTTCAAGGCCCGACCCAGGGAACTTGCAGCCTGGGAAAGACGGCCTGTGCCTTCAGGCCCGCATTGCAAGCCAGACAGGCAGTAAACGTAACCTGGGGATTCAACAAGCCACACACCACGCAAGGTACACAATGGGCCCTTCCCTGAATCAACGTGTTTACGCAGGGTGTTCTGCCGGGAGCGAACGGCCTCAACCACGGCAGGCTCTCGTTAGGCCTATAAGCGTCTGCCTCTTCCGAAACACCGGAGTGTTGTGTTGCCTGCAGAACTCTGCTTTGGTTGCCGCTGCGGTGCAAGCTGACTTTCTCCGTGAGTAGAGTGACTTTCCAACCGAGGTGCCACAAGGCGTTCTAAGCAGACTAGTTCCTCAGTGCAGCTGAGAGAAGGTCAGTGTCGAAAACTTCCAGGGCACGGTGGACTGGCTAGAAAGGCGTGCCTGATGCTGTTGGAGTGCCGAGGAATCGTAGCCGTCCCCTTTAAAAGCGCTGGGGTAGCCCTTGCCTCGGCATGCACAGTAGGCCCCTCTCTCAAGGGCCTAGGGTCCTGGGTGTGGCACAGCATGCCCCCAGGGGCCGGAGGTTTTCGCAGGGAAGAGGGTGCACACCCGAAGCGTCTAGGAGTCCTGAAAAGGGCGGCACCGATCAAATAAAGCACTCGAGTGAATAAGACCTCAAAGAGCTCGCTGTGTGCTGCGTTCCTGCAGGGCGACTCAAAGCCTTTCTCGAGGCAGGCCGTCAAGTGGCCGACCCCTCTAGTCCTACAGCCTGACAGGATGAGCGCCCACCACGGAAGCACCCTGATTATATAGAGAAAACTCCTTCTCGTTCCCGAGCCCTGCCTCCAGTGCCTAGAGGCCGTCAGAAACGGTGTTAATCGGGTAGCTTCAAGGCAGCAGGAATGGAGCTTTCAAAATGGGACTACAGGGCTTCTGCCCTCAGACCCCCGCTTCCAGTCAACACGTAGTGCACCTCCTTGTGCTTTCTAGCAAGTGCACAGGGACACTAGCTACACACTCGCTCCTTCCCTGAATCCACTTTTCTTCGCAGGGTGCTCTGCATGTAGCCAACTCGCTCATCCAAGGAAACCTCTAGGTAGGCTCTATCGGGCCTTAGCCTCTGCTAAAGGCCTGCAGTGTAAGAGGAAGCACTGGACTTTCGTGGCAGCAGGAACGCCAGCTGACTTTCTCCCGTAAGTGTGGTGCCCTCGGCTAAGGGGTCCTCGAAGGCCCGCGAAGCAGACTGTTTTCCTAAGTGCCGCTCAGACATGGGCAATGTAGGCAGAGTTCCTTGACAAGTAGGACGTGAGAGAAGAGTTTCCCTGGAGCTGTTGCAGTGCTGAGGAAAGCTAGCTCTCCCCAGGAGGTGTGCAGTGCGTTGCCCTACACTCGGCATACACAGAGTGACGGGGAAGGGCTTCCGGGCCTGGATGCCGCTGAGCAGGCCAGTGGAGCCTGCCGGTATTCAGTGGTCTTGCAGGGAATAGGGTGCGGACGCGAGGGTCCTGGGTGTCCTGAACGGCGCACTAACCAAGAAAAGAAAGCAGAAGTGCGACGAAGGCCTCTTGGAAAGTGCTGCATGCCTCCGCCTCAGCAGGGCAATAAAGCCACTTTCCTCGAGGCAAGGGCTGACGTTCGGTCTCCAGGTAGGTACAGAGCATAGCAGCAGGAGCTCCCAAGCAGGCCCTGGACGCACCCTGTTTTACGAGAGAGAACTCCTTTTCTTCCCAGAACCAGGCCTACCGTGACGAGAGGCCCGTCACAAAGGGTGTCTCTCCGTGTCGTTCAAGGCCCGACCCAGGGAACTTGCAGCCTGGGAAAGACGGCCTGTGCCTTCAGGCCCGCATTGCAAGCCAGACAGGCAGTAAACGTAACCTGGGGATTCAACAAGCCACACACCACGCAAGGTACACAATGGGCCCTTCCCTGAATCAACGTGTTTACAAAGGGTGTTCTGCCGGGAGCGAACGGCCTCAACCACGGCAGGCTCTCGTTAGGCCTATAAGCGTCTGCCTCTTCCGAAACACCGGAGTGTTGTGTTGCCTGCAGAACTCTGCTTTGGTTGCCGCTGCGGTGCAAGCTGACTTTCTCCGTGAGTAGAGTGACTTTCCAACCGAGGTGCCACAAGGCGTTCTAAGCAGACTTAGTTCCTCAGTGCAGCTGAGAGAAGGTCAGTGTCGAAAACTTCCAGGGCACGGTGGACTGGCTAGAAAGGCGTGCCTGATGCTGTTGGAGTGCCGAGGAATCGTAGCCGTCCCCTTTAAAAGCGCTGGGGGTAGCCCTTGCCTCGGCATACACAGTAGGCCCCTCTCTCAAGGGCCTAGGGTCCTGGGTGTGGCACAGCATGCCCCCAGGGGCCGGGGGTTTTCGCAGGGAAGAGGGTGCACACCCGAAGCGTCTAGGAGTCCTGAAAAGGGCGGCACCGATCAAATAAAGCACTCGAGCGAATAAGACCTCAAAGAGCTCGCTGTGTGCTCCGTTCCTGCAGGGCGACTCAAAGCCTTTCTCGAGGCAGGCCGTCAAGTGGCCGACCCCTCTAGTCCTACAGCCTGACAGGATGAGCGCCCACCACGGAAGCACCCTGATTATATAGAGAAAACTCCTTCTCGTTCCCGAGCCCTGCCTCCAGTGCCTAGAGGCCCGTCAGAAACGGTGTTAATCGGGTAGCTTCAAGGCAGCAGGAATGGAGCTTTCAAAATGGGACTACAGGGCTTCTGCCCTCAGACCCCCGCTTCCAGTCAACACGTAGTGCACCTCCTTGTGCTTTCTAGCAAGTGCACAGGGACACGAGCTACACACTCGCTCCTTCCCTGAATCCACTTTTCTTCGCAGGGTGTTCTGCATGTAGCCAACTCGCTCATCCAAGGAAACCTCTAGGTAGGCTCTATCGGGCCTTAGCCTCTGCTAAAGGCCTGCAGTGTAAGAGGAAGCACTGGACTTTCGTGGCAGCAGGAACGCCAGCTGACTTTCTCCCGTAAGTGTGGTGCCCTCGGCTAAGGGGTCCTCCAAGGCCCGCGAAGCAGACTGTTTTCCTAAGTGCCGCTCAGACATGGGCAATGTAGGCAGAGTTCCTTGACAAGTAGGACGTGAGAGAAGAGTTTCCCTGGAGCTGTTGCAGTGCTGAGGAAAGCTAGCTCTCCCCAGGAGGTGTGCAGTGCGTTGCCCTACACTCGGCATACACAGAGTGACGGGGAAGGGCTTCCGGGCCTGGATGCCGCTGAGCAGGCCAGTGGAGCCTGCCGGTATTCAGTGGTCTTGCAGGGAATAGGGTGCGGACGCGAGGGTCCTGGGTGTCCTGAACGGCGCACTAACCAAGAAAAGAAAGCAGAAGTGCGACGAAGGCCTCTTGGAAAGTGCTGCATGCCTCCGCCTCAGCAGGGCAATAAAGCCACTTTCCTCGAGGCAAGGGCTGACGTTCGGTCTCCAGGTAGGTACAGAGCATAGCAGCAGGAGCTCCCAAGCAGGCCCTGGACGCACCCTGTTTTACGAGAGAGAACTCCTTTTCTTCCCAGAACCATGCCTACCGTGACGAGAGGCCCGTCACAAAGGGTGTCTCTCCGTGTCGTTCAAGGCCCGACCCAGGGAACTTGCAGCCTGGGAAAGACGGCCTGTGCCTTCAGGCCCGCATTGCAAGCCAGACAGGCAGTAAACGTAACCTGGGGATTCAACAAGCCACACACCACGCAAGGTACACAATGGGCCCTTCCCTGAATCAACGTGTTTACGCAGGGTGTTCTGCCGGGAGCGAACGGCCTCAACCACGGCAGGCTCTCGTTAGGCCTATAAGCGTCTGCCTCTTCCGAAACACCGGAGTGTTGTGTTGCCTGCAGAACTCTGCTTTGGTTGCCGCTGCGGTGCAAGCTGACTTTCTCCGTGAGTAGAGTGACTTTCCAACCGAGGTGCCACAAGGCGTTCTAAGCAGACTTAGTTCCTCAGTGCAGCTGAGAGAAGGTCAGTGTCGAAAACTTCCAGGGCACGGTGGACTGGCTAGAAAGGCGTGCCTGATGCTGTTGGAGTGCCGAGGAATCGTAGCCGTCCCCTTTAAAAGCGCTGGGGGTAGCCCTTGCCTCGGCATACACAGTAGGCCCCTCTCTCAAGGGCCTAGGGTCCTGGGTGTGGCACAGCATGCCCCCAGGGGCCGGGGGTTTTCGCAGGGAAGAGGGTGCACACCCGAAGCGTCTAGGAGTCCTGAAAAGGGCGGCACCGATCAAATAAAGCACTCGAGCGAATAAGACCTCAAAGAGCTCGCTGTGTGCTCCGTTCCTGCAGGGCGACTCAAAGCCTTTCTCGAGGCAGGCCGTCAAGTGGCCGACCCCTCTAGTCCTACAGCCTGACAGGATGAGCGCCCACCACGGAAGCACCCTGATTATATAGAGAAAACTCCTTCTCGTTCCCGAGCCCTGCCTCCAGTGCCTAGAGGCCCGTCAGAAACGGTGTTAATCGGGTAGCTTCAAGGCAGCAGGAATGGAGCTTTCAAAATGGGACTACAGGGCTTCTGCCCTCAGACCCCCGCTTCCAGTCAACACGTAGTGCACCTCCTTGTGCTTTCTAGCAAGTGCACAGGGACACGAGCTACACACTCGCTCCTTCCCTGAATCCACTTTTCTTCGCAGGGTGTTCTGCATGTAGCCAACTCGCTCATCCAAGGAAACCTCTAGGTAGGCTCTATCGGGCCTTAGCCTCTGCTAAAGGCCTGCAGTGTAAGAGGAAGCACTGGACTTTCGTGGCAGCAGGAACGCCAGCTGACTTTCTCCCGTAAGTGTGGTGCCCTCGGCTAAGGGGTCCTCGAAGGCCCGCGAAGCAGACTGTTTTCCTAAGTGCCGCTCAGACATGGGCAATGTAGGCAGAGTTCCTTGACAAGTAGGACGTGAGAGAAGAGTTTCCCTGGAGCTGTTGCAGTGCTGAGGAAAGCTAGCTCTCCCCAGGAGGTGTGCAGTGCGTTGCCCTACACTCGGCATACACAGAGTGACGGGGAAGGGCTTCCGGGCCTGGATGCCGCTGAGCAGGCCAGTGGAGCCTGCCGGTATTCAGTGGTCTTGCAGGGAATAGGGTGCGGACGCGAGGGTCCTGGGTGTCCTGAACGGCGCACTAACCAAGAAAAGAAAGCAGAAGTGCGACGAAGGCCTCTTGGAAAGTGCTGCATGCCTCCGCCTCAGCAGGGCAATAAAGCCACTTTCCTCGAGGCAAGGGCTGACGTTCGGTCTCCAGGTAGGTACAGAGCATAGCAGCAGGAGCTCCCAAGCAGGCCCTGGACGCACCCTGTTTTACGAGAGAGAACTCCTTTTCTTCCCAGAACCATGCCTACCGTGACGAGAGGCCCGTCACAAAGGGTGTCTCTCCGTGTCGTTCAAGGCCCGACCCAGGGAACTTGCAGCCTGGGAAAGACGGCCTGTGCCTTCAGGCCCGCATTGCAAGCCAGACAGGCAGTAAACGTAACCTGGGGATTCAACAAGCCACACACCACGCAAGGTACACAATGGGCCCTTCCTTGAATCAACGTGTTTACGCAGGGTGTTCTGCCGGGAGCGAACGGCCTCAACCACGGCAGGCTCTCGTTAGGCCTATAAGCGTCTGCCTCTTCCGAAACACCGGAGTGTTGTGTTGCCTGCAGAACTCTGCTTTGGTTGCCGCTGCGGTGCAAGCTGACTTTCTCCGTGAGTAGAGTGACTTTCCAACCGAGGTGCCACAAGGCGTTCTAAGCAGACTTAGCTCCTCAGTGCAGCTGAGAGAAGGTCAGTGTCGAAAACTTCCAGGGCACGGTGGACTGGCTAGAAAGGCGTGCCTGATGCTGTTGGAGTGCCGAGGAATCGTAGCCGTCCCCTTTAAAAGCGCTGGGGGTAGCCCTTGCCTCGGCATACACAGTAGGCCCCTCTCTCAGGGGCCTAGGGTCCTGGGTGTGGCACAGCATGCCCCCAGGAGCCGGGGGTTTTCGCAGGGAAGAGGGTGCACACCCGAAGCGTCTAGGAGTCCTGAAAAGGGCGGCACCGATCAAATAAAGCACTCGAGCGAATAAGACCTCAAAGAGCTCGCTGTGTGCTCCGTTCCTGCAGGGCGACTCAAAGCCTTTCTCGAGGCAGGCCGTCAAGTGGCCGACCCCTCTAGTCCTACAGCCTGACAGGATGAGCGCCCACCACGGAAGCACCCTGATTATATAGAGAAAACTCCTTCTCGTTCCCGAGCCCTGCCTCCAGTGCCTAGAGGCCCGTCAGAAACGGTGTTAATTGGGTAGCTTCAAGGCAGCAGGAATGGAGCTTTCAAAATGGGACTACAGGGCTTCTGCCCTCAGACCCCCGCTTCCAGTCAACACGTAGTGCACCTCCTTGTGCTTTCTAGCAAGTGCACAGGGACACGAGCTACACACTCGCTCCTTCCCTGAATCCACTTTTCTTCGCAGGGTGTTCTGCATGTAGCCAACTCGCTCATCCAAGGAAACCTCTAGGTAGGCTCTATCGGGCCTTAGCCTCTGCTAAAGGCCTGCAGTGTAAGAGGAAGCACTGGACTTTCGTGGCAGCAGGAACGCCAGCTGACTTTCTCCCGTAAGTGTGGTGCCCTCGGCTAAGGGGTCCTCGAAGGCCCGCGAAGCAGACTGTTTTCCTAAGTGCCGCTCAGACATGGGCAATGTAGGCAGAGTTCCTTGACAAGTAGGACGTGAGAGAAGAGTTTCCCTGGAGCTGTTGCAGTGCTGAGGAAAGCTAGCTCTCCCCAGGAGGTGTGCAGTGCGTTGCCCTACACTCGGCATACACAGAGTGACGGGGAAGGGCTTCCGGGCCTGGATGCCGCTGAGCAGGCCAGTGGAGCCTGCCGGTATTCAGTGGTCTTGCAGGGAATAGGGTGCGGACGCGAGGGTCCTGGGTGTCCTGAACGGCGCACTAACCAAGAAAAGAAAGCAGAAGTGCGACGAAGGCCTCTTGGAAAGTGCTGCATGCCTCCGCCTCAGCAGGGCAATAAAGCCACTTTCCTCGAGGCAAGGGCTGACGTTCGGTCTCCAGGTAGGTACAGAGCATAGCAGCAGGAGCTCCCAAGCAGGCCCTGGACGCACCCTGTTTTACGAGAGAGAACTCCTTTTCTTCCCAGAACCATGCCTACCGTGACGAGAGGCCCGTCACAAAGGGTGTCTCTCCGTGTCGTTCAAGGCCCGACCCAGGGAACTTGCAGCCTGGGAAAGACGGCCTGTGCCTTCAGGCCCGCATTGCAAGCCAGACAGGCAGTAAAGGTAACCTGGGGATTCAACAAGCCACACACCACGCAAGGTACACAATGGGCCCTTCCCTGAATCAACGTGTTTACAAAGGGTGTTCTGCTGGAGCGAACGGCCTCAACCACGGCAGGCTCTCGTTAGGCCTATAAGCGTCTGCCTCTTCCGAAACACCAGAGTGTTGTGTTGCCTGCAGAACTCTGCTTTGGTTGCCGCTGCGGTGCAAGCTGACTTTCTCCGTGAGTAGAGTGACTTTCCAACCGAGGTGCCACAAGGCGTTCTAAGCAGACTTAGTTCCTCAGTGCAGCTGAGAGAAGGTCAGTGTCGAAAACTTCCAGGGCACGGTGGACTGGCTAGAAAGGCGTGCCTGATGCTGTTGGAGTGCCGAGGAATCGTAGCCGTCCCCTTTAAAAGCGCTGGGGGTAGCCCTTGCCTCGGCATACACAGTAGGCCCCTCTCTCAAGGGCCTAGGGTCCTGGGTGTGGCACAGCATGCCCCCAGGGGCCGGGGGTTTTCGCAGGGAAGAGGGTGCACACCCGAAGCGTCTAGGAGTCCTGAAAAGGGCGGCACCGATCAAATAAAGCACTCGAGCGAATAAGACCTCAAAGAGCTCGCTGTGTGCTCCGTTCCTGCAGGGCGACTCAAAGCCTTTCTCGAGGCAGGCCGTCAAGTGGCCGACCCCTCTAGTCCTACAGCCTGACAGGATGAGCGCCCACCACGGAAGCACCCTGATTATATAGAGAAAACTCCTTCTCGTTCCCGAGCCCTGCCTCCAGTGCCTAGAGGCCCGTCAGAAATGGTGTTAATCGGGTAGCTTCAAGGCAGCAGGAATGGAGCTTTCAAAATGGGACTACAGGGCTTCTGCCCTCAGACCCCCGCTTCCAGTCAACACGTAGTGCACCTCCTTGTGCTTTCTAGCAAGTGCACAGGGACACGAGCTACACACTCGCTCCTTCCCTGAATCCACTTTTCTTCGCAGGGTGCTCTGCATGTAGCCAACTCGCTCATCCAAGGAAACCTCTAGGTAGGCTCTATCGGGCCTTAGCCTCTGCTAAAGGCCTGCAGTGTAAGAGGAAGCACTGGACTTTCGTGGCAGCAGGAACGCCAGCTGACTTTCTCCCGTAAGTGTGGTGCCCTCGGCTAAGGGGTCCTCGAAGGCCCGCGAAGCAGACTGTTTTCCTAAGTGCCGCTCAGACATGGGCAATGTAGGCAGAGTTCCTTGACAAGTAGGACGTGAGAGAAGAGTTTCCCTGGAGCTGTTGCAGTGCTGAGGAAAGCTAGCTCTCCCCAGGAGGTGTGCAGTGCGTTGCCCTACACTCGGCATACACAGAGTGACGGGGAAGGGCTTCCGGGCCTGGATGCCGCTGAGCAGGCCAGTGGAGCCTGCCGGTATTCAGTGGTCTTGCAGGGAATAGGGTGCGGACGCGAGGGTCCTGGGTGTCCTGAACGGCGCACTAACCAAGAAAAGAAAGCAGAAGTGCGACGAAGGCCTCTTGGAAAGTGCTGCATGCCTCCGCCTCAGCAGGGCAATAAAGCCACTTTCCTCGAGGCAAGGGCTGACGTTCGGTCTCCAGGTAGGTACAGAGCATAGCAGCAGGAGCTCCCAAGCAGGCCCTGGACGCACCCTGTTTTACGAGAGAGAACTCCTTTTCTTCCCAGAACCAGGCCTACCGTGACGAGAGGCCCGTCACAAAGGGTGTCTCTCCGTGTCGTTCAAGGCCCGACCCAGGGAACTTGCAGCCTGGGAAAGACGGCCTGTGCCTTCAGGCCCGCATTGCAAGCCAGACAGGCAGTAAACGTAACCTGGGGATTCAACAAGCCACACACCACGCAAGGTACACAATGGGCCCTTCCCTGAATCAACGTGTTTACGCAGGGTGTTCTGCCGGGAGCGAACGGCCTCAACCACGGCAGGCTCTCGTTAGGCCTATAAGCGTCTGCCTCTTCCGAAACACCGGAGTGTTGTGTTGCCTGCAGAACTCTGCTTTGGTTGCCGCTGCGGTGCAAGCTGACTTTCTCCGTGAGTAGAGTGACTTTCCAACCGAGGTGCCACAAGGCGTTCTAAGCAGACTAGTTCCTCAGTGCAGCTGAGAGAAGGTCAGTGTCGAAAACTTCCAGGGCACGGTGGACTGGCTAGAAAGGCGTGCCTGATGCTGTTGGAGTGCCGAGGAATCGTAGCCGTCCCCTTTAAAAGCGCTGGGGTAGCCCTTGCCTCGGCATGCACAGTAGGCCCCTCTCTCAAGGGCCTAGGGTCCTGGGTGTGGCACAGCATGCCCCCAGGGGCCGGAGGTTTTCGCAGGGAAGAGGGTGCACACCCGAAGCGTCTAGGAGTCCTGAAAAGGGCGGCACCGATCAAATAAAGCACTCGAGTGAATAAGACCTCAAAGAGCTCGCTGTGTGCTGCGTTCCTGCAGGGCGACTCAAAGCCTTTCTCGAGGCAGGCCGTCAAGTGGCCGACCCCTCTAGTCCTACAGCCTGACAGGATGAGCGCCCACCACGGAAGCACCCTGATTATATAGAGAAAACTCCTTCTCGTTCCCGAGCCCTGCCTCCAGTGCCTAGAGGCCCGTCAGAAACGGTGTTAATCGGGTAGCTTCAAGGCAGCAGGAATGGAGCTTTCAAAATGGGACTACAGGGCTTCTGCCCTCAGACCCCCGCTTCCAGTCAACACGTAGTGCACCTCCTTGTGCTTTCTAGCAAGTGCACAGGGACACGAGCTACACACTCGCTCCTTCCCTGAATCCACTTTTCTTCGCAGGGTGCTCTGCATGTAGCCAACTCGCTCATCCAAGGAAACCTCTAGGTAGGCTCTATCAGGCCTTAGCCTCTGCTAAAGGCCTGCAGTGTAAGAGGAAGCACTGGACTTTCGTGGCAGCAGGAACGCCAGCTGACTTTCTCCCGTAAGTGTGGTGCCCTCGGCTAAGGGGTCCTCGAAGGCCCGCGAAGCAGACTGTTTTCCTAAGTGCCGCTCAGACATGGGCAATGTAGGCAGAGTTCCTTGACAAGTAGGACGTGAGAGAAGAGTTTCCCTGGAGCTGTTGCAGTGCTGAGGAAAGCTAGCTCTCCCCAGGAGGTGTGCAGTGCGTTGCCCTACACTCGGCATACACAGAGTGACGGGGAAGGGCTTCCGGGCCTGGATGCCGCTGAGCAGGCCAGTGGAGCCTGCCGGTATTCAGTGGTCTTGCAGGGAATAGGGTGCGGACGCGAGGGTCCTGGGTGTCCTGAACGGCGCACTAACCAAGAAAAGAAAGCAGAAGTGCGACGAAGGCCTCTTGGAAAGTGCTGCATGCCTCCGCCTCAGCAGGGCAATAAAGCCACTTTCCTCGAGGCAAGGGCTGACGTTCGGTCTCCAGGTAGGTACAGAGCATAGCAGCAGGAGCTCCCAAGCAGGCCCTGGACGCACCCTGTTTTACGAGAGAGAACTCCTTTTCTTCCCAGAACCAGGCCTACCGTGACGAGAGGCCCGTCACAAAGGGTGTCTCTCCGTGTCGTTCAAGGCCCGACCCAGGGAACTTGCAGCCTGGGAAAGACGGCCTGTGCCTTCAGGCCCGCATTGCAAGCCAGACAGGCAGTAAAGGTAACCTGGGGATTCAACAAGCCACACACCACGCAAGGTACACAATGGGCCCTTCCCTGAATCAACGTGTTTACAAAGGGTGTTCTGCCGGGAGCGAACGGCCTCAACCACGGCAGGCTCTCGTTAGGCCTATAAGCGTCTGCCTCTTCCGAAACACCGGAGTGTTGTGTTGCCTGCAGAACTCTGCTTTGGTTGCCGCTGCGGTGCAAGCTGACTTTCTCCGTGAGTAGAGTGACTTTCCAACCGAGGTGCCACAAGGCGTTCTAAGCAGACTTAGTTCCTCAGTGCAGCTGAGAGAAGGTCAGTGTCGAAAACTTCCAGGGCACGGTGGACTGGCTAGAAAGGCGTGCCTGATGCTGTTGGAGTGCCGAGGAATCGTAGCCGTCCCCTTTAAAAGCGCTGGGGGTAGCCCTTGCCTCGGCATACACAGTAGGCCCCTCTCTCAAGGGCCTAGGGTCCTGGGTGTGGCACAGCATGCCCCCAGGGGCCGGGGGTTTTCGCAGGGAAGAGGGTGCACACCCGAAGCGTCTAGGAGTCCTGAAAAGGGCGGCACCGATCAAATAAAGCACTCGAGCGAATAAGACCTCAAAGAGCTCGCTGTGTGCTCCGTTCCTGCAGGGCGACTCAAAGCCTTTCTCGAGGCAGGCCGTCAAGTGGCCGACCCCTCTAGTCCTACAGCCTGACAGGATGAGCGCCCACCACGGAAGCACCCTGATTATATAGAGAAAACTCCTTCTCGTTCCCGAGCCCTGCCTCCAGTGCCTAGAGGCCCGTCAGAAACGGTGTTAATCGGGTAGCTTCAAGGCAGCAGGAATGGAGCTTTCAAAATGGGACTACAGGGCTTCTGCCCTCAGACCCCCGCTTCCAGTCAACACGTAGTGCACCTCCTTGTGCTTTCTAGCAAGTGCACAGGGACACGAGCTACACACTCGCTCCTTCCCTGAATCCACTTTTCTTCGCAGGGTGTTCTGCATGTAGCCAACTCGCTCATCCAAGGAAACCTCTAGGTAGGCTCTATCGGGCCTTAGCCTCTGCTAAAGGCCTGCAGTGTAAGAGGAAGCACTGGACTTTCGTGGCAGCAGGAACGCCAGCTGACTTTCTCCCGTAAGTGTGGTGCCCTCGGCTAAGGGGTCCTCGAAGGCCCGCGAAGCAGACTGTTTTCCTAAGTGCCGCTCAGACATGGGCAATGTAGGCAGAGTTCCTTGACAAGTAGGACGTGAGAGAAGAGTTTCCCTGGAGCTGTTGCAGTGCTGAGGAAAGCTAGCTCTCCCCAGGAGGTGTGCAGTGCGTTGCCCTACACTCGGCATACACAGAGTGACGGGGAAGGGCTTCCGGGCCTGGATGCCGCTGAGCAGGCCAGTGGAGCCTGCCGGTATTCAGTGGTCTTGCAGGGAATAGGGTGCGGACGCGAGGGTCCTGGGTGTCCTGAACGGCGCACTAACCAAGAAAAGAAAGCAGAAGTGCGACGAAGGCCTCTTGGAAAGTGCTGCATGCCTCCGCCTCAGCAGGGCAATAAAGCCACTTTCCTCGAGGCAAGGGCTGACGTTCGGTCTCCAGGTAGGTACAGAGCATAGCAGCAGGAGCTCCCAAGCAGGCCCTGGACGCACCCTGTTTTACGAGAGAGAACTCCTTTTCTTCCCAGAACCATGCCTACCGTGACGAGAGGCCCGTCACAAAGGGTGTCTCTCCGTGTCGTTCAAGGCCCGACCCAGGGAACTTGCAGCCTGGGAAAGACGGCCTGTGCCTTCAGGCCCGCATTGCAAGCCAGACAGGCAGTAAACGTAACCTGGGGATTCAACAAGCCACACACCACGCAAGGTACACAATGGGCCCTTCCCTGAATCAACGTGTTTACGCAGGGTGTTCTGCCGGGAGCGAACGGCCTCAACCACGGCAGGCTCTCGTTAGGCCTATAAGCGTCTGCCTCTTCCGAAACACCGGAGTGTTGTGTTGCCTGCAGAACTCTGCTTTGGTTGCCGCTGCGGTGCAAGCTGACTTTCTCCGTGAGTAGAGTGACTTTCCAACCGAGGTGCCACAAGGCGTTCTAAGCAGACTTAGTTCCTCAGTGCAGCTGAGAGAAGGTCAGTGTCGAAAACTTCCAGGGCACGGTGGACTGGCTAGAAAGGCGTGCCTGATGCTGTTGGAGTGCCGAGGAATCGTAGCCGTCCCCTTTAAAAGCGCTGGGGGTAGCCCTTGCCTCGGCATACACAGTAGGCCCCTCTCTCAAGGGCCTAGGGTCCTGGGTGTGGCACAGCATGCCCCCAGGGGCCGGGGGTTTTCGCAGGGAAGAGGGTGCACACCCGAAGCGTCTAGGAGTCCTGAAAAGGGCGGCACCGATCAAATAAAGCACTCGAGCGAATAAGACCTCAAAGAGCTCGCTGTGTGCTCCGTTCCTGCAGGGCGACTCAAAGCCTTTCTCGAGGCAGGCCGTCAAGTGGCCGACCCCTCTAGTCCTACAGCCTGACAGGATGAGCGCCCACCACGGAAGCACCCTGATTATATAGAGAAAACTCCTTCTCGTTCCCGAGCCCTGCCTCCAGTGCCTAGAGGCCCGTCAGAAACGGTGTTAATCGGGTAGCTTCAAGGCAGCAGGAATGGAGCTTTCAAAATGGGACTACAGGGCTTCTGCCCTCAGACCCCCGCTTCCAGTCAACACGTAGTGCACCTCCTTGTGCTTTCTAGCAAGTGCACAGGGACACGAGCTACACACTCGCTCCTTCCCTGAATCCACTTTTCTTCGCAGGGTGTTCTGCATGTAGCCAACTCGCTCATCCAAGGAAACCTCTAGGTAGGCTCTATCGGGCCTTAGCCTCTGCTAAAGGCCTGCAGTGTAAGAGGAAGCACTGGACTTTCGTGGCAGCAGGAACGCCAGCTGACTTTCTCCCGTAAGTGTGGTGCCCTCGGCTAAGGGGTCCTCGAAGGCCCGCGAAGCAGACTGTTTTCCTAAGTGCCGCTCAGACATGGGCAATGTAGGCAGAGTTCCTTGACAAGTAGGACGTGAGAGAAGAGTTTCCCTGGAGCTGTTGCAGTGCTGAGGAAAGCTAGCTCTCCCCAGGAGGTGTGCAGTGCGTTGCCCTACACTCGGCATACACAGAGTGACGGGGAAGGGCTTCCGGGCCTGGATGCCGCTGAGCAGGCCAGTGGAGCCTGCCGGTATTCAGTGGTCTTGCAGGGAATAGGGTGCGGACGCGAGGGTCCTGGGTGTCCTGAACGGCGCACTAACCAAGAAAAGAAAGCAGAAGTGCGACGAAGGCCTCTTGGAAAGTGCTGCATGCCTCCGCCTCAGCAGGGCAATAAAGCCACTTTCCTCGAGGCAAGGGCTGACGTTCGGTCTCCAGGTAGGTACAGAGCATAGCAGCAGGAGCTCCCAAGCAGGCCCTGGACGCACCCTGTTTTACGAGAGAGAACTCCTTTTCTTCCCAGAACCATGCCTACCGTGACGAGAGGCCCGTCACAAAGGGTGTCTCTCCGTGTCGTTCAAGGCCCGACCCAGGGAACTTGCAGCCTGGGAAAGACGGCCTGTGCCTTCAGGCCCGCATTGCAAGCCAGACAGGCAGTAAAGGTAACCTGGGGATTCAACAAGCCACACACCACGCAAGGTACACAATGGGCCCTTCCCTGAATCAACGTGTTTACAAAGGGTGTTCTGCCGGGAGCGAACGGCCTCAACCACGGCAGGCTCTCGTTAGGCCTATAAGCGTCTGCCTCTTCCGAAACACCGGAGTGTTGTGTTGCCTGCAGAACTCTGCTTTGGTTGCCGCTGCGGTGCAAGCTGACTTTCTCCGTGAGTAGAGTGACTTTCCAACCGAGGTGCCACAAGGCGTTCTAAGCAGACTTAGCTCCTCAGTGCAGCTGAGAGAAGGTCAGTGTCGAAAACTTCCAGGGCACGGTGGACTGGCTAGAAAGGCGTGCCTGATGCTGTTGGAGTGCCGAGGAATCGTAGCCGTCCCCTTTAAAAGCGCTGGGGGTAGCCCTTGCCTCGGCATACACAGTAGGCCCCTCTCTCAGGGGCCTAGGGTCCTGGGTGTGGCACAGCATGCCCCCAGGAGCCGGGGGTTTTCGCAGGGAAGAGGGTGCACACCCGAAGCGTCTAGGAGTCCTGAAAAGGGCGGCACCGATCAAATAAAGCACTCGAGCGAATAAGACCTCAAAGAGCTCGCTGTGTGCTCCGTTCCTGCAGGGCGACTCAAAGCCTTTCTCGAGGCAGGCCGTCAAGTGGCCGACCCCTCTAGTCCTACAGCCTGACAGGATGAGCGCCCACCACGGAAGCACCCTGATTATATAGAGAAAACTCCTTCTCGTTCCCGAGCCCTGCCTCCAGTGCCTAGAGGCCCGTCAGAAACGGTGTTAATCGGGTAGCTTCAAGGCAGCAGGAATGGAGCTTTCAAAATGGGACTACAGGGCTTCTGCCCTCAGACCCCCGCTTCCAGTCAACACGTAGTGCACCTCCTTGTGCTTTCTAGCAAGTGCACAGGGACACGAGCTACACACTCGCTCCTTCCCTGAATCCACTTTTCTTCGCAGGGTGTTCTGCATGTAGCCAACTCGCTCATCCAAGGAAACCTCTAGGTAGGCTCTATCGGGCCTTAGCCTCTGCTAAAGGCCTGCAGTGTAAGAGGAAGCACTGGACTTTCGTGGCAGCAGGAACGCCAGCTGACTTTCTCCCGTAAGTGTGGTGCCCTCGGCTAAGGGGTCCTCGAAGGCCCGCGAAGCAGACTGTTTTCCTAAGTGCCGCTCAGACATGGGCAATGTAGGCAGAGTTCCTTGACAAGTAGGACGTGAGAGAAGAGTTTCCCTGGAGCTGTTGCAGTGCTGAGGAAAGCTAGCTCTCCCCAGGAGGTGTGCAGTGCGTTGCCCTACACTCGGCATACACAGAGTGACGGGGAAGGGCTTCCGGGCCTGGATGCCGCTGAGCAGGCCAGTGGAGCCTGCCGGTATTCAGTGGTCTTGCAGGGAATAGGGTGCGGACGCGAGGGTCCTGGGTGTCCTGAACGGCGCACTAACCAAGAAAAGAAAGCAGAAGTGCGACGAAGGCCTCTTGGAAAGTGCTGCATGCCTCCGCCTCAGCAGGGCAATAAAGCCACTTTCCTCGAGGCAAGGGCTGACGTTCGGTCTCCAGGTAGGTACAGAGCATAGCAGCAGGAGCTCCCAAGCAGGCCCTGGACGCACCCTGTTTTACGAGAGAGAACTCCTTTTCTTCCCAGAACCATGCCTACCGTGACGAGAGGCCCGTCACAAAGGGTGTCTCTCCGTGTCGTTCAAGGCCCGACCCAGGGAACTTGCAGCCTGGGAAAGACGGCCTGTGCCTTCAGGCCCGCATTGCAAGCCAGACAGGCAGTAAAGGTAACCTGGGGATTCAACAAGCCACACACCACGCAAGGTACACAATGGGCCCTTCCCTGAATCAACGTGTTTACAAAGGGTGTTCTGCCGGGAGCGAACGGCCTCAACCACGGCAGGCTCTCGTTAGGCCTATAAGCGTCTGCCTCTTCCGAAACACCGGAGTGTTGTGTTGCCTGCAGAACTCTGCTTTGGTTGCCGCTGCGGTGCAAGCTGACTTTCTCCGTGAGTAGAGTGACTTTCCAACCGAGGTGCCACAAGGCGTTCTAAGCAGACTTAGTTCCTCAGTGCAGCTGAGAGAAGGTCAGTGTCGAAAACTTCCAGGGCACGGTGGACTGGCTAGAAAGGCGTGCCTGATGCTGTTGGAGTGCCGAGGAATCGTAGCCGTCCCCTTTAAAAGCGCTGGGGGTAGCCCTTGCCTCGGCATACACAGTAGGCCCCTCTCTCAAGGGCCTAGGGTCCTGGGTGTGGCACAGCATGCCCCCAGGGGCCGGGGGTTTTCGCAGGGAAGAGGGTGCACACCCGAAGCGTCTAGGAGTCCTGAAAAGGGCGGCACCGATCAAATAAAGCACTCGAGCGAATAAGACCTCAAAGAGCTCGCTGTGTGCTCCGTTCCTGCAGGGCGACTCAAAGCCTTTCTCGAGGCAGGCCGTCAAGTGGCCGACCCCTCTAGTCCTACAGCCTGACAGGATGAGCGCCCACCACGGAAGCACCCTGATTATATAGAGAAAACTCCTTCTCGTTCCCGAGCCCTGCCTCCAGTGCCTAGAGGCCCGTCAGAAATGGTGTTAATCGGGTAGCTTCAAGGCAGCAGGAATGGAGCTTTCAAAATGGGACTACAGGGCTTCTGCCCTCAGACCCCCGCTTCCAGTCAACACGTAGTGCACCTCCTTGTGCTTTCTAGCAAGTGCACAGGGACACGAGCTACACACTCGCTCCTTCCCTGAATCCACTTTTCTTCGCAGGGTGCTCTGCATGTAGCCAACTCGCTCATCCAAGGAAACCTCTAGGTAGGCTCTATCGGGCCTTAGCCTCTGCTAAAGGCCTGCAGTGTAAGAGGAAGCACTGGACTTTCGTGGCAGCAGGAACGCCAGCTGACTTTCTCCCGTAAGTGTGGTGCCCTCGGCTAAGGGGTCCTCGAAGGCCCGCGAAGCAGACTGTTTTCCTAAGTGCCGCTCAGACATGGGCAATGTAGGCAGAGTTCCTTGACAAGTAGGACGTGAGAGAAGAGTTTCCCTGGAGCTGTTGCAGTGCTGAGGAAAGCTAGCTCTCCCCAGGAGGTGTGCAGTGCGTTGCCCTACACTCGGCATACACAGAGTGACGGGGAAGGGCTTCCGGGCCTGGATGCCGCTGAGCAGGCCAGTGGAGCCTGCCGGTATTCAGTGGTCTTGCAGGGAATAGGGTGCGGACGCGAGGGTCCTGGGTGTCCTGAACGGCGCACTAACCAAGAAAAGAAAGCAGAAGTGCGACGAAGGCCTCTTGGAAAGTGCTGCATGCCTCCGCCTCAGCAGGGCAATAAAGCCACTTTCCTCGAGGCAAGGGCTGACGTTCGGTCTCCAGGTAGGTACAGAGCATAGCAGCAGGAGCTCCCAAGCAGGCCCTGGACGCACCCTGTTTTACGAGAGAGAACTCCTTTTCTTCCCAGAACCAGGCCTACCGTGACGAGAGGCCCGTCACAAAGGGTGTCTCTCCGTGTCGTTCAAGGCCCGACCCAGGGAACTTGCAGCCTGGGAAAGACGGCCTGTGCCTTCAGGCCCGCATTGCAAGCCAGACAGGCAGTAAACGTAACCTGGGGATTCAACAAGCCACACACCACGCAAGGTACACAATGGGCCCTTCCCTGAATCAACGTGTTTACGCAGGGTGTTCTGCCGGGAGCGAACGGCCTCAACCACGGCAGGCTCTCGTTAGGCCTATAAGCGTCTGCCTCTTCCGAAACACCGGAGTGTTGTGTTGCCTGCAGAACTCTGCTTTGGTTGCCGCTGCGGTGCAAGCTGACTTTCTCCGTGAGTAGAGTGACTTTCCAACCGAGGTGCCACAAGGCGTTCTAAGCAGACTAGTTCCTCAGTGCAGCTGAGAGAAGGTCAGTGTCGAAAACTTCCAGGGCACGGTGGACTGGCTAGAAAGGCGTGCCTGATGCTGTTGGAGTGCCGAGGAATCGTAGCCGTCCCCTTTAAAAGCGCTGGGGTAGCCCTTGCCTCGGCATGCACAGTAGGCCCCTCTCTCAAGGGCCTAGGGTCCTGGGTGTGGCACAGCATGCCCCCAGGGGCCGGAGGTTTTCGCAGGGAAGAGGGTGCACACCCGAAGCGTCTAGGAGTCCTGAAAAGGGCGGCACCGATCAAATAAAGCACTCGAGTGAATAAGACCTCAAAGAGCTCGCTGTGTGCTGCGTTCCTGCAGGGCGACTCAAAGCCTTTCTCGAGGCAGGCCGTCAAGTGGCCGACCCCTCTAGTCCTACAGCCTGACAGGATGAGCGCCCACCACGGAAGCACCCTGATTATATAGAGAAAACTCCTTCTCGTTCCCGAGCCCTGCCTCCAGTGCCTAGAGGCCCGTCAGAAACGGTGTTAATCGGGTAGCTTCAAGGCAGCAGGAATGGAGCTTTCAAAATGGGACTACAGGGCTTCTGCCCTCAGACCCCCGCTTCCAGTCAACACGTAGTGCACCTCCTTGTGCTTTCTAGCAAGTGCACAGGGACACGAGCTACACACTCGCTCCTTCCCTGAATCCACTTTTCTTCGCAGGGTGCTCTGCATGTAGCCAACTCGCTCATCCAAGGAAACCTCTAGGTAGGCTCTATCAGGCCTTAGCCTCTGCTAAAGGCCTGCAGTGTAAGAGGAAGCACTGGACTTTCGTGGCAGCAGGAACGCCAGCTGACTTTCTCCCGTAAGTGTGGTGCCCTCGGCTAAGGGGTCCTCGAAGGCCCGCGAAGCAGACTGTTTTCCTAAGTGCCGCTCAGACATGGGCAATGTAGGCAGAGTTCCTTGACAAGTAGGACGTGAGAGAAGAGTTTCCCTGGAGCTGTTGCAGTGCTGAGGAAAGCTAGCTCTCCCCAGGAGGTGTGCAGTGCGTTGCCCTACACTCGGCATACACAGAGTGACGGGGAAGGGCTTCCGGGCCTGGATGCCGCTGAGCAGGCCAGTGGAGCCTGCCGGTATTCAGTGGTCTTGCAGGGAATAGGGTGCGGACGCGAGGGTCCTGGGTGTCCTGAACGGCGCACTAACCAAGAAAAGAAAGCAGAAGTGCGACGAAGGCCTCTTGGAAAGTGCTGCATGCCTCCGCCTCAGCAGGGCAATAAAGCCACTTTCCTCGAGGCAAGGGCTGACGTTCGGTCTCCAGGTAGGTACAGAGCATAGCAGCAGGAGCTCCCAAGCAGGCCCTGGACGCACCCTGTTTTACGAGAGAGAACTCCTTTTCTTCCCAGAACCATGCCTACCGTGACGAGAGGCCCGTCACAAAGGGTGTCTCTCCGTGTCGTTCAAGGCCCGACCCAGGGAACTTGCAGCCTGGGAAAGACGGCCTGTGCCTTCAGGCCCGCATTGCAAGCCAGACAGGCAGTAAACGTAACCTGGGGATTCAACAAGCCACACACCACGCAAGGTACACAATGGGCCCTTCCCTGAATCAACGTGTTTACGCAGGGTGTTCTGCCGGGAGCGAACGGCCTCAACCACGGCAGGCTCTCGTTAGGCCTATAAGCGTCTGCCTCTTCCGAAACACCGGAGTGTTGTGTTGCCTGCAGAACTCTGCTTTGGTTGCCGCTGCGGTGCAAGCTGACTTTCTCCGTGAGTAGAGTGACTTTCCAACCGAGGTGCCACAAGGCGTTCTAAGCAGACTTAGTTCCTCAGTGCAGCTGAGAGAAGGTCAGTGTCGAAAACTTCCAGGGCACGGTGGACTGGCTAGAAAGGCGTGCCTGATGCTGTTGGAGTGCCGAGGAATCGTAGCCGTCCCCTTTAAAAGCGCTGGGGGTAGCCCTTGCCTCGGCATGCACAGTAGGCCCCTCTCTCAAGGGCCTAGGGTCCTGGGTGTGGCACAGCATGCCCCCAGGGGCCGGGGGTTTTCGCAGGGAAGAGGGTGCACACCCGAAGCGTCTAGGAGTCCTGAAAAGGGCGGCACCGATCAAATAAAGCACTCGAGCGAATAAGACCTCAAAGAGCTCGCTGTGTGCTCCGTTCCTGCAGGGCGACTCAAAGCCTTTCTCGAGGCAGGCCGTCAAGTGGCCGACCCCTCTAGTCCTACAGCCTGACAGGATGAGCGCCCACCACGGAAGCACCCTGATTATATAGAGAAAACTCCTTCTCGTTCCCGAGCCCTGCCTCCAGTGCCTAGAGGCCCGTCAGAAACGGTGTTAATCGGGTAGCTTCAAGGCAGCAGGAATGGAGCTTTCAAAATGGGACTACAGGGCTTCTGCCCTCAGACCCCCGCTTCCAGTCAACACGTAGTGCACCTCCTTGTGCTTTCTAGCAAGTGCACAGGGACACGAGCTACACACTCGCTCCTTCCCTGAATCCACTTTTCTTCGCAGGGTGTTCTGCATGTAGCCAACTCGCTCATCCAAGGAAACCTCTAGGTAGGCTCTATCGGGCCTTAGCCTCTGCTAAAGGCCTGCAGTGTAAGAGGAAGCACTGGACTTTCGTGGCAGCAGGAACGCCAGCTGACTTTCTCCCGTAAGTGTGGTGCCCTCGGCTAAGGGGTCCTCGAAGGCCCGCGAAGCAGACTGTTTTCCTAAGTGCCGCTCAGACATGGGCAATGTAGGCAGAGTTCCTTGACAAGTAGGACGTGAGAGAAGAGTTTCCCTGGAGCTGTTGCAGTGCTGAGGAAAGCTAGCTCTCCCCAGGAGGTGTGCAGTGCGTTGCCCTACACTCGGCATACACAGAGTGACGGGGAAGGGCTTCCGGGCCTGGATGCCGCTGAGCAGGCCAGTGGAGCCTGCCGGTATTCAGTGGTCTTGCAGGGAATAGGGTGCGGACGCGAGGGTCCTGGGTGTCCTGAACGGCGCACTAACCAAGAAAAGAAAGCAGAAGTGCGACGAAGGCCTCTTGGAAAGTGCTGCATGCCTCCGCCTCAGCAGGGCAATAAAGCCACTTTCCTCGAGGCAAGGGCTGACGTTCGGTCTCCAGGTAGGTACAGAGCATAGCAGCAGGAGCTCCCAAGCAGGCCCTGGACGCACCCTGTTTTACGAGAGAGAACTCCTTTTCTTCCCAGAACCAGGCCTACCGTGACGAGAGGCCCGTCACAAAGGGTGTCTCTCCGTGTCGTTCAAGGCCCGACCCAGGGAACTTGCAGCCTGGGAAAGACGGCCTGTGCCTTCAGGCCCGCATTGCAAGCCAGACAGGCAGTAAACGTAACCTGGGGATTCAACAAGCCACACACCACGCAAGGTACACAATGGGCCCTTCCCTGAATCAACGTGTTTACGCAGGGTGTTCTGCCGGGAGCGAACGGCCTCAACCACGGCAGGCTCTCGTTAGGCCTATAAGCGTCTGCCTCTTCCGAAACACCGGAGTGTTGTGTTGCCTGCAGAACTCTGCTTTGGTTGCCGCTGCGGTGCAAGCTGACTTTCTCCGTGAGTAGAGTGACTTTCCAACCGAGGTGCCACAAGGCGTTCTAAGCAGACTTAGTTCCTCAGTGCAGCTGAGAGAAGGTCAGTGTCGAAAACTTCCAGGGCACGGTGGACTGGCTAGAAAGGCGTGCCTGATGCTGTTGGAGTGCCGAGGAATCGTAGCCGTCCCCTTTAAAAGCGCTGGGGGTAGCCCTTGCCTCGGCATACACAGTAGGCCCCTCTCTCAAGGGCCTAGGGTCCTGGGTGTGGCACAGCATGCCCCCAGGGGCCGGGGGTTTTCGCAGGGAAGAGGGTGCACACCCGAAGCGTCTAGGAGTCCTGAAAAGGGCGGCACCGATCAAATAAAGCACTCGAGCGAATAAGACCTCAAAGAGCTCGCTGTGTGCTCCGTTCCTGCAGGGCGACTCAAAGCCTTTCTCGAGGCAGGCCGTCAAGTGGCCGACCCCTCTAGTCCTACAGCCTGACAGGATGAGCGCCCACCACGGAAGCACCCTGATTATATAGAGAAAACTCCTTCTCGTTCCCGAGCCCTGCCTCCAGTGCCTAGAGGCCCGTCAGAAACGGTGTTAATCGGGTAGCTTCAAGGCAGCAGGAATGGAGCTTTCAAAATGGGACTACAGGGCTTCTGCCCTCAGACCCCCGCTTCCAGTCAACACGTAGTGCACCTCCTTGTGCTTTCTAGCAAGTGCACAGGGACACGAGCTACACACTCGCTCCTTCCCTGAATCCACTTTTCTTCGCAGGGTGTTCTGCATGTAGCCAACTCGCTCATCCAAGGAAACCTCTAGGTAGGCTCTATCGGGCCTTAGCCTCTGCTAAAGGCCTGCAGTGTAAGAGGAAGCACTGGACTTTCGTGGCAGCAGGAACGCCAGCTGACTTTCTCCCGTAAGTGTGGTGCCCTCGGCTAAGGGGTCCTCGAAGGCCCGCGAAGCAGACTGTTTTCCTAAGTGCCGCTCAGACATGGGCAATGTAGGCAGAGTTCCTTGACAAGTAGGACGTGAGAGAAGAGTTTCCCTGGAGCTGTTGCAGTGCTGAGGAAAGCTAGCTCTCCCCAGGAGGTGTGCAGTGCGTTGCCCTACACTCGGCATACACAGAGTGACGGGGAAGGGCTTCCGGGCCTGGATGCCGCTGAGCAGGCCAGTGGAGCCTGCCGGTATTCAGTGGTCTTGCAGGGAATAGGGTGCGGACGCGAGGGTCCTGGGTGTCCTGAACGGCGCACTAACCAAGAAAAGAAAGCAGAAGTGCGACGAAGGCCTCTTGGAAAGTGCTGCATGCCTCCGCCTCAGCAGGGCAATAAAGCCACTTTCCTCGAGGCAAGGGCTGACGTTCGGTCTCCAGGTAGGTACAGAGCATAGCAGCAGGAGCTCCCAAGCAGGCCCTGGACGCACCCTGTTTTACGAGAGAGAACTCCTTTTCTTCCCAGAACCATGCCTACCGTGACGAGAGGCCCGTCACAAAGGGTGTCTCTCGTGTCGTTCAAGGCCCGACCCAGGGAACTTGCAGCCTGGGAAAGACGGCCTGTGCCTTCAGGCCCGCATTGCAAGCCAGACAGGCAGTAAAGGTAACCTGGGGATTCAACAAGCCACACACCACGCAAGGTACACAATGGGCCCTTCCCTGAATCAACGTGTTTACAAAGGGTGTTCTGCCGGGAGCGAACGGCCTCAACCACGGCAGGCTCTCGTTAGGCCTATAAGCGTCTGCCTCTTCCGAAACACCGGAGTGTTGTGTTGCCTGCAGAACTCTGCTTTGGTTGCCGCTGCGGTGCAAGCTGACTTTCTCCGTGAGTAGAGTGACTTTCCAACCGAGGTGCCACAAGGCGTTCTAAGCAGACTAGTTCCTCAGTGCAGCTGAGAGAAGGTCAGTGTCGAAAACTTCCAGGGCACGGTGGACTGGCTAGAAAGGCGTGCCTGATGCTGTTGGAGTGCCGAGGAATCGTAGCCGTCCCCTTTAAAAGCGCTGGGGTAGCCCTTGCCTCGGCATGCACAGTAGGCCCCTCTCTCAAGGGCCTAGGGTCCTGGGTGTGGCACAGCATGCCCCCAGGGGCCGGAGGTTTTCGCAGGGAAGAGGGTGCACACCCGAAGCGTCTAGGAGTCCTGAAAAGGGCGGCACCGATCAAATAAAGCACTCGAGTGAATAAGACCTCAAAGAGCTCGCTGTGTGCTGCGTTCCTGCAGGGCGACTCAAAGCCTTTCTCGAGGCAGGCCGTCAAGTGGCCGACCCCTCTAGTCCTACAGCCTGACAGGATGAGCGCCCACCACGGAAGCACCCTGATTATATAGAGAAAACTCCTTCTCGTTCCCGAGCCCTGCCTCCAGTGCCTAGAGGCCCGTCAGAAACGGTGTTAATCGGGTAGCTTCAAGGCAGCAGGAATGGAGCTTTCAAAATGGGACTACAGGGCTTCTGCCCTCAGACCCCCGCTTCCAGTCAACACGTAGTGCACCTCCTTGTGCTTTCTAGCAAGTGCACAGGGACACGAGCTACACACTCGCTCCTTCCCTGAATCCACTTTTCTTCGCAGGGTGCTCTGCATGTAGCCAACTCGCTCATCCAAGGAAACCTCTAGGTAGGCTCTATCAGGCCTTAGCCTCTGCTAAAGGCCTGCAGTGTAAGAGGAAGCACTGGACTTTCGTGGCAGCAGGAACGCCAGCTGACTTTCTCCCGTAAGTGTGGTGCCCTCGGCTAAGGGGTCCTCGAAGGCCCGCGAAGCAGACTGTTTTCCTAAGTGCCGCTCAGACATGGGCAATGTAGGCAGAGTTCCTTGACAAGTAGGACGTGAGAGAAGAGTTTCCCTGGAGCTGTTGCAGTGCTGAGGAAAGCTAGCTCTCCCCAGGAGGTGTGCAGTGCGTTGCCCTACACTCGGCATACACAGAGTGACGGGGAAGGGCTTCCGGGCCTGGATGCCGCTGAGCAGGCCAGTGGAGCCTGCCGGTATTCAGTGGTCTTGCAGGGAATAGGGTGCGGACGCGAGGGTCCTGGGTGTCCTGAACGGCGCACTAACCAAGAAAAGAAAGCAGAAGTGCGACGAAGGCCTCTTGGAAAGTGCTGCATGCCTCCGCCTCAGCAGGGCAATAAAGCCACTTTCCTCGAGGCAAGGGCTGACGTTCGGTCTCCAGGTAGGTACAGAGCATAGCAGCAGGAGCTCCCAAGCAGGCCCTGGACGCACCCTGTTTTACGAGAGAGAACTCCTTTTCTTCCCAGAACCAGGCCTACCGTGACGAGAGGCCCGTCACAAAGGGTGTCTCTCCGTGTCGTTCAAGGCCCGACCCAGGGAACTTGCAGCCTGGGAAAGACGGCCTGTGCCTTCAGGCCCGCATTGCAAGCCAGACAGGCAGTAAAGGTAACCTGGGGATTCAACAAGCCACACACCACGCAAGGTACACAATGGGCCCTTCCCTGAATCAACGTGTTTACAAAGGGTGTTCTGCCGGGAGCGAACGGCCTCAACCACGGCAGGCTCTCGTTAGGCCTATAAGCGTCTGCCTCTTCCGAAACACCGGAGTGTTGTGTTGCCTGCAGAACTCTGCTTTGGTTGCCGCTGCGGTGCAAGCTGACTTTCTCCGTGAGTAGAGTGACTTTCCAACCGAGGTGCCACAAGGCGTTCTAAGCAGACTTAGTTCCTCAGTGCAGCTGAGAGAAGGTCAGTGTCGAAAACTTCCAGGGCACGGTGGACTGGCTAGAAAGGCGTGCCTGATGCTGTTGGAGTGCCGAGGAATCGTAGCCGTCCCCTTTAAAAGCGCTGGGGGTAGCCCTTGCCTCGGCATACACAGTAGGCCCCTCTCTCAAGGGCCTAGGGTCCTGGGTGTGGCACAGCATGCCCCCAGGGGCCGGGGGTTTTCGCAGGGAAGAGGGTGCACACCCGAAGCGTCTAGGAGTCCTGAAAAGGGCGGCACCGATCAAATAAAGCACTCGAGCGAATAAGACCTCAAAGAGCTCGCTGTGTGCTCCGTTCCTGCAGGGCGACTCAAAGCCTTTCTCGAGGCAGGCCGTCAAGTGGCCGACCCCTCTAGTCCTACAGCCTGACAGGATGAGCGCCCACCACGGAAGCACCCTGATTATATAGAGAAAACTCCTTCTCGTTCCCGAGCCCTGCCTCCAGTGCCTAGAGGCCCGTCAGAAACGGTGTTAATCGGGTAGCTTCAAGGCAGCAGGAATGGAGCTTTCAAAATGGGACTACAGGGCTTCTGCCCTCAGACCCCCGCTTCCAGTCAACACGTAGTGCACCTCCTTGTGCTTTCTAGCAAGTGCACAGGGACACGAGCTACACACTCGCTCCTTCCCTGAATCCACTTTTCTTCGCAGGGTGTTCTGCATGTAGCCAACTCGCTCATCCAAGGAAACCTCTAGGTAGGCTCTATCGGGCCTTAGCCTCTGCTAAAGGCCTGCAGTGTAAGAGGAAGCACTGGACTTTCGTGGCAGCAGGAACGCCAGCTGACTTTCTCCCGTAAGTGTGGTGCCCTCGGCTAAGGGGTCCTCGAAGGCCCGCGAAGCAGACTGTTTTCCTAAGTGCCGCTCAGACATGGGCAATGTAGGCAGAGTTCCTTGACAAGTAGGACGTGAGAGAAGAGTTTCCCTGGAGCTGTTGCAGTGCTGAGGAAAGCTAGCTCTCCCCAGGAGGTGTGCAGTGCGTTGCCCTACACTCGGCATACACAGAGTGACGGGGAAGGGCTTCCGGGCCTGGATGCCGCTGAGCAGGCCAGTGGAGCCTGCCGGTATTCAGTGGTCTTGCAGGGAATAGGGTGCGGACGCGAGGGTCCTGGGTGTCCTGAACGGCGCACTAACCAAGAAAAGAAAGCAGAAGTGCGACGAAGGCCTCTTGGAAAGTGCTGCATGCCTCCGCCTCAGCAGGGCAATAAAGCCACTTTCCTCGAGGCAAGGGCTGACGTTCGGTCTCCAGGTAGGTACAGAGCATAGCAGCAGGAGCTCCCAAGCAGGCCCTGGACGCACCCTGTTTTACGAGAGAGAACTCCTTTTCTTCCCAGAACCATGCCTACCGTGACGAGAGGCCCGTCACAAAGGGTGTCTCTCCGTGTCGTTCAAGGCCCGACCCAGGGAACTTGCAGCCTGGGAAAGACGGCCTGTGCCTTCAGGCCCGCATTGCAAGCCAGACAGGCAGTAAACGTAACCTGGGGATTCAACAAGCCACACACCACGCAAGGTACACAATGGGCCCTTCCCTGAATCAACGTGTTTACGCAGGGTGTTCTGCCGGGAGCGAACGGCCTCAACCACGGCAGGCTCTCGTTAGGCCTATAAGCGTCTGCCTCTTCCGAAACACCGGAGTGTTGTGTTGCCTGCAGAACTCTGCTTTGGTTGCCGCTGCGGTGCAAGCTGACTTTCTCCGTGAGTAGAGTGACTTTCCAACCGAGGTGCCACAAGGCGTTCTAAGCAGACTTAGTTCCTCAGTGCAGCTGAGAGAAGGTCAGTGTCGAAAACTTCCAGGGCACGGTGGACTGGCTAGAAAGGCGTGCCTGATGCTGTTGGAGTGCCGAGGAATCGTAGCCGTCCCCTTTAAAAGCGCTGGGGGTAGCCCTTGCCTCGGCATACACAGTAGGCCCCTCTCTCAAGGGCCTAGGGTCCTGGGTGTGGCACAGCATGCCCCCAGGGGCCGGGGGTTTTCGCAGGGAAGAGGGTGCACACCCGAAGCGTCTAGGAGTCCTGAAAAGGGCGGCACCGATCAAATAAAGCACTCGAGCGAATAAGACCTCAAAGAGCTCGCTGTGTGCTCCGTTCCTGCAGGGCGACTCAAAGCCTTTCTCGAGGCAGGCCGTCAAGTGGCCGACCCCTCTAGTCCTACAGCCTGACAGGATGAGCGCCCACCACGGAAGCACCCTGATTATATAGAGAAAACTCCTTCTCGTTCCCGAGCCCTGCCTCCAGTGCCTAGAGGCCCGTCAGAAACGGTGTTAATCGGGTAGCTTCAAGGCAGCAGGAATGGAGCTTTCAAAATGGGACTACAGGGCTTCTGCCCTCAGACCCCCGCTTCCAGTCAACACGTAGTGCACCTCCTTGTGCTTTCTAGCAAGTGCACAGGGACACGAGCTACACACTCGCTCCTTCCCTGAATCCACTTTTCTTCGCAGGGTGTTCTGCATGTAGCCAACTCGCTCATCCAAGGAAACCTCTAGGTAGGCTCTATCGGGCCTTAGCCTCTGCTAAAGGCCTGCAGTGTAAGAGGAAGCACTGGACTTTCGTGGCAGCAGGAACGCCAGCTGACTTTCTCCCGTAAGTGTGGTGCCCTCGGCTAAGGGGTCCTCGAAGGCCCGCGAAGCAGACTGTTTTCCTAAGTGCCGCTCAGACATGGGCAATGTAGGCAGAGTTCCTTGACAAGTAGGACGTGAGAGAAGAGTTTCCCTGGAGCTGTTGCAGTGCTGAGGAAAGCTAGCTCTCCCCAGGAGGTGTGCAGTGCGTTGCCCTACACTCGGCATACACAGAGTGACGGGGAAGGGCTTCCGGGCCTGGATGCCGCTGAGCAGGCCAGTGGAGCCTGCCGGTATTCAGTGGTCTTGCAGGGAATAGGGTGCGGACGCGAGGGTCCTGGGTGTCCTGAACGGCGCACTAACCAAGAAAAGAAAGCAGAAGTGCGACGAAGGCCTCTTGGAAAGTGCTGCATGCCTCCGCCTCAGCAGGGCAATAAAGCCACTTTCCTCGAGGCAAGGGCTGACGTTCGGTCTCCAGGTAGGTACAGAGCATAGCAGCAGGAGCTCCCAAGCAGGCCCTGGACGCACCCTGTTTTACGAGAGAGAACTCCTTTTCTTCCCAGAACCATGCCTACCGTGACGAGAGGCCCGTCACAAAGGGTGTCTCTCCGTGTCGTTCAAGGCCCGACCCAGGGAACTTGCAGCCTGGGAAAGACGGCCTGTGCCTTCAGGCCCGCATTGCAAGCCAGACAGGCAGTAAAGGTAACCTGGGGATTCAACAAGCCACACACCACGCAAGGTACACAATGGGCCCTTCCCTGAATCAACGTGTTTACAAAGGGTGTTCTGCCGGGAGCGAACGGCCTCAACCACGGCAGGCTCTCGTTAGGCCTATAAGCGTCTGCCTCTTCCGAAACACCGGAGTGTTGTGTTGCCTGCAGAACTCTGCTTTGGTTGCCGCTGCGGTGCAAGCTGACTTTCTCCGTGAGTAGAGTGACTTTCCAACCGAGGTGCCACAAGGCGTTCTAAGCAGACTTAGCTCCTCAGTGCAGCTGAGAGAAGGTCAGTGTCGAAAACTTCCAGGGCACGGTGGACTGGCTAGAAAGGCGTGCCTGATGCTGTTGGAGTGCCGAGGAATCGTAGCCGTCCCCTTTAAAAGCGCTGGGGGTAGCCCTTGCCTCGGCATACACAGTAGGCCCCTCTCTCAGGGGCCTAGGGTCCTGGGTGTGGCACAGCATGCCCCCAGGAGCCGGGGGTTTTCGCAGGGAAGAGGGTGCACACCCGAAGCGTCTAGGAGTCCTGAAAAGGGCGGCACCGATCAAATAAAGCACTCGAGCGAATAAGACCTCAAAGAGCTCGCTGTGTGCTCCGTTCCTGCAGGGCGACTCAAAGCCTTTCTCGAGGCAGGCCGTCAAGTGGCCGACCCCTCTAGTCCTACAGCCTGACAGGATGAGCGCCCACCACGGAAGCACCCTGATTATATAGAGAAAACTCCTTCTCGTTCCCGAGCCCTGCCTCCAGTGCCTAGAGGCCCGTCAGAAACGGTGTTAATCGGGTAGCTTCAAGGCAGCAGGAATGGAGCTTTCAAAATGGGACTACAGGGCTTCTGCCCTCAGACCCCCGCTTCCAGTCAACACGTAGTGCACCTCCTTGTGCTTTCTAGCAAGTGCACAGGGACACGAGCTACACACTCGCTCCTTCCCTGAATCCACTTTTCTTCGCAGGGTGTTCTGCATGTAGCCAACTCGCTCATCCAAGGAAACCTCTAGGTAGGCTCTATCGGGCCTTAGCCTCTGCTAAAGGCCTGCAGTGTAAGAGGAAGCACTGGACTTTCGTGGCAGCAGGAACGCCAGCTGACTTTCTCCCGTAAGTGTGGTGCCCTCGGCTAAGGGGTCCTCGAAGGCCCGCGAAGCAGACTGTTTTCCTAAGTGCCGCTCAGACATGGGCAATGTAGGCAGAGTTCCTTGACAAGTAGGACGTGAGAGAAGAGTTTCCCTGGAGCTGTTGCAGTGCTGAGGAAAGCTAGCTCTCCCCAGGAGGTGTGCAGTGCGTTGCCCTACACTCGGCATACACAGAGTGACGGGGAAGGGCTTCCGGGCCTGGATGCCGCTGAGCAGGCCAGTGGAGCCTGCCGGTATTCAGTGGTCTTGCAGGGAATAGGGTGCGGACGCGAGGGTCCTGGGTGTCCTGAACGGCGCACTAACCAAGAAAAGAAAGCAGAAGTGCGACGAAGGCCTCTTGGAAAGTGCTGCATGCCTCCGCCTCAGCAGGGCAATAAAGCCACTTTCCTCGAGGCAAGGGCTGACGTTCGGTCTCCAGGTAGGTACAGAGCATAGCAGCAGGAGCTCCCAAGCAGGCCCTGGACGCACCCTGTTTTACGAGAGAGAACTCCTTTTCTTCCCAGAACCATGCCTACCGTGACGAGAGGCCCGTCACAAAGGGTGTCTCTCCGTGTCGTTCAAGGCCCGACCCAGGGAACTTGCAGCCTGGGAAAGACGGCCTGTGCCTTCAGGCCCGCATTGCAAGCCAGACAGGCAGTAAAGGTAACCTGGGGATTCAACAAGCCACACACCACGCAAGGTACACAATGGGCCCTTCCCTGAATCAACGTGTTTACAAAGGGTGTTCTGCCGGGAGCGAACGGCCTCAACCACGGCAGGCTCTCGTTAGGCCTATAAGCGTCTGCCTCTTCCGAAACACCGGAGTGTTGTGTTGCCTGCAGAACTCTGCTTTGGTTGCCGCTGCGGTGCAAGCTGACTTTCTCCGTGAGTAGAGTGACTTTCCAACCGAGGTGCCACAAGGCGTTCTAAGCAGACTTAGTTCCTCAGTGCAGCTGAGAGAAGGTCAGTGTCGAAAACTTCCAGGGCACGGTGGACTGGCTAGAAAGGCGTGCCTGATGCTGTTGGAGTGCCGAGGAATCGTAGCCGTCCCCTTTAAAAGCGCTGGGGGTAGCCCTTGCCTCGGCATACACAGTAGGCCCCTCTCTCAAGGGCCTAGGGTCCTGGGTGTGGCACAGCATGCCCCCAGGGGCCGGGGGTTTTCGCAGGGAAGAGGGTGCACACCCGAAGCGTCTAGGAGTCCTGAAAAGGGCGGCACCGATCAAATAAAGCACTCGAGCGAATAAGACCTCAAAGAGCTCGCTGTGTGCTCCGTTCCTGCAGGGCGACTCAAAGCCTTTCTCGAGGCAGGCCGTCAAGTGGCCGACCCCTCTAGTCCTACAGCCTGACAGGATGAGCGCCCACCACGGAAGCACCCTGATTATATAGAGAAAACTCCTTCTCGTTCCCGAGCCCTGCCTCCAGTGCCTAGAGGCCCGTCAGAAATGGTGTTAATCGGGTAGCTTCAAGGCAGCAGGAATGGAGCTTTCAAAATGGGACTACAGGGCTTCTGCCCTCAGACCCCCGCTTCCAGTCAACACGTAGTGCACCTCCTTGTGCTTTCTAGCAAGTGCACAGGGACACGAGCTACACACTCGCTCCTTCCCTGAATCCACTTTTCTTCGCAGGGTGCTCTGCATGTAGCCAACTCGCTCATCCAAGGAAACCTCTAGGTAGGCTCTATCGGGCCTTAGCCTCTGCTAAAGGCCTGCAGTGTAAGAGGAAGCACTGGACTTTCGTGGCAGCAGGAACGCCAGCTGACTTTCTCCCGTAAGTGTGGTGCCCTCGGCTAAGGGGTCCTCGAAGGCCCGCGAAGCAGACTGTTTTCCTAAGTGCCGCTCAGACATGGGCAATGTAGGCAGAGTTCCTTGACAAGTAGGACGTGAGAGAAGAGTTTCCCTGGAGCTGTTGCAGTGCTGAGGAAAGCTAGCTCTCCCCAGGAGGTGTGCAGTGCGTTGCCCTACACTCGGCATACACAGAGTGACGGGGAAGGGCTTCCGGGCCTGGATGCCGCTGAGCAGGCCAGTGGAGCCTGCCGGTATTCAGTGGTCTTGCAGGGAATAGGGTGCGGACGCGAGGGTCCTGGGTGTCCTGAACGGCGCACTAACCAAGAAAAGAAAGCAGAAGTGCGACGAAGGCCTCTTGGAAAGTGCTGCATGCCTCCGCCTCAGCAGGGCAATAAAGCCACTTTCCTCGAGGCAAGGGCTGACGTTCGGTCTCCAGGTAGGTACAGAGCATAGCAGCAGGAGCTCCCAAGCAGGCCCTGGACGCACCCTGTTTTACGAGAGAGAACTCCTTTTCTTCCCAGAACCAGGCCTACCGTGACGAGAGGCCCGTCACAAAGGGTGTCTCTCCGTGTCGTTCAAGGCCCGACCCAGGGAACTTGCAGCCTGGGAAAGACGGCCTGTGCCTTCAGGCCCGCATTGCAAGCCAGACAGGCAGTAAACGTAACCTGGGGATTCAACAAGCCACACACCACGCAAGGTACACAATGGGCCCTTCCCTGAATCAACGTGTTTACGCAGGGTGTTCTGCCGGGAGCGAACGGCCTCAACCACGGCAGGCTCTCGTTAGGCCTATAAGCGTCTGCCTCTTCCGAAACACCGGAGTGTTGTGTTGCCTGCAGAACTCTGCTTTGGTTGCCGCTGCGGTGCAAGCTGACTTTCTCCGTGAGTAGAGTGACTTTCCAACCGAGGTGCCACAAGGCGTTCTAAGCAGACTAGTTCCTCAGTGCAGCTGAGAGAAGGTCAGTGTCGAAAACTTCCAGGGCACGGTGGACTGGCTAGAAAGGCGTGCCTGATGCTGTTGGAGTGCCGAGGAATCGTAGCCGTCCCCTTTAAAAGCGCTGGGGTAGCCCTTGCCTCGGCATGCACAGTAGGCCCCTCTCTCAAGGGCCTAGGGTCCTGGGTGTGGCACAGCATGCCCCCAGGGGCCGGAGGTTTTCGCAGGGAAGAGGGTGCACACCCGAAGCGTCTAGGAGTCCTGAAAAGGGCGGCACCGATCAAATAAAGCACTCGAGTGAATAAGACCTCAAAGAGCTCGCTGTGTGCTGCGTTCCGGCAGGGCGACTCAAAGCCTTTCTCGAGGCAGGCCGTCAAGTGGCCGACCCCTCTAGTCCTACAGCCTGACAGGATGAGCGCCCACCACGGAAGCACCCTGATTATATAGAGAAAACTCCTTCTCGTTCCCGAGCCCTGCCTCCAGTGCCTAGAGGCCCGTCAGAAACGGTGTTAATCGGGTAGCTTCAAGGCAGCAGGAATGGAGCTTTCAAAATGGGACTACAGGGCTTCTGCCCTCAGACCCCCGCTTCCAGTCAACACGTAGTGCACCTCCTTGTGCTTTCTAGCAAGTGCACAGGGACACGAGCTACACACTCGCTCCTTCCCTGAATCCACTTTTCTTCGCAGGGTGCTCTGCATGTAGCCAACTCGCTCATCCAAGGAAACCTCTAGGTAGGCTCTATCAGGCCTTAGCCTCTGCTAAAGGCCTGCAGTGTAAGAGGAAGCACTGGACTTTCGTGGCAGCAGGAACGCCAGCTGACTTTCTCCCGTAAGTGTGGTGCCCTCGGCTAAGGGGTCCTCGAAGGCCCGCGAAGCAGACTGTTTTCCTAAGTGCCGCTCAGACATGGGCAATGTAGGCAGAGTTCCTTGACAAGTAGGACGTGAGAGAAGAGTTTCCCTGGAGCTGTTGCAGTGCTGAGGAAAGCTAGCTCTCCCCAGGAGGTGTGCAGTGCGTTGCCCTACACTCGGCATACACAGAGTGACGGGGAAGGGCTTCCGGGCCTGGATGCCGCTGAGCAGGCCAGTGGAGCCTGCCGGTATTCAGTGGTCTTGCAGGGAATAGGGTGCGGACGCGAGGGTCCTGGGTGTCCTGAACGGCGCACTAACCAAGAAAAGAAAGCAGAAGTGCGACGAAGGCCTCTTGGAAAGTGCTGCATGCCTCCGCCTCAGCAGGGCAATAAAGCCACTTTCCTCGAGGCAAGGGCTGACGTTCGGTCTCCAGGTAGGTACAGAGCATAGCAGCAGGAGCTCCCAAGCAGGCCCTGGACGCACCCTGTTTTACGAGAGAGAACTCCTTTTCTTCCCAGAACCATGCCTACCGTGACGAGAGGCCCGTCACAAAGGGTGTCTCTCCGTGTCGTTCAAGGCCCGACCCAGGGAACTTGCAGCCTGGGAAAGACGGCCTGTGCCTTCAGGCCCGCATTGCAAGCCAGACAGGCAGTAAACGTAACCTGGGGATTCAACAAGCCACACACCACGCAAGGTACACAATGGGCCCTTCCCTGAATCAACGTGTTTACGCAGGGTGTTCTGCCGGGAGCGAACGGCCTCAACCACGGCAGGCTCTCGTTAGGCCTATAAGCGTCTGCCTCTTCCGAAACACCGGAGTGTTGTGTTGCCTGCAGAACTCTGCTTTGGTTGCCGCTGCGGTGCAAGCTGACTTTCTCCGTGAGTAGAGTGACTTTCCAACCGAGGTGCCACAAGGCGTTCTAAGCAGACTTAGTTCCTCAGTGCAGCTGAGAGAAGGTCAGTGTCGAAAACTTCCAGGGCACGGTGGACTGGCTAGAAAGGCGTGCCTGATGCTGTTGGAGTGCCGAGGAATCGTAGCCGTCCCCTTTAAAAGCGCTGGGGGTAGCCCTTGCCTCGGCATGCACAGTAGGCCCCTCTCTCAAGGGCCTAGGGTCCTGGGTGTGGCACAGCATGCCCCCAGGGGCCGGGGGTTTTCGCAGGGAAGAGGGTGCACACCCGAAGCGTCTAGGAGTCCTGAAAAGGGCGGCACCGATCAAATAAAGCACTCGAGCGAATAAGACCTCAAAGAGCTCGCTGTGTGCTCCGTTCCTGCAGGGCGACTCAAAGCCTTTCTCGAGGCAGGCCGTCAAGTGGCCGACCCCTCTAGTCCTACAGCCTGACAGGATGAGCGCCCACCACGGAAGCACCCTGATTATATAGAGAAAACTCCTTCTCGTTCCCGAGCCCTGCCTCCAGTGCCTAGAGGCCCGTCAGAAACGGTGTTAATCGGGTAGCTTCAAGGCAGCAGGAATGGAGCTTTCAAAATGGGACTACAGGGCTTCTGCCCTCAGACCCCCGCTTCCAGTCAACACGTAGTGCACCTCCTTGTGCTTTCTAGCAAGTGCACAGGGACACGAGCTACACACTCGCTCCTTCCCTGAATCCACTTTTCTTCGCAGGGTGTTCTGCATGTAGCCAACTCGCTCATCCAAGGAAACCTCTAGGTAGGCTCTATCGGGCCTTAGCCTCTGCTAAAGGCCTGCAGTGTAAGAGGAAGCACTGGACTTTCGTGGCAGCAGGAACGCCAGCTGACTTTCTCCCGTAAGTGTGGTGCCCTCGGCTAAGGGGTCCTCGAAGGCCCGCGAAGCAGACTGTTTTCCTAAGTGCCGCTCAGACATGGGCAATGTAGGCAGAGTTCCTTGACAAGTAGGACGTGAGAGAAGAGTTTCCCTGGAGCTGTTGCAGTGCTGAGGAAAGCTAGCTCTCCCCAGGAGGTGTGCAGTGCGTTGCCCTACACTCGGCATACACAGAGTGACGGGGAAGGGCTTCCGGGCCTGGATGCCGCTGAGCAGGCCAGTGGAGCCTGCCGGTATTCAGTGGTCTTGCAGGGAATAGGGTGCGGACGCGAGGGTCCTGGGTGTCCTGAACGGCGCACTAACCAAGAAAAGAAAGCAGAAGTGCGACGAAGGCCTCTTGGAAAGTGCTGCATGCCTCCGCCTCAGCAGGGCAATAAAGCCACTTTCCTCGAGGCAAGGGCTGACGTTCGGTCTCCAGGTAGGTACAGAGCATAGCAGCAGGAGCTCCCAAGCAGGCCCTGGACGCACCCTGTTTTACGAGAGAGAACTCCTTTTCTTCCCAGAACCAGGCCTACCGTGACGAGAGGCCCGTCACAAAGGGTGTCTCTCCGTGTCGTTCAAGGCCCGACCCAGGGAACTTGCAGCCTGGGAAAGACGGCCTGTGCCTTCAGGCCCGCATTGCAAGCCAGACAGGCAGTAAACGTAACCTGGGGATTCAACAAGCCACACACCACGCAAGGTACACAATGGGCCCTTCCCTGAATCAACGTGTTTACGCAGGGTGTTCTGCCGGGAGCGAACGGCCTCAACCACGGCAGGCTCTCGTTAGGCCTATAAGCGTCTGCCTCTTCCGAAACACCGGAGTGTTGTGTTGCCTGCAGAACTCTGCTTTGGTTGCCGCTGCGGTGCAAGCTGACTTTCTCCGTGAGTAGAGTGACTTTCCAACCGAGGTGCCACAAGGCGTTCTAAGCAGACTTAGTTCCTCAGTGCAGCTGAGAGAAGGTCAGTGTCGAAAACTTCCAGGGCACGGTGGACTGGCTAGAAAGGCGTGCCTGATGCTGTTGGAGTGCCGAGGAATCGTAGCCGTCCCCTTTAAAAGCGCTGGGGGTAGCCCTTGCCTCGGCATACACAGTAGGCCCCTCTCTCAAGGGCCTAGGGTCCTGGGTGTGGCACAGCATGCCCCCAGGGGCCGGGGGTTTTCGCAGGGAAGAGGGTGCACACCCGAAGCGTCTAGGAGTCCTGAAAAGGGCGGCACCGATCAAATAAAGCACTCGAGCGAATAAGACCTCAAAGAGCTCGCTGTGTGCTCCGTTCCTGCAGGGCGACTCAAAGCCTTTCTCGAGGCAGGCCGTCAAGTGGCCGACCCCTCTAGTCCTACAGCCTGACAGGATGAGCGCCCACCACGGAAGCACCCTGATTATATAGAGAAAACTCCTTCTCGTTCCCGAGCCCTGCCTCCAGTGCCTAGAGGCCCGTCAGAAACGGTGTTAATCGGGTAGCTTCAAGGCAGCAGGAATGGAGCTTTCAAAATGGGACTACAGGGCTTCTGCCCTCAGACCCCCGCTTCCAGTCAACACGTAGTGCACCTCCTTGTGCTTTCTAGCAAGTGCACAGGGACACGAGCTACACACTCGCTCCTTCCCTGAATCCACTTTTCTTCGCAGGGTGTTCTGCATGTAGCCAACTCGCTCATCCAAGGAAACCTCTAGGTAGGCTCTATCGGGCCTTAGCCTCTGCTAAAGGCCTGCAGTGTAAGAGGAAGCACTGGACTTTCGTGGCAGCAGGAACGCCAGCTGACTTTCTCCCGTAAGTGTGGTGCCCTCGGCTAAGGGGTCCTCGAAGGCCCGCGAAGCAGACTGTTTTCCTAAGTGCCGCTCAGACATGGGCAATGTAGGCAGAGTTCCTTGACAAGTAGGACGTGAGAGAAGAGTTTCCCTGGAGCTGTTGCAGTGCTGAGGAAAGCTAGCTCTCCCCAGGAGGTGTGCAGTGCGTTGCCCTACACTCGGCATACACAGAGTGACGGGGAAGGGCTTCCGGGCCTGGATGCCGCTGAGCAGGCCAGTGGAGCCTGCCGGTATTCAGTGGTCTTGCAGGGAATAGGGTGCGGACGCGAGGGTCCTGGGTGTCCTGAACGGCGCACTAACCAAGAAAAGAAAGCAGAAGTGCGACGAAGGCCTCTTGGAAAGTGCTGCATGCCTCCGCCTCAGCAGGGCAATAAAGCCACTTTCCTCGAGGCAAGGGCTGACGTTCGGTCTCCAGGTAGGTACAGAGCATAGCAGCAGGAGCTCCCAAGCAGGCCCTGGACGCACCCTGTTTTACGAGAGAGAACTCCTTTTCTTCCCAGAACCATGCCTACCGTGACGAGAGGCCCGTCACAAAGGGTGTCTCTCGTGTCGTTCAAGGCCCGACCCAGGGAACTTGCAGCCTGGGAAAGACGGCCTGTGCCTTCAGGCCCGCATTGCAAGCCAGACAGGCAGTAAAGGTAACCTGGGGATTCAACAAGCCACACACCACGCAAGGTACACAATGGGCCCTTCCCTGAATCAACGTGTTTACAAAGGGTGTTCTGCCGGGAGCGAACGGCCTCAACCACGGCAGGCTCTCGTTAGGCCTATAAGCGTCTGCCTCTTCCGAAACACCGGAGTGTTGTGTTGCCTGCAGAACTCTGCTTTGGTTGCCGCTGCGGTGCAAGCTGACTTTCTCCGCGAGTAGAGTGACTTTCCAACCGAGGTGCCACAAGGCGTTCTAAGCAGACTTAGTTCCTCAGTGCAGCTGAGAGAAGGTCAGTGTCGAAAACTTCCAGGGCACGGTGGACTGGCTAGAAAGGCGTGCCTGATGCTGTTGGAGTGCCGAGGAATCGTAGCCGTCCCCTTTAAAAGCGCTGGGGGTAGCCCTTGCCTCGGCATACACAGTAGGCCCCTCTCTCAAGGGCCTAGGGTCCTGGGTGTGGCACAGCATGCCCCCAGGGGCCGGGGGTTTTCGCAGGGAAGAGGGTGCACACCCGAAGCGTCTAGGAGTCCTGAAAAGGGCGGCACCGATCAAATAAAGCACTCGAGCGAATAAGACCTCAAAGAGCTCGCTGTGTGCTCCGTTCCTGCAGGGCGACTCAAAGCCTTTCTCGAGGCAGGCCGTCAAGTGGCCGACCCCTCTAGTCCTACAGCCTGACAGGATGAGCGCCCACCACGGAAGCACCCTGATTATATAGAGAAAACTCCTTCTCGTTCCCGAGCCCTGCCTCCAGTGCCTAGAGGCCCGTCAGAAACGGTGTTAATCGGGCAGCTTCAAGGCAGCAGGAATGGAGCTTTCAAAATGGGACTACAGGGCTTCTGCCCTCAGACCCCCGCTTCCAGTCAACACGTAGTGCACCTCCTTGTGCTTTCTAGCAAGTGCACAGGGACACGAGCTACACACTCGCTCCTTCCCTGAATCCACTTTTCTTCGCAGGGTGTTCTGCATGTAGCCAACTCGCTCATCCAAGGAAACCTCTAGGTAGGCTCTATCGGGCCTTAGCCTCTGCTAAAGGCCTGCAGTGTAAGAGGAAGCACTGGACTTTCGTGGCAGCAGGAACGCCAGCTGACTTTCTCCCGTAAGTGTGGTGCCCTCGGCTAAGGGGTCCTCGAAGGCCCGCGAAGCAGACTGTTTTCCTAAGTGCCGCTCAGACATGGGCAATGTAGGCAGAGTTCCTTGACAAGTAGGACGTGAGAGAAGAGTTTCCCTGGAGCTGTTGCAGTGCTGAGGAAAGCTAGCTCTCCCCAGGAGGTGTGCAGTGCGTTGCCCTACACTCGGCATACACAGAGTGACGGGGAAGGGCTTCCGGGCCTGGATGCCGCTGAGCAGGCCAGTGGAGCCTGCCGGTATTCAGTGGTCTTGCAGGGAATAGGGTGCGGACGCGAGGGTCCTGGGTGTCCTGAACGGCGCACTAACCAAGAAAAGAAAGCAGAAGTGCGACGAAGGCCTCTTGGAAAGTGCTGCATGCCTCCGCCTCAGCAGGGCAATAAAGCCACTTTCCTCGAGGCAAGGGCTGACGTTCGGTCTCCAGGTAGGTACAGAGCATAGCAGCAGGAGCTCCCAAGCAGGCCCTGGACGCACCCTGTTTTACGAGAGAGAACTCCTTTTCTTCCCAGAACCATGCCTACCGTGACGAGAGGCCCGTCACAAAGGGTGTCTCTCCGTGTCGTTCAAGGCCCGACCCAGGGAACTTGCAGCCTGGGAAAGACGGCCTGTGCCTTCAGGCCCGCATTGCAAGCCAGACAGGCAGTAAACGTAACCTGGGGATTCAACAAGCCACACACCACGCAAGGTACACAATGGGCCCTTCCCTGAATCAACGTGTTTACGCAGGGTGTTCTGCCGGGAGCGAACGGCCTCAACCACGGCAGGCTCTCGTTAGGCCTATAAGCGTCTGCCTCTTCCGAAACACCGGAGTGTTGTGTTGCCTGCAGAACTCTGCTTTGGTTGCCGCTGCGGTGCAAGCTGACTTTCTCCGTGAGTAGAGTGACTTTCCAACCGAGGTGCCACAAGGCGTTCTAAGCAGACTTAGTTCCTCAGTGCAGCTGAGAGAAGGTCAGTGTCGAAAACTTCCAGGGCACGGTGGACTGGCTAGAAAGGCGTGCCTGATGCTGTTGGAGTGCCGAGGAATCGTAGCCGTCCCCTTTAAAAGCGCTGGGGGTAGCCCTTGCCTCGGCATACACAGTAGGCCCCTCTCTCAAGGGCCTAGGGTCCTGGGTGTGGCACAGCATGCCCCCAGGGGCCGGGGGTTTTCGCAGGGAAGAGGGTGCACACCCGAAGCGTCTAGGAGTCCTGAAAAGGGCGGCACCGATCAAATAAAGCACTCGAGCGAATAAGACCTCAAAGAGCTCGCTGTGTGCTCCGTTCCTGCAGGGCGACTCAAAGCCTTTCTCGAGGCAGGCCGTCAAGTGGCCGACCCCTCTAGTCCTACAGCCTGACAGGATGAGCGCCCACCACGGAAGCACCCTGATTATATAGAGAAAACTCCTTCTCGTTCCCGAGCCCTGCCTCCAGTGCCTAGAGGCCCGTCAGAAACGGTGTTAATCGGGTAGCTTCAAGGCAGCAGGAATGGAGCTTTCAAAATGGGACTACAGGGCTTCTGCCCTCAGACCCCCGCTTCCAGTCAACACGTAGTGCACCTCCTTGTGCTTTCTAGCAAGTGCACAGGGACACGAGCTACACACTCGCTCCTTCCCTGAATCCACTTTTCTTCGCAGGGTGTTCTGCATGTAGCCAACTCGCTCATCCAAGGAAACCTCTAGGTAGGCTCAATCGGGCCTTAGCCTCTGCTAAAGGCCTGCAGTGTAAGAGGAAGCACTGGACTTTCGTGGCAGCAGGAACGCCAGCTGACTTTCTCCCGTAAGTGTGGTGCCCTCGGCTAAGGGGTCCTCGAAGGCCCGCGAAGCAGACTGTTTTCCTAAGTGCCGCTCAGACATGGGCAATGTAGGCAGAGTTCCTTGACAAGTAGGACGTGAGAGAAGAGTTTCCCTGGAGCTGTTGCAGTGCTGAGGAAAGCTAGCTCTCCCCAGGAGGTGTGCAGTGCGTTGCCCTACACTCGGCATACACAGAGTGACGGGGAAGGGCTTCCGGGCCTGGATGCCGCTGAGCAGGCCAGTGGAGCCTGCCGGTATTCAGTGGTCTTGCAGGGAATAGGGTGCGGACGCGAGGGTCCTGGGTGTCCTGAACGGCGCACTAACCAAGAAAAGAAAGCAGAAGTGCGACGAAGGCCTCTTGGAAAGTGCTGCATGCCTCCGCCTCAGCAGGGCAATAAAGCCACTTTCCTCGAGGCAAGGGCTGACGTTCGGTCTCCAGGTAGGTACAGAGCATAGCAGCAGGAGCTCCCAAGCAGGCCCTGGACGCACCCTGTTTTACGAGAGAGAACTCCTTTTCTTCCCAGAACCATGCCTACCGTGACGAGAGGCCCGTCACAAAGGGTGTCTCTCGTGTCGTTCAAGGCCCGACCCAGGGAACTTGCAGCCTGGGAAAGACGGCCTGTGCCTTCAGGCCCGCATTGCAAGCCAGACAGGCAGTAAAGGTAACCTGGGGATTCAACAAGCCACACACCACGCAAGGTACACAATGGGCCCTTCCCTGAATCAACGTGTTTACAAAGGGTGTTCTGCCGGGAGCGAACGGCCTCAACCACGGCAGGCTCTCGTTAGGCCTATAAGCGTCTGCCTCTTCCGAAACACCGGAGTGTTGTGTTGCCTGCAGAACTCTGCTTTGGTTGCCGCTGCGGTGCAAGCTGACTTTCTCCGCGAGTAGAGTGACTTTCCAACCGAGGTGCCACAAGGCGTTCTAAGCAGACTTAGTTCCTCAGTGCAGCTGAGAGAAGGTCAGTGTCGAAAACTTCCAGGGCATGGTGGACTGGCTAGAAAGGCGTGCCTGATGCTGTTGGAGTGCCGAGGAATCGTAGCCGTCCCCTTTAAAAGCGCTGGGGGTAGCCCTTGCCTCGGCATACACAGTAGGCCCCTCTCTCAAGGGCCTAGGGTCCTGGGTGTGGCACAGCATGCCCCCAGGGGCCGGGGGTTTTCGCAGGGAAGAGGGTGCACACCCGAAGCGTCTAGGAGTCCTGAAAAGGGCGGCACCGATCAAATAAAGCACTCGAGCGAATAAGACCTCAAAGAGCTCGCTGTGTGCTGCGTTCCTGCAGGGCGACTCAAAGCCTTTCTCGAGGCAGGCCGTCAAGTGGCCGACCCCTCTAGTCCTACAGCCTGACAGGATGAGCGCCCACCACGGAAGCACCCTGATTATATAGAGAAAACTCCTTCTCGTTCCCGAGCCCTGCCTCCAGTGCCTAGAGGCCCGTCAGAAATGGTGTTAATCGGGTAGCTTCAAGGCAGCAGGAATGGAGCTTTCAAAATGGGACTACAGGGCTTCTGCCCTCAGACCCCCGCTTCCAGTCAACACGTAGTGCACCTCCTTGTGCTTTCTAGCAAGTGCACAGGGACACGAGCTACACACTCGCTCCTTCCCTGAATCCACTTTTCTTCGCAGGGTGCTCTGCATGTAGCCAACTCGCTCATCCAAGGAAACCTCTAGGTAGGCTCTATCGGGCCTTAGCCTCTGCTAAAGGCCTGCAGTGTAAGAGGAAGCACTGGACTTTCGTGGCAGCAGGAACGCCAGCTGACTTTCTCCCGTAAGTGTGGTGCCCTCGGCTAAGGGGTCCTCGAAGGCCCGCGAAGCAGACTGTTTTCCTAAGTGCCGCTCAGACATGGGCAATGTAGGCAGAGTTCCTTGACAAGTAGGACGTGAGAGAAGAGTTTCCCTGGAGCTGTTGCAGTGCTGAGGAAAGCTAGCTCTCCCCAGGAGGTGTGCAGTGCGTTGCCCTACACTCGGCATACACAGAGTGACGGGGAAGGGCTTCCGGGCCTGGATGCCGCTGAGCAGGCCAGTGGAGCCTGCCGGTATTCAGTGGTCTTTCAGGGAATAGGGTGCGGACGCGAGGGTCCTGGGTGTCCTGAACGGCGCACTAACCAAGAAAAGAAAGCAGAAGTGCGACGAAGGCCTCTTGGAAAGTGCTGCATGCCTCCGCCTCAGCAGGGCAATAAAGCCACTTTCCTCGAGGCAAGGGCTGACGTTCGGTCTCCAGGTAGGTACAGAGCATAGCAGCAGGAGCTCCCAAGCAGGCCCTGGACGCACCCTGTTTTACGAGAGAGAACTCCTTTTCTTCCCAGAACCATGCCTACCGTGACGAGAGGCCCGTCACAAAGGGTGTCTCTCCGTGTCGTTCAAGGCCCGACCCAGGGAACTTGCAGCCTGGGAAAGACGGCCTGTGCCTTCAGGCCCGCATTGCAAGCCAGACAGGCAGTAAACGTAACCTGGGGATTCAACAAGCCACACACCACGCAAGGTACACAATGGGCCCTTCCCTGAATCAACGTGTTTACGCAGGGTGTTCTGCCGGGAGCGAACGGCCTCAACCACGGCAGGCTCTCGTTAGGCCTATAAGCGTCTGCCTCTTCCGAAACACCGGAGTGTTGTGTTGCCTGCAGAACTCTGCTTTGGTTGCCGCTGCGGTGCAAGCTGACTTTCTCCGTGAGTAGAGTGACTTTCCAACCGAGGTGCCACAAGGCGTTCTAAGCAGACTTAGTTCCTCAGTGCAGCTGAGAGAAGGTCAGTGTCGAAAACTTCCAGGGCACGGTGGACTGGCTAGAAAGGCGTGCCTGATGCTGTTGGAGTGCCGAGGAATCGTAGCCGTCCCCTTTAAAAGCGCTGGGGGTAGCCCTTGCCTCGGCATACACAGTAGGCCCCTCTCTCAAGGGCCTAGGGTCCTGGGTGTGGCACAGCATGCCCCCAGGGGCCGGGGGTTTTCGCAGGGAAGAGGGTGCACACCCGAAGCGTCTAGGAGTCCTGAAAAGGGCGGCACCGATCAAATAAAGCACTCGAGCGAATAAGACCTCAAAGAGCTCGCTGTGTGCTCCGTTCCTGCAGGGCGACTCAAAGCCTTTCTCGAGGCAGGCCGTCAAGTGGCCGACCCCTCTAGTCCTACAGCCTGACAGGATGAGCGCCCACCACGGAAGCACCCTGATTATATAGAGAAAACTCCTTCTCGTTCCCGAGCCCTGCCTCCAGTGCCTAGAGGCCCGTCAGAAACGGTGTTAATCGGGTAGCTTCAAGGCAGCAGGAATGGAGCTTTCAAAATGGGACTACAGGGCTTCTGCCCTCAGACCCCCGCTTCCAGTCAACACGTAGTGCACCTCCTTGTGCTTTCTAGCAAGTGCACAGGGACACGAGCTACACACTCGCTCCTTCCCTGAATCCACTTTTCTTCGCAGGGTGTTCTGCATGTAGCCAACTCGCTCATCCAAGGAAACCTCTAGGTAGGCTCTATCGGGCCTTAGCCTCTGCTAAAGGCCTGCAGTGTAAGAGGAAGCACTGGACTTTCGTGGCAGCAGGAACGCCAGCTGACTTTCTCCCGTAAGTGTGGTGCCCTCGGCTAAGGGGTCCTCGAAGGCCCGCGAAGCAGACTGTTTTCCTAAGTGCCGCTCAGACATGGGCAATGTAGGCAGAGTTCCTTGACAAGTAGGACGTGAGAGAAGAGTTTCCCTGGAGCTGTTGCAGTGCTGAGGAAAGCTAGCTCTCCCCAGGAGGTGTGCAGTGCGTTGCCCTACACTCGGCATACACAGAGTGACGGGGAAGGGCTTCCGGGCCTGGATGCCGCTGAGCAGGCCAGTGGAGCCTGCCGGTATTCAGTGGTCTTGCAGGGAATAGGGTGCGGACGCGAGGGTCCTGGGTGTCCTGAACGGCGCACTAACCAAGAAAAGAAAGCAGAAGTGCGACGAAGGCCTCTTGGAAAGTGCTGCATGCCTCCGCCTCAGCAGGGCAATAAAGCCACTTTCCTCGAGGCAAGGGCTGACGTTCGGTCTCCAGGTAGGTACAGAGCATAGCAGCAGGAGCTCCCAAGCAGGCCCTGGACGCACCCTGTTTTACGAGAGAGAACTCCTTTTCTTCCCAGAACCATGCCTACCGTGACGAGAGGCCCGTCACAAAGGGTGTCTCTCCGTGTCGTTCAAGGCCCGACCCAGGGAACTTGCAGCCTGGGAAAGACGGCCTGTGCCTTCAGGCCCGCATTGCAAGCCAGACAGGCAGTAAAGGTAACCTGGGGATTCAACAAGCCACACACCACGCAAGGTACACAATGGGCCCTTCCCTGAATCAACGTGTTTACGCAGGGTGTTCTGCCGGGAGCGAACGGCCTCAACCACGGCAGGCTCTCGTTAGGCCTATAAGCGTCTGCCTCTTCCGAAACACCGGAGTGTTGTGTTGCCTGCAGAACTCTGCTTTGGTTGCCGCTGCGGTGCAAGCTGACTTTCTCCGTGAGTAGAGTGACTTTCCAACCGAGGTGCCACAAGGCGTTCTAAGCAGACTTAGTTCCTCAGTGCAGCTGAGAGAAGGTCAGTGTCGAAAACTTCCAGGGCACGGTGGACTGGCTAGAAAGGCGTGCCTGATGCTGTTGGAGTGCCGAGGAATCGTAGCCGTCCCCTTTAAAAGCGCTGGGGGTAGCCCTTGCCTCGGCATACACAGTAGGCCCCTCTCTCAGGGGCCTAGGGTCCTGGGTGTGGCACAGCATGCCCCCAGGAGCCGGGGGTTTTCGCAGGGAAGAGGGTGCACACCCGAAGCGTCTAGGAGTCCTGAAAAGGGCGGCACCGATCAAATAAAGCACTCGAGCGAATAAGACCTCAAAGAGCTCGCTGTGTGCTGCGTTCCTGCAGGGCGACTCAAAGCCTTTCTCGAGGCAGGCCGTCAAGTGGCCGACCCCTCTAGTCCTACAGCCTGACAGGATGAGCGCCCACCACGGAAGCACCCTGATTATATAGAGAAAACTCCTTCTCGTTCCCGAGCCCTGCCTCCAGTGCCTAGAGGCCCGTCAGAAACGGTGTTAATCGGGTAGCTTCAAGGCAGCAGGAATGGAGCTTTCAAAATGGGACTACAGGGCTTCTGCCCTCAGACCCCCGCTTCCAGTCAACACGTAGTGCACCTCCTTGTGCTTTCTAGCAAGTGCACAGGGACACGAGCTACACACTCGCTCCTTCCCTGAATCCACTTTTCTTCGCAGGGTGTTCTGCATGTAGCCAACTCGCTCATCCAAGGAAACCTCTAGGTAGGCTCAATCGGGCCTTAGCCTCTGCTAAAGGCCTGCAGTGTAAGAGGAAGCACTGGACTTTCGTGGCAGCAGGAACGCCAGCTGACTTTCTCCCGTAAGTGTGGTGCCCTCGGCTAAGGGGTCCTCGAAGGCCCGCGAAGCAGACTGTTTTCCTAAGTGCCGCTCAGACATGGGCAATGTAGGCAGAGTTCCTTGACAAGTAGGACGTGAGAGAAGAGTTTCCCTGGAGCTGTTGCAGTGCTGAGGAAAGCTAGCTCTCCCCAGGAGGTGTGCAGTGCGTTGCCCTACACTCGGCATACACAGAGTGACGGGGAAGGGCTTCCGGGCCTGGATGCCGCTGAGCAGGCCAGTGGAGCCTGCCGGTATTCAGTGGTCTTGCAGGGAATAGGGTGCGGACGCGAGGGTCCTGGGTGTCCTGAACGGCGCACTAACCAAGAAAAGAAAGCAGAAGTGCGACGAAGGCCTCTTGGAAAGTGCTGCATGCCTCCGCCTCAGCAGGGCAATAAAGCCACTTTCCTCGAGGCAAGGGCTGACGTTCGGTCTCCAGGTAGGTACAGAGCATAGCAGCAGGAGCTCCCAAGCAGGCCCTGGACGCACCCTGTTTTACGAGAGAGAACTCCTTTTCTTCCCAGAACCAGGCCTACCGTGACGAGAGGCCCGTCACAAAGGGTGTCTCTCCGTGTCGTTCAAGGCCCGACCCAGGGAACTTGCAGCCTGGGAAAGACGGCCTGTGCCTTCAGGCCCGCATTGCAAGCCAGACAGGCAGTAAAGGTAACCTGGGGATTCAACAAGCCACACACCACGCAAGGTACACAATGGGCCCTTCCCTGAATCAACGTGTTTACAAAGGGTGTTCTGCCGGGAGCGAACGGCCTCAACCACGGCAGGCTCTCGTTAGGCCTATAAGCGTCTGCCTCTTCCGAAACACCGGAGTGTTGTGTTGCCTGCAGAACTCTGCTTTGGTTGCCGCTGCGGTGCAAGCTGACTTTCTCCGTGAGTAGAGTGACTTTCCAACCGAGGTGCCACAAGGCGTTCTAAGCAGACTTAGTTCCTCAGTGCAGCTGAGAGAAGGTCAGTGTCGAAAACTTCCAGGGCACGGTGGACTGGCTAGAAAGGCGTGCCTGATGCTGTTGGAGTGCCGAGGAATCGTAGCCGTCCCCTTTAAAAGCGCTGGGGGTAGCCCTTGCCTCGGCATACACAGTAGGCCCCTCTCTCAAGGGCCTAGGGTCCTGGGTGTGGCACAGCATGCCCCCAGGGGCCGGGGGTTTTCGCAGGGAAGAGGGTGCACACCCGAAGCGTCTAGGAGTCCTGAAAAGGGCGGCACCGATCAAATAAAGCACTCGAGCGAATAAGACCTCAAAGAGCTCGCTGTGTGCTCCGTTCCTGCAGGGCGACTCAAAGCCTTTCTCGAGGCAGGCCGTCAAGTGGCCGACCCCTCTAGTCCTACAGCCTGACAGGATGAGCGCCCACCACGGAAGCACCCTGATTATATAGAGAAAACTCCTTCTCGTTCCCGAGCCCTGCCTCCAGTGCCTAGAGGCCCGTCAGAAACGGTGTTAATCGGGTAGCTTCAAGGCAGCAGGAATGGAGCTTTCAAAATGGGACTACAGGGCTTCTGCCCTCAGACCCCCGCTTCCAGTCAACACGTAGTGCACCTCCTTGTGCTTTCTAGCAAGTGCACAGGGACACGAGCTACACACTCGCTCCTTCCCTGAATCCACTTTTCTTCGCAGGGTGTTCTGCATGTAGCCAACTCGCTCATCCAAGGAAACCTCTAGGTAGGCTCTATCGGGCCTTAGCCTCTGCTAAAGGCCTGCAGTGTAAGAGGAAGCACTGGACTTTCGTGGCAGCAGGAACGCCAGCTGACTTTCTCCCGTAAGTGTGGTGCCCTCGGCTAAGGGGTCCTCGAAGGCCCGCGAAGCAGACTGTTTTCCTAAGTGCCGCTCAGACATGGGCAATGTAGGCAGAGTTCCTTGACAAGTAGGACGTGAGAGAAGAGTTTCCCTGGAGCTGTTGCAGTGCTGAGGAAAGCTAGCTCTCCCCAGGAGGTGTGCAGTGCGTTGCCCTACACTCGGCATACACAGAGTGACGGGGAAGGGCTTCCGGGCCTGGATGCCGCTGAGCAGGCCAGTGGAGCCTGCCGGTATTCAGTGGTCTTGCAGGGAATAGGGTGCGGACGCGAGGGTCCTGGGTGTCCTGAACGGCGCACTAACCAAGAAAAGAAAGCAGAAGTGCGACGAAGGCCTCTTGGAAAGTGCTGCATGCCTCCGCCTCAGCAGGGCAATAAAGCCACTTTCCTCGAGGCAAGGGCTGACGTTCGGTCTCCAGGTAGGTACAGAGCATAGCAGCAGGAGCTCCCAAGCAGGCCCTGGACGCACCCTGTTTTACGAGAGAGAACTCCTTTTCTTCCCAGAACCATGCCTACCGTGACGAGAGGCCCGTCACAAAGGGTGTCTCTCCGTGTCGTTCAAGGCCCGACCCAGGGAACTTGCAGCCTGGGAAAGACGGCCTGTGCCTTCAGGCCCGCATTGCAAGCCAGACAGGCAGTAAAGGTAACCTGGGGATTCAACAAGCCACACACCACGCAAGGTACACAATGGGCCCTTCCCTGAATCAACGTGTTTACGCAGGGTGTTCTGCCGGGAGCGAACGGCCTCAACCACGGCAGGCTCTCGTTAGGCCTATAAGCGTCTGCCTCTTCCGAAACACCGGAGTGTTGTGTTGCCTGCAGAACTCTGCTTTGGTTGCCGCTGCGGTGCAAGCTGACTTTCTCCGTGAGTAGAGTGACTTTCCAACCGAGGTGCCACAAGGCGTTCTAAGCAGACTTAGTTCCTCAGTGCAGCTGAGAGAAGGTCAGTGTCGAAAACTTCCAGGGCACGGTGGACTGGCTAGAAAGGCGTGCCTGATGCTGTTGGAGTGCCGAGGAATCGTAGCCGTCCCCTTTAAAAGCGCTGGGGGTAGCCCTTGCCTCGGCATACACAGTAGGCCCCTCTCTCAAGGGCCTAGGGTCCTGGGTGTGGCACAGCATGCCCCCAGGGGCCGGGGGTTTTCGCAGGGAAGAGGGTGCACACCCGAAGCGTCTAGGAGTCCTGAAAAGGGCGGCACCGATCAAATAAAGCACTCGAGCGAATAAGACCTCAAAGAGCTCGCTGTGTGCTCCGTTCCTGCAGGGCGACTCAAAGCCTTTCTCGAGGCAGGCCGTCAAGTGGCCGACCCCTCTAGTCCTACAGCCTGACAGGATGAGCGCCCACCACGGAAGCACCCTGATTATATAGAGAAAACTCCTTCTCGTTCCCGAGCCCTGCCTCCAGTGCCTAGAGGCCCGTCAGAAACGGTGTTAATCGGGTAGCTTCAAGGCAGCAGGAATGGAGCTTTCAAAATGGGACTACAGGGCTTCTGCCCTCAGACCCCCGCTTCCAGTCAACACGTAGTGCACCTCCTTGTGCTTTCTAGCAAGTGCACAGGGACACGAGCTACACACTCGCTCCTTCCCTGAATCCACTTTTCTTCGCAGGGTGTTCTGCATGTAGCCAACTCGCTCATCCAAGGAAACCTCTAGGTAGGCTCTATCGGGCCTTAGCCTCTGCTAAAGGCCTGCAGTGTAAGAGGAAGCACTGGACTTTCGTGGCAGCAGGAACGCCAGCTGACTTTCTCCCGTAAGTGTGGTGCCCTCGGCTAAGGGGTCCTCGAAGGCCCGCGAAGCAGACTGTTTTCCTAAGTGCCGCTCAGACATGGGCAATGTAGGCAGAGTTCCTTGACAAGTAGGACGTGAGAGAAGAGTTTCCCTGGAGCTGTTGCAGTGCTGAGGAAAGCTAGCTCTCCCCAGGAGGTGTGCAGTGCGTTGCCCTACACTCGGCATACACAGAGTGACGGGGAAGGGCTTCCGGGCCTGGATGCCGCTGAGCAGGCCAGTGGAGCCTGCCGGTATTCAGTGGTCTTGCAGGGAATAGGGTGCGGACGCGAGGGTCCTGGGTGTCCTGAACGGCGCACTAACCAAGAAAAGAAAGCAGAAGTGCGACGAAGGCCTCTTGGAAAGTGCTGCATGCCTCCGCCTCAGCAGGGCAATAAAGCCACTTTCCTCGAGGCAAGGGCTGACGTTCGGTCTCCAGGTAGGTACAGAGCATAGCAGCAGGAGCTCCCAAGCAGGCCCTGGACGCACCCTGTTTTACGAGAGAGAACTCCTTTTCTTCCCAGAACCATGCCTACCGTGACGAGAGGCCCGTCACAAAGGGTGTCTCTCCGTGTCGTTCAAGGCCCGACCCAGGGAACTTGCAGCCTGGGAAAGACGGCCTGTGCCTTCAGGCCCGCATTGCAAGCCAGACAGGCAGTAAAGGTAACCTGGGGATTCAACAAGCCACACACCACGCAAGGTACACAATGGGCCCTTCCCTGAATCAACGTGTTTACGCAGGGTGTTCTGCCGGGAGCGAACGGCCTCAACCACGGCAGGCTCTCGTTAGGCCTATAAGCGTCTGCCTCTTCCGAAACACCGGAGTGTTGTGTTGCCTGCAGAACTCTGCTTTGGTTGCCGCTGCGGTGCAAGCTGACTTTCTCCGTGAGTAGAGTGACTTTCCAACCGAGGTGCCACAAGGCGTTCTAAGCAGACTTAGTTCCTCAGTGCAGCTGAGAGAAGGTCAGTGTCGAAAACTTCCAGGGCACGGTGGACTGGCTAGAAAGGCGTGCCTGATGCTGTTGGAGTGCCGAGGAATCGTAGCCGTCCCCTTTAAAAGCGCTGGGGGTAGCCCTTGCCTCGGCATACACAGTAGGCCCCTCTCTCAGGGGCCTAGGGTCCTGGGTGTGGCACAGCATGCCCCCAGGAGCCGGGGGTTTTCGCAGGGAAGAGGGTGCACACCCGAAGCGTCTAGGAGTCCTGAAAAGGGCGGCACCGATCAAATAAAGCACTCGAGCGAATAAGACCTCAAAGAGCTCGCTGTGTGCTGCGTTCCTGCAGGGCGACTCAAAGCCTTTCTCGAGGCAGGCCGTCAAGTGGCCGACCCCTCTAGTCCTACAGCCTGACAGGATGAGCGCCCACCACGGAAGCACCCTGATTATATAGAGAAAACTCCTTCTCGTTCCCGAGCCCTGCCTCCAGTGCCTAGAGGCCCGTCAGAAACGGTGTTAATCGGGTAGCTTCAAGGCAGCAGGAATGGAGCTTTCAAAATGGGACTACAGGGCTTCTGCCCTCAGACCCCCGCTTCCAGTCAACACGTAGTGCACCTCCTTGTGCTTTCTAGCAAGTGCACAGGGACACGAGCTACACACTCGCTCCTTCCCTGAATCCACTTTTCTTCGCAGGGTGTTCTGCATGTAGCCAACTCGCTCATCCAAGGAAACCTCTAGGTAGGCTCAATCGGGCCTTAGCCTCTGCTAAAGGCCTGCAGTGTAAGAGGAAGCACTGGACTTTCGTGGCAGCAGGAACGCCAGCTGACTTTCTCCCGTAAGTGTGGTGCCCTCGGCTAAGGGGTCCTCGAAGGCCCGCGAAGCAGACTGTTTTCCTAAGTGCCGCTCAGACATGGGCAATGTAGGCAGAGTTCCTTGACAAGTAGGACGTGAGAGAAGAGTTTCCCTGGAGCTGTTGCAGTGCTGAGGAAAGCTAGCTCTCCCCAGGAGGTGTGCAGTGCGTTGCCCTACACTCGGCATACACAGAGTGACGGGGAAGGGCTTCCGGGCCTGGATGCCGCTGAGCAGGCCAGTGGAGCCTGCCGGTATTCAGTGGTCTTGCAGGGAATAGGGTGCGGACGCGAGGGTCCTGGGTGTCCTGAACGGCGCACTAACCAAGAAAAGAAAGCAGAAGTGCGACGAAGGCCTCTTGGAAAGTGCTGCATGCCTCCGCCTCAGCAGGGCAATAAAGCCACTTTCCTCGAGGCAAGGGCTGACGTTCGGTCTCCAGGTAGGTACAGAGCATAGCAGCAGGAGCTCCCAAGCAGGCCCTGGACGCACCCTGTTTTACGAGAGAGAACTCCTTTTCTTCCCAGAACCAGGCCTACCGTGACGAGAGGCCCGTCACAAAGGGTGTCTCTCCGTGTCGTTCAAGGCCCGACCCAGGGAACTTGCAGCCTGGGAAAGACGGCCTGTGCCTTCAGGCCCGCATTGCAAGCCAGACAGGCAGTAAAGGTAACCTGGGGATTCAACAAGCCACACACCACGCAAGGTACACAATGGGCCCTTCCCTGAATCAACGTGTTTACAAAGGGTGTTCTGCCGGGAGCGAACGGCCTCAACCACGGCAGGCTCTCGTTAGGCCTATAAGCGTCTGCCTCTTCCGAAACACCGGAGTGTTGTGTTGCCTGCAGAACTCTGCTTTGGTTGCCGCTGCGGTGCAAGCTGACTTTCTCCGTGAGTAGAGTGACTTTCCAACCGAGGTGCCACAAGGCGTTCTAAGCAGACTTAGTTCCTCAGTGCAGCTGAGAGAAGGTCAGTGTCGAAAACTTCCAGGGCACGGTGGACTGGCTAGAAAGGCGTGCCTGATGCTGTTGGAGTGCCGAGGAATCGTAGCCGTCCCCTTTAAAAGCGCTGGGGGTAGCCCTTGCCTCGGCATACACAGTAGGCCCCTCTCTCAAGGGCCTAGGGTCCTGGGTGTGGCACAGCATGCCCCCAGGGGCCGGGGGTTTTCGCAGGGAAGAGGGTGCACACCCGAAGCGTCTAGGAGTCCTGAAAAGGGCGGCACCGATCAAATAAAGCACTCGAGCGAATAAGACCTCAAAGAGCTCGCTGTGTGCTCCGTTCCTGCAGGGCGACTCAAAGCCTTTCTCGAGGCAGGCCGTCAAGTGGCCGACCCCTCTAGTCCTACAGCCTGACAGGATGAGCGCCCACCACGGAAGCACCCTGATTATATAGAGAAAACTCCTTCTCGTTCCCGAGCCCTGCCTCCAGTGCCTAGAGGCCCGTCAGAAACGGTGTTAATCGGGTAGCTTCAAGGCAGCAGGAATGGAGCTTTCAAAATGGGACTACAGGGCTTCTGCCCTCAGACCCCCGCTTCCAGTCAACACGTAGTGCACCTCCTTGTGCTTTCTAGCAAGTGCACAGGGACACGAGCTACACACTCGCTCCTTCCCTGAATCCACTTTTCTTCGCAGGGTGTTCTGCATGTAGCCAACTCGCTCATCCAAGGAAACCTCTAGGTAGGCTCTATCGGGCCTTAGCCTCTGCTAAAGGCCTGCAGTGTAAGAGGAAGCACTGGACTTTCGTGGCAGCAGGAACGCCAGCTGACTTTCTCCCGTAAGTGTGGTGCCCTCGGCTAAGGGGTCCTCGAAGGCCCGCGAAGCAGACTGTTTTCCTAAGTGCCGCTCAGACATGGGCAATGTAGGCAGAGTTCCTTGACAAGTAGGACGTGAGAGAAGAGTTTCCCTGGAGCTGTTGCAGTGCTGAGGAAAGCTAGCTCTCCCCAGGAGGTGTGCAGTGCGTTGCCCTACACTCGGCATACACAGAGTGACGGGGAAGGGCTTCCGGGCCTGGATGCCGCTGAGCAGGCCAGTGGAGCCTGCCGGTATTCAGTGGTCTTGCAGGGAATAGGGTGCGGACGCGAGGGTCCTGGGTGTCCTGAACGGCGCACTAACCAAGAAAAGAAAGCAGAAGTGCGACGAAGGCCTCTTGGAAAGTGCTGCATGCCTCCGCCTCAGCAGGGCAATAAAGCCACTTTCCTCGAGGCAAGGGCTGACGTTCGGTCTCCAGGTAGGTACAGAGCATAGCAGCAGGAGCTCCCAAGCAGGCCCTGGACGCACCCTGTTTTACGAGAGAGAACTCCTTTTCTTCCCAGAACCATGCCTACCGTGACGAGAGGCCCGTCACAAAGGGTGTCTCTCCGTGTCGTTCAAGGCCCGACCCAGGGAACTTGCAGCCTGGGAAAGACGGCCTGTGCCTTCAGGCCCGCATTGCAAGCCAGACAGGCAGTAAAGGTAACCTGGGGATTCAACAAGCCACACACCACGCAAGGTACACAATGGGCCCTTCCCTGAATCAACGTGTTTACGCAGGGTGTTCTGCCGGGAGCGAACGGCCTCAACCACGGCAGGCTCTCGTTAGGCCTATAAGCGTCTGCCTCTTCCGAAACACCGGAGTGTTGTGTTGCCTGCAGAACTCTGCTTTGGTTGCCGCTGCGGTGCAAGCTGACTTTCTCCGTGAGTAGAGTGACTTTCCAACCGAGGTGCCACAAGGCGTTCTAAGCAGACTTAGTTCCTCAGTGCAGCTGAGAGAAGGTCAGTGTCGAAAACTTCCAGGGCACGGTGGACTGGCTAGAAAGGCGTGCCTGATGCTGTTGGAGTGCCGAGGAATCGTAGCCGTCCCCTTTAAAAGCGCTGGGGGTAGCCCTTGCCTCGGCATACACAGTAGGCCCCTCTCTCAAGGGCCTAGGGTCCTGGGTGTGGCACAGCATGCCCCCAGGGGCCGGGGGTTTTCGCAGGGAAGAGGGTGCACACCCGAAGCGTCTAGGAGTCCTGAAAAGGGCGGCACCGATCAAATAAAGCACTCGAGCGAATAAGACCTCAAAGAGCTCGCTGTGTGCTCCGTTCCTGCAGGGCGACTCAAAGCCTTTCTCGAGGCAGGCCGTCAAGTGGCCGACCCCTCTAGTCCTACAGCCTGACAGGATGAGCGCCCACCACGGAAGCACCCTGATTATATAGAGAAAACTCCTTCTCGTTCCCGAGCCCTGCCTCCAGTGCCTAGAGGCCCGTCAGAAATGGTGTTAATCGGGTAGCTTCAAGGCAGCAGGAATGGAGCTTTCAAAATGGGACTACAGGGCTTCTGCCCTCAGACCCCCGCTTCCAGTCAACACGTAGTGCACCTCCTTGTGCTTTCTAGCAAGTGCACAGGGACACGAGCTACACACTCGCTCCTTCCCTGAATCCACTTTTCTTCGCAGGGTGTTCTGCATGTAGCCAAATCGCTCATCCAAGGAAACCTCTAGGTAGGCTCTATCGGGCCTTAGCCTCTGCTAAAGGCCTGCAGTGTAAGAGGAAGCACTGGACTTTCGTGGCAGCAGGAACGCCAGCTGACTTTCTCCCGTAAGTGTGGTGCCCTCGGCTAAGGGGTCCTCGAAGGCCCGCGAAGCAGACTGTTTTCCTAAGTGCTGCTCAGACATGGGCAATGTAGGCAGAGTTCCTTGACAAGTAGGACGTGAGAGAAGAGTTTCCCTGGAGCTGTTGCAGTGCTGAGGAAAGCTAGCTCTCCCCAGGAGGTGTGCAGTGCGTTGCCCTACACTCGGCATACACAGAGTGACGGGGAAGGGCTTCCGGGCCTGGATGCCGCTGAGCAGGCCAGTGGAGCCTGCCGGTATTCAGTGGTCTTGCAGGGAATAGGGTGCAGACGCGAGGGTCCTGGGTGTCCTGAACGGCGCACTAACCAAGAAAAGAAAGCAGAAGTGCGACGAAGGCCTCTTGGAAAGTGCTGCATGCCTCCGCCTCAGCAGGGCAATAAAGCCACTTTCCTCGAGGCAAGGGCTGACGTTCGGTCTCCAGGTAGGTACAGAGCATAGCAGCAGGAGCTCCCAAGCAGGCCCTGGACGCACCCTGTTTTACGAGAGAGAACTCCTTTTCTTCCCAGAACCATGCCTACCGTGACGAGAGGCCCGTCACAAAGGGTGTCTCTCGTGTCGTTCAAGGCCCGACCCAGGGAACTTGCAGCCTGGGAAAGACGGCCTGTGCCTTCAGGCCCGCATTGCAAGCCAGACAGGCAGTAAAGGTAACCTGGGGATTCAACAAGCCACACACCACGCAAGGTACACAATGGGCCCTTCCCTGAATCAACGTGTTTACAAAGGGTGTTCTGCCGGGAGCGAACGGCCTCAACCACGGCAGGCTCTCGTTAGGCCTATAAGCGTCTGCCTCTTCCGAAACACCGGAGTGTTGTGTTGCCTGCAGAACTCTGCTTTGGTTGCCGCTGCGGTGCAAGCTGACTTTCTCCGTGAGTAGAGTGACTTTCCAACCGAGGTGCCACAAGGCGTTCTAAGCAGACTTAGTTCCTCAGTGCAGCTGAGAGAAGGTCAGTGTCGAAAACTTCCAGGGCATGGTGGACTGGCTAGAAAGGCGTGCCTGATGCTGTTGGAGTGCCGAGGAATCGTAGCCGTCCCCTTTAAAAGCGCTGGGGGTAGCCCTTGCCTCGGCATACACAGTAGGCCCCTCTCTCAAGGGCCTAGGGTCCTGGGTGTGGCACAGCATGCCCCCAGGGGCCGGGGGTTTTCGCAGGGAAGAGGGTGGACACCCGAAGCGTCTAGGAGTCCTGAAAAGGGCGGCACCGATCAAATAAAGCACTCGAGCGAATAAGACCTCAAAGAGCTCGCTGTGTGCTCCGTTCCTGCAGGGCGACTCAAAGCCTTTCTCGAGGCAGGCCGTCAAGTGGCCGACCCCTCTAGTCCTACAGCCTGACAGGATGAGCGCCCACCACGGAAGCACCCTGATTATATAGAGAAAACTCCTTCTCGTTCCCGAGCCCTGCCTCCAGTGCCTAGAGGCCCGTCAGAAATGGTGTTAATCGGGTAGCTTCAAGGCAGCAGGAATGGAGCTTTCAAAATGGGACTACAGGGCTTCTGCCCTCAGACCCCCGCTTCCAGTCAACACGTAGTGCACCTCCTTGTGCTTTCTAGCAAGTGCACAGGGACACGAGCTACACACTCGCTCCTTCCCTGAATCCACTTTTCTTCGCAGGGTGTTCTGCATGTAGCCAACTCGCTCATCCAAGGAAACCTCTAGGTAGGCTCAATCGGGCCTTAGCCTCTGCTAAAGGCCTGCAGTGTAAGAGGAAGCACTGGACTTTCGTGGCAGCAGGAACGCCAGCTGACTTTCTCCCGTAAGTGTGGTGCCCTCGGCTAAGGGGTCCTCGAAGGCCCGCGAAGCAGACTGTTTTCCTAAGTGCCGCTCAGACATGGGCAATGTAGGCAGAGTTCCTTGACAAGTAGGACGTGAGAGAAGAGTTTCCCTGGAGCTGTTGCAGTGCTGAGGAAAGCTAGCTCTCCCCAGGAGGTGTGCAGTGCGTTGCCCTACACTCGGCATACACAGAGTGACGGGGAAGGGCTTCCGGGCCTGGATGCCGCTGAGCAGGCCAGTGGAGCCTGCCGGTATTCAGTGGTCTTGCAGGGAATAGGGTGCAGACGCGAGGGTCCTGGGTGTCCTGAACGGCGCACTAACCAAGAAAAGAAAGCAGAAGTGCGACGAAGGCCTCTTGGAAAGTGCTGCATGCCTCCGCCTCAGCAGGGCAATAAAGCCACTTTCCTCGAGGCAAGGGCTGACGTTCGGTCTCCAGGTAGGTACAGAGCATAGCAGCAGGAGCTCCCAAGCAGGCCCTGGACGCACCCTGTTTTACGAGAGAGAACTCCTTTTCTTCCCAGAACCATGCCTACCGTGACGAGAGGCCCGTCACAAAGGGTGTCTCTCGTGTCGTTCAAGGCCCGACCCAGGGAACTTGCAGCCTGGGAAAGACGGCCTGTGCCTTCAGGCCCGCATTGCAAGCCAGACAGGCAGTAAAGGTAACCTGGGGATTCAACAAGCCACACACCACGCAAGGTACACAATGGGCCCTTCCCTGAATCAACGTGTTTACAAAGGGTGTTCTGCCGGGAGCGAACGGCCTCAACCACGGCAGGCTCTCGTTAGGCCTATAAGCGTCTGCCTCTTCCGAAACACCGGAGTGTTGTGTTGCCTGCAGAACTCTGCTTTGGTTGCCGCTGCGGTGCAAGCTGACTTTCTCCGTGAGTAGAGTGACTTTCCAACCGAGGTGCCACAAGGCGTTCTAAGCAGACTTAGTTCCTCAGTGCAGCTGAGAGAAGGTCAGTGTCGAAAACTTCCAGGGCATGGTGGACTGGCTAGAAAGGCGTGCCTGATGCTGTTGGAGTGCCGAGGAATCGTAGCCGTCCCCTTTAAAAGCGCTGGGGGTAGCCCTTGCCTCGGCATACACAGTAGGCCTCTCTCTCAAGGGCCTAGGGTCCTGGGTGTGGCACAGCATGCCCCCAGGGGCCGGGGGTTTTCGCAGGGAAGAGGGTGCACACCCGAAGCGTCTAGGAGTCCTGAAAAGGGCGGCACCGATCAAATAAAGCACTCGAGCGAATAAGACCTCAAAGAGCTCGCTGTGTGCTCCGTTCCTGCAGGGCGACTCAAAGCCTTTCTCGAGGCAGGCCGTCAAGTGGCCGACCCCTCTAGTCCTACAGCCTGACAGGATGAGCGCCCACCACGGAAGCACCCTGATTATATAGAGAAAACTCCTTCTCGTTCCCGAGCCCTGCCTCCAGTGCCTAGAGGCCCGTCAGAAATGGTGTTAATCGGGTAGCTTCAAGGCAGCAGGAATGGAGCTTTCAAAATGGGACTACAGGGCTTCTGCCCTCAGACCCCCGCTTCCAGTCAACACGTAGTGCACCTCCTTGTGCTTTCTAGCAAGTGCACAGGGACACGAGCTACACACTCGCTCCTTCCCTGAATCCACTTTTCTTCGCAGGGTGTTCTGCATGTAGCCAACTCGCTCATCCAAGGAAACCTCTAGGTAGGCTCTATCGGGCCTTAGCCTCTGCTAAAGGCCTGCAGTGTAAGAGGAAGCACTGGACTTTCGTGGCAGCAGGAACGCCAGCTGACTTTCTCCCGTAAGTGTGGTGCCCTCGGCTAAGGGGTCCTCGAAGGCCCGCGAAGCAGACTGTTTTCCTAAGTGCCGCTCAGACATGGGCAATGTAGGCAGAGTTCCTTGACAAGTAGGACGTGAGAGAAGAGTTTCCCTGGAGCTGTTGCAGTGCTGAGGAAAGCTAGCTCTCCCCAGGAGGTGTGCAGTGCGTTGCCCTACACTCGGCATACACAGAGTGACGGGGAAGGGCTTCCGGGCCTGGATGCCGCTGAGCAGGCCAGTGGAGCCTGCCGGTATTCAGTGGTCTTGCAGGGAATAGGGTGCAGACGCGAGGGTCCTGGGTGTCCTGAACGGCGCACTAACCAAGAAAAGAAAGCAGAAGTGCGACGAAGGCCTCTTGGAAAGTGCTGCATGCCTCCGCCTCAGCAGGGCAATAAAGCCACTTTCCTCGAGGCAAGGGCTGCCGTTCGGTCTCCAGGTAGGTACAGAGCATAGCAGCAGGAGCTCCCAAGCAGGCCCTGGACGCACCCTGTTTTACGAGAGAGAACTCCTTTTCTTCCCAGAACCATGCCTACCGTGACGAGAGGCCCGTCACAAAGGGTGTCTCTCCGTGTCGTTCAAGGCCCGACCCAGGGAACTTGCAGCCTGGGAAAGACGGCCTGTGCCTTCAGGCCCGCATTGCAAGCCAGACAGGCAGTAAAGGTAACCTGGGGATTCAACAAGCCACACACCACGCAAGGTACACAATGGGCCCTTCCCTGAATCAACGTGTTTACAAAGGGTGTTCTGCCGGGAGCGAACGGCCTCAACCACGGCAGGCTCTCGTTAGGCCTATAAGCGTCTGCCTCTTCCGAAACACCGGAGTGTTGTGTTGCCTGCAGAACTCTGCTTTGGTTGCCGCTGCGGTGCAAGCTGACTTTCTCCGTGAGTAGAGTGACTTTCCAACCGAGGTGCCACAAGGCGTTCTAAGCAGACTTAGTTCCTCAGTGCAGCTGAGAGAAGGTCAGTGTCGAAAACTTCCAGGGCACGGTGGACTGGCTAGAAAGGCGTGCCTGATGCTGTTGGAGTGCCGAGGAATCGTAGCCGTCCCCTTTAAAAGCGCTGGGGGTAGCCCTTGCCTCGGCATACACAGTAGGCCCCTCTCTCAAGGGCCTAGGGTCCTGGGTGTGGCACAGCATGCCCCCAGGGGCCGGGGGTTTTCGCAGGGAAGAGGGTGCACACCCGAAGCGTCTAGGAGTCCTGAAAAGGGCGGCACCGATCAAATAAAGCACTCGAGCGAATAAGACCTCAAAGAGCTCGCTGTGTGCTCCGTTCCTGCAGGGCGACTCAAAGCCTTTCTCGAGGCAGGCCGTCAAGTGGCCGACCCCTCTAGTCCTACAGCCTGACAGGATGAGCGCCCACCACGGAAGCACCCTGATTATATAGAGAAAACTCCTTCTCGTTCCCGAGCCCTGCCTCCAGTGCCTAGAGGCCCGTCAGAAATGGTGTTAATCGGGTAGCTTCAAGGCAGCAGGAATGGAGCTTTCAAAATGGGACTACAGGGCTTCTGCCCTCAGACCCCCGCTTCCAGTCAACACGTAGTGCACCTCCTTGTGCTTTCTAGCAAGTGCACAGGGACACGAGCTACACACTCGCTCCTTCCCTGAATCCACTTTTCTTCGCAGGGTGTTCTGCATGTAGCCAACTCGCTCATCCAAGGAAACCTCTAGGTAGGCTCTATCGGGCCTTAGCCTCTGCTAAAGGCCTGCAGTGTAAGAGGAAGCACTGGACTTTCGTGGCAGCAGGAACGCCAGCTGACTTTCTCCCGTAAGTGTGGTGCCCTCGGCTAAGGGGTCCTCGAAGGCCCGCGAAGCAGACTGTTTTCCTAAGTGCCGCTCAGACATGGGCAATGTAGGCAGAGTTCCTTGACAAGTAGGACGTGAGAGAAGAGTTTCCCTGGAGCTGTTGCAGTGCTGAGGAAAGCTAGCTCTCCCCAGGAGGTGTGCAGTGCGTTGCCCTACACTCGGCATACACAGAGTGACGGGGAAGGGCTTCCGGGCCTGGATGCCGCTGAGCAGGCCAGTGGAGCCTGCCGGTATTCAGTGGTCTTGCAGGGAATAGGGTGCGGACGCGAGGGTCCTGGGTGTCCTGAACGGCGCACTAACCAAGAAAAGAAAGCAGAAGTGCGACGAAGGCCTCTTGGAAAGTGCTGCATGCCTCCGCCTCAGCAGGGCAATAAAGCCACTTTCCTCGAGGCAAGGGCTGACGTTCGGTCTCCAGGTAGGTACAGAGCATAGCAGCAGGAGCTCCCAAGCAGGCCCTGGACGCACCCTGTTTTACGAGAGAGAACTCCTTTTCTTCCCAGAACCATGCCTACCGTGACGAGAGGCCCGTCACAAAGGGTGTCTCTCGTGTCGTTCAAGGCCCGACCCAGGGAACTTGCAGCCTGGGAAAGACGGCCTGTGCCTTCAGGCCCGCATTGCAAGCCAGACAGGCAGTAAAGGTAACCTGGGGATTCAACAAGCCACACACCACGCAAGGTACACAATGGGCCCTTCCCTGAATCAACGTGTTTACGCAGGGTGTTCTGCCGGGAGCGAACGGCCTCAACCACGGCAGGCTCTCGTTAGGCCTATAAGCGTCTGCCTCTTCCGAAACACTGGAGTGTTGTGTTGCCTGCAGAACTCTGCTTTGGTTGCCGCTGCGGTGCAAGCTGACTTTCTCCGTGAGTAGAGTGACTTTCCAACCGAGGTGCCACAAGGCGTTCTAAGCAGACTTAGTTCCTCAGTGCAGCTGACAGGTCAGTGTCGAAAACTTCCAGGGCACGGTGGACTGGCTAGAAAGGCGTGCCTGATGCTGTTGGAGTGCCGAGGAATTGTAGCCGTCCCCTTTAAAAGCGCTGGGGGTAGCCCTTGCCTCGGCATACACAGTAGGCCCCTCTCTCAAGGGCCTAGGGTCCTGGGTGTGGCACAGCATGCCCCCAGGGGCCGGGGGTTTTCGCAGGGAAGAGGGTGCACACCCGAAGCGTCTAGGAGTCCTGAAAAGGGCGGCACCGATCAAATAAAGCACTCGAGCGAATAAGACCTCAAAGAGCTCGCTGTGTGCTCCGTTCCTGCAGGGCGACTCAAAGCCTTTCTCGAGGCAGGCCGTCAAGTGGCCGACCCCTCTAGTCCTACAGCCTGACAGGATGAGCGCCCACCACGGAAGCACCCTGATTATATAGAGAAAACTCCTTCTCGTTCCCGAGCCCTGCCTCCAGTGCCTAGAGGCCCGTCAGAAACGGTGTTAATCGGGTAGCTTCAAGGCAGCAGGAATGGAGCTTTCAAAATGGGACTACAGGGCTTCTGCCCTCAGACCCCCGCTTCCAGTCAACACGTAGTGCACCTCCTTGTGCTTTCTAGCAAGTGCACAGGGACACGAGCTACACACTCGCTCCTTCCCTGAATCCACTTTTCTTCGCAGGGTGTTCTGCATGTAGCCAACTCGCTCATCCAAGGAAACCTCTAGGTAGGCTCTATCGGGCCTTAGCCTCTGCTAAAGGCCTGCAGTGTAAGAGGAAGCACTGGACTTTCGTGGCAGCAGGAACGCCAGCTGACTTTCTCCCGTAAGTGTGGTGCCCTCGGCTAAGGGGTCCTCGAAGGCCCGCGAAGCAGACTGTTTTCCTAAGTGCCGCTCAGACATGGGCAATGTAGGCAGAGTTCCTTGACAAGTAGGACGTGAGAGAAGAGTTTCCCTGGAGCTGTTGCAGTGCTGAGGAAAGCTAGCTCTCCCCAGGAGGTGTGCAGTGCGTTGCCCTACACTCGGCATACACAGAGTGACGGGGAAGGGCTTCCAGGCCTAGATGCCGCTGAGCAGGCCAGTGGAGCCTGCCGGTATTCAGTGGTCTTGCAGGGAATAGGGTGCGGACGCGAGGGTCCTGGGTGTCCTGAACGGCGCACTAACCAAGAAAAGAAAGCAGAAGTGCGACGAAGGCCTCTTGGAAAGTGCTGCATGCCTCCGCCTCAGCAGGGCAATAAAGCCACTTTCCTCGAGGCAAGGGCTGACGTTCGGTCTCCAGGTAGGTACAGAGCATAGCAGCAGGAGCTCCCAAGCAGGCCCTGGACGCACCCTGTTTTACGAGAGAGAACTCCTTTTCTTCCCAGAACCATGCCTACCGTGACGAGAGGCCCGTCACAAAGGGTGTCTCTCGTGTCGTTCAAGGCCCGACCCAGGGAACTTGCAGCCTGGGAAAGACGGCCTGTGCCTTCAGGCCCGCATTGCAAGCCAGACAGGCAGTAAAGGTAACCTGGGGATTCAACAAGCCACACACCACGCAAGGTACACAATGGGCCCTTCCCTGAATCAACGTGTTTACAAAGGGTGTTCTGCCGGGAGCGAACGGCCTCAACCACGGCAGGCTCTCGTTAGGCCTATAAGCGTCTGCCTCTTCCGAAACACCGGAGTGTTGTGTTGCCTGCAGAACTCTGCTTTGGTTGCCGCTGCGGTGCAAGCTGACTTTCTCCGTGAGTAGAGTGACTTTCCAACCGAGGTGCCACAAGGCGTTCTAAGCAGACTTAGTTCCTCAGTGCAGCTGAGAGAAGGTCAGTGTCGAAAACTTCCAGGGCATGGTGGACTGGCTAGAAAGGCGTGCCTGATGCTGTTGGAGTGCCGAGGAATCGTAGCCGTCCCCTTTAAAAGCGCTGGGGGTAGCCCTTGCCTCGGCATACACAGTAGGCCCCTCTCTCAAGGGCCTAGGGTCCTGGGTGTGGCACAGCATGCCCCCAGGGGCCGGGGGTTTTCGCAGGGAAGAGGGTGCACACCCGAAGCGTCTAGGAGTCCTGAAAAGGGCGGCACCGATCAAATAAAGCACTCGAGCGAATAAGACCTCAAAGAGCTCGCTGTGTGCTCCGTTCCTGCAGGGCGACTCAAAGCCTTTCTCGAGGCAGGCCGTCAAGTGGCCGACCCCTCTAGTCCTACAGCCTGACAGGATGAGCGCCCACCACGGAAGCACCCTGATTATATAGAGAAAACTCCTTCTCGTTCCCGAGCCCTGCCTCCAGTGCCTAGAGGCCCGTCAGAAATGGTGTTAATCGGGTAGCTTCAAGGCAGCAGGAATGGAGCTTTCAAAATGGGACTACAGGGCTTCTGCCCTCAGACCCCCGCTTCCAGTCAACACGTAGTGCACCTCCTTGTGCTTTCTAGCAAGTGCACAGGGACACGAGCTACACACTCGCTCCTTCCCTGAATCCACTTTTCTTCGCAGGGTGTTCTGCATGTAGCCAACTCGCTCATCCAAGGAAACCTCTAGGTAGGCTCTATCGGGCCTTAGCCTCTGCTAAAGGCCTGCAGTGTAAGAGGAAGCACTGGACTTTCGTGGCAGCAGGAACGCCAGCTGACTTTCTCCCGTAAGTGTGGTGCCCTCGGCTAAGGGGTCCTCGAAGGCCCGCGAAGCAGACTGTTTTCCTAAGTGCCGCTCAGACATGGGCAATGTAGGCAGAGTTCCTTGACAAGTAGGACGTGAGAGAAGAGTTTCCCTGGAGCTGTTGCAGTGCTGAGGAAAGCTAGCTCTCCCCAGGAGGTGTGCAGTGCGTTGCCCTACACTCGGCATACACAGAGTGACGGGGAAGGGCTTCCGGGCCTGGATGCCGCTGAGCAGGCCAGTGGAGCCTGCCGGTATTCAGTGGTCTTGCAGGGAATAGGGTGCGGACGCGAGGGTCCTGGGTGTCCTGAACGGCGCACTAACCAAGAAAAGAAAGCAGAAGTGCGACGAAGGCCTCTTGGAAAGTGCTGCATGCCTCCGCCTCAGCAGGGCAATAAAGCCACTTTCCTCGAGGCAAGGGCTGACGTTCGGTCTCCAGGTAGGTACAGAGCATAGCAGCAGGAGCTCCCAAGCAGGCCCTGGACGCACCCTGTTTTACGAGAGAGAACTCCTTTTCTTCCCAGAACCATGCCTACCGTGACGAGAGGCCCGTCACAAAGGGTGTCTCTCGTGTCGTTCAAGGCCCGACCCAGGGAACTTGCAGCCTGGGAAAGACGGCCTGTGCCTTCAGGCCCGCATTGCAAGCCAGACAGGCAGTAAAGGTAACCTGGGGATTCAACAAGCCACACACCACGCAAGGTACACAATGGGCCCTTCCCTGAATCAACGTGTTTACAAAGGGTGTTCTGCCGGGAGCGAACGGCCTCAACCACGGCAGGCTCTCGTTAGGCCTATAAGCGTCTGCCTCTTCCGAAACACCGGAGTGTTGTGTTGCCTGCAGAACTCTGCTTTGGTTGCCGCTGCGGTGCAAGCTGACTTTCTCCGTGAGTAGAGTGACTTTCCAACCGAGGTGCCACAAGGCGTTCTAAGCAGACTTAGTTCCTCAGTGCAGCTGAGAGAAGGTCAGTGTCGAAAACTTCCAGGGCACGGTGGACTGGCTAGAAAGGCGTGCCTGATGCTGTTGGAGTGCCGAGGAATCGTAGCCGTCCCCTTTAAAAGCGCTGGGGGTAGCCCTTGCCTCGGCATACACAGTAGGCCCCTCTCTCAAGGGCCTAGGGTCCTGGGTGTGGCACAGCATGCCCCCAGGGGCCGGGGGTTTTCGCAGGGAAGAGGGTGCACACCCGAAGCGTCTAGGAGTCCTGAAAAGGGCGGCACCGATCAAATAAAGCACTCGAGCGAATAAGACCTCAAAGAGCTCGCTGTGTGCTCCGTTCCTGCAGGGCGACTCAAAGCCTTTCTCGAGGCAGGCCGTCAAGTGGCCGACCCCTCTAGTCCTACAGCCTGACAGGATGAGCGCCCACCACGGAAGCACCCTGATTATATAGAGAAAACTCCTTCTCGTTCCCGAGCCCTGCCTCCAGTGCCTAGAGGCCCGTCAGAAACGGTGTTAATCGGGTAGCTTCAAGGCAGCAGGAATGGAGCTTTCAAAATGGGACTACAGGGCTTCTGCCCTCAGACCCCCGCTTCCAGTCAACACGTAGTGCACCTCCTTGTGCTTTCTAGCAAGTGCACAGGGACACGAGCTACACACTCGCTCCTTCCCTGAATCCACTTTTCTTCGCAGGGTGTTCTGCATGTAGCCAACTCGCTCATCCAAGGAAACCTCTAGGTAGGCTCTATCGGGCCTTAGCCTCTGCTAAAGGCCTGCAGTGTAAGAGGAAGCACTGGACTTTCGTGGCAGCAGGAACGCCAGCTGACTTTCTCCCGTAAGTGTGGTGCCCTCGGCTAAGGGGTCCTCGAAGGCCCGCGAAGCAGACTGTTTTCCTAAGTGCCGCTCAGACATGGGCAATGTAGGCAGAGTTCCTTGACAAGTAGGACGTGAGAGAAGAGTTTCCCTGGAGCTGTTGCAGTGCTGAGGAAAGCTAGCTCTCCCCAGGAGGTGTGCAGTGCGTTGCCCTACACTCGGCATACACAGAGTGACGGGGAAGGGCTTCCGGGCCTGGATGCCGCTGAGCAGGCCAGTGGAGCCTGCCGGTATTCAGTGGTCTTGCAGGGAATAGGGTGCGGACGCGAGGGTCCTGGGTGTCCTGAACGGCGCACTAACCAAGAAAAGAAAGCAGAAGTGCGACGAAGGCCTCTTGGAAAGTGCTGCATGCCTCCGCTTCAGCAGGGCAATAAAGCCACTTTCCTCGAGGCAAGGGCTGACGTTCGGTCTCCAGGTAGGTACAGAGCATAGCAGCAGGAGCTCCCAAGCAGGCCCTGGACGCACCCTGTTTTACGAGAGAGAACTCCTTTTCTTCCCAGAACCATGCCTACCGTGACGAGAGGCCCGTCACAAAGGGTGTCTCTCCGTGTCGTTCAAGGCCCGACCCAGGGAACTTGCAGCCTGGGAAAGACGGCCTGTGCCTTCAGGCCCGCATTGCAAGCCAGACAGGCAGTAAAGGTAACCTGGGGATTCAACAAGCCACACACCACGCAAGGTACACAATGGGCCCTTCCCTGAATCAACGTGTTTACGCAGGGTGTTCTGCCGGGAGCGAACGGCCTCAACCACGGCAGGCTCTCGTTAGGCCTATAAGCGTCTGCCTCTTCCGAAACACCGGAGTGTTGTGTTGCCTGCAGAACTCTGCTTTGGTTGCCGCTGCGGTGCAAGCTGACTTTCTCCGTGAGTAGAGTGACTTTCCAACCGAGGTGCCACAAGGCGTTCTAAGCAGACTTAGTTCCTCAGTGCAGCTGAGAGAAGGTCAGTGTCGAAAACTTCCAGGGCACGGTGGACTGGCTAGAAAGGCGTGCCTGATGCTGTTGGAGTGCCGAGGAATCGTAGCCGTCCCCTTTAAAAGCGCTGGGGGTAGCCCTTGCCTCGGCATACACAGTAGGCCCCTCTCTCAAGGGCCTAGGGTCCTGGGTGTGGCACAGCATGCCCCCAGGGGCCGGGGGTTTTCGCAGGGAAGAGGGTGCACACCCGAAGCGTCTAGGAGTCCTGAAAAGGGCGGCACCGATCAAATAAAGCACTCGAGCGAATAAGACCTCAAAGAGCTCGCTGTGTGCTCCGTTCCTGCAGGGCGACTCAAAGCCTTTCTCGAGGCAGGCCGTCAAGTGGCCGACCCCTCTAGTCCTACAGCCTGACAGGATGAGCGCCCACCACGGAAGCACCCTGATTATATAGAGAAAACTCCTTCTCGTTCCCGAGCCCTGCCTCCAGTGCCTAGAGGCCCGTCAGAAACGGTGTTAATCGGGTAGCTTCAAGGCAGCAGGAATGGAGCTTTCAAAATGGGACTACAGGGCTTCTGCCCTCAGACCCCCGCTTCCAGTCAACACGTAGTGCACCTCCTTGTGCTTTCTAGCAAGTGCACAGGGACACGAGCTACACACTCGCTCCTTCCCTGAATCCACTTTTCTTCGCAGGGTGTTCTGCATGTAGCCAACTCGCTCATCCAAGGAAACCTCTAGGTAGGCTCTATCGGGCCTTAGCCTCTGCTAAAGGCCTGCAGTGTAAGAGGAAGCACTGGACTTTCGTGGCAGCAGGAACGCCAGCTGACTTTCTCCCGTAAGTGTGGTGCCCTCGGCTAAGGGGTCCTCGAAGGCCCGCGAAGCAGACTGTTTTCCTAAGTGCCGCTCAGACATGGGCAATGTAGGCAGAGTTCCTTGACAAGTAGGACGTGAGAGAAGAGTTTCCCTGGAGCTGTTGCAGTGCTGAGGAAAGCTAGCTCTCCCCAGGAGGTGTGCAGTGCGTTGCCCTACACTCGGCATACACAGAGTGACGGGGAAGGGCTTCCGGGCCTGGATGCCGCTGAGCAGGCCAGTGGAGCCTGCCGGTATTCAGTGGTCTTGCAGGGAATAGGGTGCGGACGCGAGGGTCCTGGGTGTCCTGAACGGCGCACTAACCAAGAAAAGAAAGAAGTGCGACGAAGGCCTCTTGGAAAGTGCTCCATGCCTCCGCTTCAGCAGGGCAATAAAGCCACTTTCCTCGAGGCAAGGGCTGACGTTCGGTCTCCAGGTAGGTACAGAGCATAGCAGCAGGAGCTCCCAAGCAGGCCCTGGACGCACCCTGTTTTACGAGAGAGAACTCCTTTTCTTCCCAGAACCATGCCTACCGTGACGAGAGGCCCGTCACAAAGGGTGTCTCTCCGTGTCGTTCAAGGCCCGACCCAGGGAACTTGCAGCCTGGGAAAGACGGCCTGTGCCTTCAGGCCCGCATTGCAAGCCAGACAGGCAGTAAACGTAACCTGGGGATTCAACAAGCCACACACCACGCAAGGTACACAATGGGCCCTTCCCTGAATCAACGTGTTTACGCAGGGTGTTCTGCCGGGAGCGAACGGCCTCAACCACGGCAGGCTCTCGTTAGGCCTATAAGCGTCTGCCTCTTCCGAAACACCGGAGTGTTGTGTTGCCTGCAGAACTCTGCTTTGGTTGCCGCTGCGGTGCAAGCTGACTTTCTCCGTGAGTAGAGTGACTTTCCAACCGAGGTGCCACAAGGCGTTCTAAGCAGACTAGTTCCTCAGTGCAGCTGAGAGAAGGTCAGTGTCGAAAACTTCCAGGGCACGGTGGACTGGCTAGAAAGGCGTGCCTGATGCTGTTGGAGTGCCGAGGAATCGTAGCCGTCCCCTTTAAAAGCGCTGGGGTAGCCCTTGCCTCGGCATGCACAGTAGGCCCCTCTCTCAAGGGCCTAGGGTCCTGGGTGTGGCACAGCATGCCCCCAGGGGCCGGAGGTTTTCGCAGGGAAGAGGGTGCACACCCGAAGCGTCTAGGAGTCCTGAAAAGGGCGGCACCGATCAAATAAAGCACTCGAGTGAATAAGACCTCAAAGAGCTCGCTGTGTGCTGCGTTCCTGCAGGGCGACTCAAAGCCTTTCTCGAGGCAGGCCGTCAAGTGGCCGACCCCTCTAGTCCTACAGCCTGACAGGATGAGCGCCCACCACGGAAGCACCCTGATTATATAGAGAAAACTCCTTCTCGTTCCCGAGCCCTGCCTCCAGTGCCTAGAGGCCCGTCAGAAACGGTGTTAATCGGGTAGCTTCAAGGCAGCAGGAATGGAGCTTTCAAAATGGGACTACAGGGCTTCTGCCCTCAGACCCCCGCTTCCAGTCAACACGTAGTGCACCTCCTTGTGCTTTCTAGCAAGTGCACAGGGACACGAGCTACACACTCGCTCCTTCCCTGAATCCACTTTTCTTCGCAGGGTGCTCTGCATGTAGCCAACTCGCTCATCCAAGGAAACCTCTAGGTAGGCTCTATCAGGCCTTAGCCTCTGCTAAAGGCCTGCAGTGTAAGAGGAAGCACTGGACTTTCGTGGCAGCAGGAACGCCAGCTGACTTTCTCCCGTAAGTGTGGTGCCCTCGGCTAAGGGGTCCTCGAAGGCCCGCGAAGCAGACTGTTTTCCTAAGTGCCGCTCAGACATGGGCAATGTAGGCAGAGTTCCTTGACAAGTAGGACGTGAGAGAAGAGTTTCCCTGGAGCTGTTGCAGTGCTGAGGAAAGCTAGCTCTCCCCAGGAGGTGTGCAGTGCGTTGCCCTACACTCGGCATACACAGAGTGACGGGGAAGGGCTTCCGGGCCTGGATGCCGCTGAGCAGGCCAGTGGAGCCTGCCGGTATTCAGTGGTCTTGCAGGGAATAGGGTGCGGACGCGAGGGTCCTGGGTGTCCTGAACGGCGCACTAACCAAGAAAAGAAAGCAGAAGTGCGACGAAGGCCTCTTGGAAAGTGCTGCATGCCTCCGCCTCAGCAGGGCAATAAAGCCACTTTCCTCGAGGCAAGGGCTGACGTTCGGTCTCCAGGTAGGTACAGAGCATAGCAGCAGGAGCTCCCAAGCAGGCCCTGGACGCACCCTGTTTTACGAGAGAGAACTCCTTTTCTTCCCAGAACCATGCCTACCGTGACGAGAGGCCCGTCACAAAGGGTGTCTCTCCGTGTCGTTCAAGGCCCGACCCAGGGAACTTGCAGCCTGGGAAAGACGGCCTGTGCCTTCAGGCCCGCATTGCAAGCCAGACAGGCAGTAAACGTAACCTGGGGATTCAACAAGCCACACACCACGCAAGGTACACAATGGGCCCTTCCCTGAATCAACGTGTTTACGCAGGGTGTTCTGCCGGGAGCGAACGGCCTCAACCACGGCAGGCTCTCGTTAGGCCTATAAGCGTCTGCCTCTTCCGAAACACCGGAGTGTTGTGTTGCCTGCAGAACTCTGCTTTGGTTGCCGCTGCGGTGCAAGCTGACTTTCTCCGTGAGTAGAGTGACTTTCCAACCGAGGTGCCACAAGGCGTTCTAAGCAGACTTAGTTCCTCAGTGCAGCTGAGAGAAGGTCAGTGTCGAAAACTTCCAGGGCACGGTGGACTGGCTAGAAAGGCGTGCCTGATGCTGTTGGAGTGCCGAGGAATCGTAGCCGTCCCCTTTAAAAGCGCTGGGGGTAGCCCTTGCCTCGGCATGCACAGTAGGCCCCTCTCTCAAGGGCCTAGGGTCCTGGGTGTGGCACAGCATGCCCCCAGGGGCCGGGGGTTTTCGCAGGGAAGAGGGTGCACACCCGAAGCGTCTAGGAGTCCTGAAAAGGGCGGCACCGATCAAATAAAGCACTCGAGCGAATAAGACCTCAAAGAGCTCGCTGTGTGCTCCGTTCCTGCAGGGCGACTCAAAGCCTTTCTCGAGGCAGGCCGTCAAGTGGCCGACCCCTCTAGTCCTACAGCCTGACAGGATGAGCGCCCACCACGGAAGCACCCTGATTATATAGAGAAAACTCCTTCTCGTTCCCGAGCCCTGCCTCCAGTGCCTAGAGGCCCGTCAGAAACGGTGTTAATCGGGTAGCTTCAAGGCAGCAGGAATGGAGCTTTCAAAATGGGACTACAGGGCTTCTGCCCTCAGACCCCCGCTTCCAGTCAACACGTAGTGCACCTCCTTGTGCTTTCTAGCAAGTGCACAGGGACACGAGCTACACACTCGCTCCTTCCCTGAATCCACTTTTCTTCGCAGGGTGTTCTGCATGTAGCCAACTCGCTCATCCAAGGAAACCTCTAGGTAGGCTCTATCGGGCCTTAGCCTCTGCTAAAGGCCTGCAGTGTAAGAGGAAGCACTGGACTTTCGTGGCAGCAGGAACGCCAGCTGACTTTCTCCCGTAAGTGTGGTGCCCTCGGCTAAGGGGTCCTCGAAGGCCCGCGAAGCAGACTGTTTTCCTAAGTGCCGCTCAGACATGGGCAATGTAGGCAGAGTTCCTTGACAAGTAGGACGTGAGAGAAGAGTTTCCCTGGAGCTGTTGCAGTGCTGAGGAAAGCTAGCTCTCCCCAGGAGGTGTGCAGTGCGTTGCCCTACACTCGGCATACACAGAGTGACGGGGAAGGGCTTCCGGGCCTGGATGCCGCTGAGCAGGCCAGTGGAGCCTGCCGGTATTCAGTGGTCTTGCAGGGAATAGGGTGCGGACGCGAGGGTCCTGGGTGTCCTGAACGGCGCACTAACCAAGAAAAGAAAGCAGAAGTGCGACGAAGGCCTCTTGGAAAGTGCTGCATGCCTCCGCTTCAGCAGGGCAATAAAGCCACTTTCCTCGAGGCAAGGGCTGACGTTCGGTCTCCAGGTAGGTACAGAGCATAGCAGCAGGAGCTCCCAAGCAGGCCCTGGACGCACCCTGTTTTACGAGAGAGAACTCCTTTTCTTCCCAGAACCATGCCTACCGTGACGAGAGGCCCGTCACAAAGGGTGTCTCTCCGTGTCGTTCAAGGCCCGACCCAGGGAACTTGCAGCCTGGGAAAGACGGCCTGTGCCTTCAGGCCCGCATTGCAAGCCAGACAGGCAGTAAAGGTAACCTGGGGATTCAACAAGCCACACACCACGCAAGGTACACAATGGGCCCTTCCCTGAATCAACGTGTTTACGCAGGGTGTTCTGCCGGGAGCGAACGGCCTCAACCACGGCAGGCTCTCGTTAGGCCTATAAGCGTCTGCCTCTTCCGAAACACCGGAGTGTTGTGTTGCCTGCAGAACTCTGCTTTGGTTGCCGCTGCGGTGCAAGCTGACTTTCTCCGTGAGTAGAGTGACTTTCCAACCGAGGTGCCACAAGGCGTTCTAAGCAGACTAGTTCCTCAGTGCAGCTGAGAGAAGGTCAGTGTCGAAAACTTCCAGGGCACGGTGGACTGGCTAGAAAGGCGTGCCTGATGCTGTTGGAGTGCCGAGGAATCGTAGCCGTCCCCTTTAAAAGCGCTGGGGTAGCCCTTGCCTCGGCATGCACAGTAGGCCCCTCTCTCAAGGGCCTAGGGTCCTGGGTGTGGCACAGCATGCCCCCAGGGGCCGGAGGTTTTCGCAGGGAAGAGGGTGCACACCCGAAGCGTCTAGGAGTCCTGAAAAGGGCGGCACCGATCAAATAAAGCACTCGAGTGAATAAGACCTCAAAGAGCTCGCTGTGTGCTGCGTTCCTGCAGGGCGACTCAAAGCCTTTCTCGAGGCAGGCCGTCAAGTGGCCGACCCCTCTAGTCCTACAGCCTGACAGGATGAGCGCCCACCACGGAAGCACCCTGATTATATAGAGAAAACTCCTTCTCGTTCCCGAGCCCTGCCTCCAGTGCCTAGAGGCCCGTCAGAAACGGTGTTAATCGGGTAGCTTCAAGGCAGCAGGAATGGAGCTTTCAAAATGGGACTACAGGGCTTCTGCCCTCAGACCCCCGCTTCCAGTCAACACGTAGTGCACCTCCTTGTGCTTTCTAGCAAGTGCACAGGGACACGAGCTACACACTCGCTCCTTCCCTGAATCCACTTTTCTTCGCAGGGTGTTCTGCATGTAGCCAACTCGCTCATCCAAGGAAACCTCTAGGTAGGCTCTATCGGGCCTTAGCCTCTGCTAAAGGCCTGCAGTGTAAGAGGAAGCACTGGACTTTCGTGGCAGCAGGAACGCCAGCTGACTTTCTCCCGTAAGTGTGGTGCCCTCGGCTAAGGGGTCCTCGAAGGCCCGCGAAGCAGACTGTTTTCCTAAGTGCCGCTCAGACATGGGCAATGTAGGCAGAGTTCCTTGACAAGTAGGACGTGAGAGAAGAGTTTCCCTGGAGCTGTTGCAGTGCTGAGGAAAGCTAGCTCTCCCCAGGAGGTGTGCAGTGCGTTGCCCTACACTCGGCATACACAGAGTGACGGGGAAGGGCTTCCGGGCCTGGATGCCGCTGAGCAGGCCAGTGGAGCCTGCCGGTATTCAGTGGTCTTGCAGGGAATAGGGTGCGGACGCGAGGGTCCTGGGTGTCCTGAACGGCGCACTAACCAAGAAAAGAAAGAAGTGCGACGAAGGCCTCTTGGAAAGTGCTCCATGCCTCCGCTTCAGCAGGGCAATAAAGCCACTTTCCTCGAGGCAAGGGCTGACGTTCGGTCTCCAGGTAGGTACAGAGCATAGCAGCAGGAGCTCCCAAGCAGGCCCTGGACGCACCCTGTTTTACGAGAGAGAACTCCTTTTCTTCCCAGAACCATGCCTACCGTGACGAGAGGCCCGTCACAAAGGGTGTCTCTCCGTGTCGTTCAAGGCCCGACCCAGGGAACTTGCAGCCTGGGAAAGACGGCCTGTGCCTTCAGGCCCGCATTGCAAGCCAGACAGGCAGTAAAGGTAACCTGGGGATTCAACAAGCCACACACCACGCAAGGTACACAATGGGCCCTTCCCTGAATCAACGTGTTTACGCAGGGTGTTCTGCCGGGAGCGAACGGCCTCAACCACGGCAGGCTCTCGTTAGGCCTATAAGCGTCTGCCTCTTCCGAAACACCGGAGTGTTGTGTTGCCTGCAGAACTCTGCTTTGGTTGCCGCTGCGGTGCAAGCTGACTTTCTCCGTGAGTAGAGTGACTTTCCAACCGAGGTGCCACAAGGCGTTCTAAGCAGACTTAGTTCCTCAGTGCAGCTGAGAGAAGGTCAGTGTCGAAAACTTCCAGGGCACGGTGGACTGGCTAGAAAGGCGTGCCTGATGCTGTTGGAGTGCCGAGGAATCGTAGCCGTCCCCTTTAAAAGCGCTGGGGGTAGCCCTTGCCTCGGCATACACAGTAGGCCCCTCTCTCAAGGGCCTAGGGTCCTGGGTGTGGCACAGCATGCCCCCAGGGGCCGGGGGTTTTCGCAGGGAAGAGGGTGCACACCCGAAGCGTCTAGGAGTCCTGAAAAGGGCGGCACCGATCAAATAAAGCACTCGAGCGAATAAGACCTCAAAGAGCTCGCTGTGTGCTCCGTTCCTGCAGGGCGACTCAAAGCCTTTCTCGAGGCAGGCCGTCAAGTGGCCGACCCCTCTAGTCCTACAGCCTGACAGGATGAGCGCCCACCACGGAAGCACCCTGATTATATAGAGAAAACTCCTTCTCGTTCCCGAGCCCTGCCTCCAGTGCCTAGAGGCCCGTCAGAAACGGTGTTAATCGGGTAGCTTCAAGGCAGCAGGAATGGAGCTTTCAAAATGGGACTACAGGGCTTCTGCCCTCAGACCCCCGCTTCCAGTCAACACGTAGTGCACCTCCTTGTGTTTTCTAGCAAGTGCACAGGGACACGAGTTACACACTCGCTCCTTCCCTGAATCCACTTTTCTTCGCAGGGTGCTCTGCATGTAGCCAACTCGCTCATCCAAGGAAACCTCTAGGTAGGCTCTATCGGGCCTTAGCCTCTGCTAAAGGCCTGCAGTGTAAGAGGAAGCACTGGACTTTCGTGGCAGCAGGAACGCCAGCTGACTTTCTCCCGTAAGTGTGGTGCCCTCGGCTAAGGGGTCCTCGAAGGCCCGCGAAGCAGACTGTTTTCCTAAGTGCCGCTCAGACATGGGCAATGTAGGCAGAGTTCCTTGACAAGTAGGACGTGAGAGAAGAGTTTCCCTGGAGCTGTTGCAGTGCTGAGGAAAGCTAGCTCTCCCCAGGAGGTGTGCAGTGCGTTGCCCTACACTCGGCATACACAGAGTGACGGGGAAGGGCTTCCGGGCCTGGATGCCGCTGAGCAGGCCAGTGGAGCCTGCCGGTATTCAGTGGTCTTGCAGGGAATAGGGTGCGGACGCGAGGGTCCTGGGTGTCCTGAACGGCGCACTAACCAAGAAAAGAAAGCAGAAGTGCGACGAAGGCCTCTTGGAAAGTGCTGCATGCCTCCGCCTCAGCAGGGCAATAAAGCCACTTTCCTCGAGGCAAGGGCTGACGTTCGGTCTCCAGGTAGGTACAGAGCATAGCAGCAGGAGCTCCCAAGCAGGCCCTGGACGCACCCTGTTTTACGAGAGAGAACTCCTTTTCTTCCCAGAACCATGCCTACCGTGACGAGAGGCCCGTCACAAAGGGTGTCTCTCCGTGTCGTTCAAGGCCCGACCCAGGGAACTTGCAGCCTGGGAAAGACGGCCTGTGCCTTCAGGCCCGCATTGCAAGCCAGACAGGCAGTAAAGGTAACCTGGGGATTCAACAAGCCACACACCACGCAAGGTACACAATGGGCCCTTCCCTGAATCAACGTGTTTACGCAGGGTGTTCTGCCGGGAGCGAACGGCCTCAACCACGGCAGGCTCTCGTTAGGCCTATAAGCGTCTGCCTCTTCCGAAACACCGGAGTGTTGTGTTGCCTGCAGAACTCTGCTTTGGTTGCCGCTGCGGTGCAAGCTGACTTTCTCCGTGAGTAGAGTGACTTTCCAACCGAGGTGCCACAAGGCGTTCTAAGCAGACTTAGTTCCTCAGTGCAGCTGAGAGAAGGTCAGTGTCGAAAACTTCCAGGGCACGGTGGACTGGCTAGAAAGGCGTGCCTGATGCTGTTGGAGTGCCGAGGAATCGTAGCCGTCCCCTTTAAAAGCGCTGGGGGTAGCCCTTGCCTCGGCATGCACAGTAGGCCCCTCTCTCAAGGGCCTAGGGTCCTGGGTGTGGCACAGCATGCCCCCAGGGGCCGGGGGTTTTCGCAGGGAAGAGGGTGCACACCCGAAGCGTCTAGGAGTCCTGAAAAGGGCGGCACCGATCAAATAAAGCACTCGAGCGAATAAGACCTCAAAGAGCTCGCTGTGTGCTGCGTTCCTGCAGGGCGACTCAAAGCCTTTCTCGAGGCAGGCCGTCAAGTGGCCGACCCCTCTAGTCCTACAGCCTGACAGGATGAGCGCCCACCACGGAAGCACCCTGATTATATAGAGAAAACTCCTTCTCGTTCCCGAGCCCTGCCTCCAGTGCCTAGAGGCCCGTCAGAAACGGTGTTAATCGGGTAGCTTCAAGGCAGCAGGAATGGAGCTTTCAAAATGGGACTACAGGGCTTCTGCCCTCAGACCCCCGCTTCCAGTCAACACGTAGTGCACCTCCTTGTGCTTTCTAGCAAGTGCACAGGGACACGAGCTACACACTCGCTCCTTCCCTGAATCCACTTTTCTTCGCAGGGTGCTCTGCATGTAGCCAACTCGCTCATCCAAGGAAACCTCTAGGTAGGCTCAATCGGGCCTTAGCCTCTGCTAAAGGCCTGCAGTGTAAGAGGAAGCACTGGACTTTCGTGGCAGCAGGAACGCCAGCTGACTTTCTCCCGTAAGTGTGGTGCCCTCGGCTAAGGGGTCCTCGAAGGCCCGCGAAGCAGACTGTTTTCCTAAGTGCCGCTCAGACATGGGCAATGTAGGCAGAGTTCCTTGACAAGTAGGACGTGAGAGAAGAGTTTCCCTGGAGCTGTTGCAGTGCTGAGGAAAGCTAGCTCTCCCCAGGAGGTGTGCAGTGCGTTGCCCTACACTCGGCATACACAGAGTGACGGGGAAGGGCTTCCGGGCCTGGATGCCGCTGAGCAGGCCAGTGGAGCCTGCCGGTATTCAGTGGTCTTGCAGGGAATAGGGTGCGGACGCGAGGGTCCTGGGTGTCCTGAACGGCGCACTAACCAAGAAAAGAAAGCAGAAGTGCGACGAAGGCCTCTTGGAAAGTGCTGCATGCCTCCGCCTCAGCAGGGCAATAAAGCCACTTTCCTCGAGGCAAGGGCTGACGTTCGGTCTCCAGGTAGGTACAGAGCATAGCAGCAGGAGCTCCCAAGCAGGCCCTGGACGCACCCTGTTTTACGAGAGAGAACTCCTTTTCTTCCCAGAACCATGCCTACCGTGACGAGAGGCCCGTCACAAAGGGTGTCTCTCCGTGTCGTTCAAGGCCCGACCCAGGGAACTTGCAGCCTGGGAAAGACGGCCTGTGCCTTCAGGCCCGCATTGCAAGCCAGACAGGCAGTAAACGTAACCTGGGGATTCAACAAGCCACACACCACGCAAGGTACACAATGGGCCCTTCCCTGAATCAACGTGTTTACGCAGGGTGTTCTGCCGGGAGCGAACGGCCTCAACCACGGCAGGCTCTCGTTAGGCCTATAAGCGTCTGCCTCTTCCGAAACACCGGAGTGTTGTGTTGCCTGCAGAACTCTGCTTTGGTTGCCGCTGCGGTGCAAGCTGACTTTCTCCGCGAGTAGAGTGACTTTCCAACCGAGGTGCCACAAGGCGTTCTAAGCAGACTTAGTTCCTCAGTGCAGCTGAGAGAAGGTCAGTGTCGAAAACTTCCAGGGCACGGTGGACTGGCTAGAAAGGCGTGCCTGATGCTGTTGGAGTGCCGAGGAATCGTAGCCGTCCCCTTTAAAAGCGCTGGGGGTAGCCCTTGCCTCGGCATACACAGTAGGCCCCTCTCTCAAGGGCCTAGGGTCCTGGGTGTGGCACAGCATGCCCCCAGGGGCCGGGGGTTTTCGCAGGGAAGAGGGTGCACACCCGAAGCGTCTAGGAGTCCTGAAAAGGGCGGCACCGATCAAATAAAGCACTCGAGCGAATAAGACCTCAAAGAGCTCGCTGTGTGCTCCGTTCCTGCAGGGCGACTCAAAGCCTTTCTCGAGGCAGGCCGTCAAGTGGCCGACCCCTCTAGTCCTACAGCCTGACAGGATGAGCGCCCACCACGGAAGCACCCTGATTATATAGAGAAAACTCCTTCTCGTTCCCGAGCCCTGCCTCCAGTGCCTAGAGGCCCGTCAGAAACGGTGTTAATCGGGTAGCTTCAAGGCAGCAGGAATGGAGCTTTCAAAATGGGACTACAGGGCTTCTGCCCTCAGACCCCCGCTTCCAGTCAACACGTAGTGCACCTCCTTGTGCTTTCTAGCAAGTGCACAGGGACACGAGCTACACACTCGCTCCTTCCCTGAATCCACTTTTCTTCGCAGGGTGTTCTGCATGTAGCCAACTCGCTCATCCAAGGAAACCTCTAGGTAGGCTCTATCGGGCCTTAGCCTCTGCTAAAGGCCTGCAGTGTAAGAGGAAGCACTGGACTTTCGTGGCAGCAGGAACGCCAGCTGACTTTCTCCCGTAAGTGTGGTGCCCTCGGCTAAGGGGTCCTCGAAGGCCCGCGAAGCAGACTGTTTTCCTAAGTGCCGCTCAGACATGGGCAATGTAGGCAGAGTTCCTTGACAAGTAGGACGTGAGAGAAGAGTTTCCCTGGAGCTGTTGCAGTGCTGAGGAAAGCTAGCTCTCCCCAGGAGGTGTGCAGTGCGTTGCCCTACACTCGGCATACACAGAGTGACGGGGAAGGGCTTCCGGGCCTGGATGCCGCTGAGCAGGCCAGTGGAGCCTGCCGGTATTCAGTGGTCTTGCAGGGAATAGGGTGCGGACGCGAGGGTCCTGGGTGTCCTGAACGGCGCACTAACCAAGAAAAGAAAGCAGAAGTGCGACGAAGGCCTCTTGGAAAGTGCTGCATGCCTCCGCCTCAGCAGGGCAATAAAGCCACTTTCCTCGAGGCAAGGGCTGACGTTCGGTCTCCAGGTAGGTACAGAGCATAGCAGCAGGAGCTCCCAAGCAGGCCCTGGACGCACCCTGTTTTACGAGAGAGAACTCCTTTTCTTCCCAGAACCATGCCTACCGTGACGAGAGGCCCGTCACAAAGGGTGTCTCTCGTGTCGTTCAAGGCCCGACCCAGGGAACTTGCAGCCTGGGAAAGACGGCCTGTGCCTTCAGGCCCGCATTGCAAGCCAGACAGGCAGTAAAGGTAACCTGGGGATTCAACAAGCCACACACCACGCAAGGTACACAATGGGCCCTTCCCTGAATCAACGTGTTTACAAAGGGTGTTCTGCCGGGAGCGAACGGCCTCAACCACGGCAGGCTCTCGTTAGGCCTATAAGCGTCTGCCTCTTCCGAAACACCGGAGTGTTGTGTTGCCTGCAGAACTCTGCTTTGGTTGCCGCTGCGGTGCAAGCTGACTTTCTCCGCGAGTAGAGTGACTTTCCAACCGAGGTGCCACAAGGCGTTCTAAGCAGACTTAGTTCCTCAGTGCAGCTGAGAGAAGGTCAGTGTCGAAAACTTCCAGGGCATGGTGGACTGGCTAGAAAGGCGTGCCTGATGCTGTTGGAGTGCCGAGGAATCGTAGCCGTCCCCTTTAAAAGCGCTGGGGGTAGCCCTTGCCTCGGCATACACAGTAGGCCCCTCTCTCAAGGGCCTAGGGTCCTGGGTGTGGCACAGCATGCCCCCAGGGGCCGGGGGTTTTCGCAGGGAAGAGGGTGCACACCCGAAGCGTCTAGGAGTCCTGAAAAGGGCGGCACCGATCAAATAAAGCACTCGAGCGAATAAGACCTCAAAGAGCTCGCTGTGTGCTCCGTTCCTGCAGGGCGACTCAAAGCCTTTCTCGAGGCAGGCCGTCAAGTGGCCGACCCCTCTAGTCCTACAGCCTGACAGGATGAGCGCCCACCACGGAAGCACCCTGATTATATAGAGAAAACTCCTTCTCGTTCCCGAGCCCTGCCTCCAGTGCCTAGAGGCCCGTCAGAAACGGTGTTAATCGGGTAGCTTCAAGGCAGCAGGAATGGAGCTTTCAAAATGGGACTACAGGGCTTCTGCCCTCAGACCCCCGCTTCCAGTCAACACGTAGTGCACCTCCTTGTGCTTTCTAGCAAGTGCACAGGGACACGAGCTACACACTCGCTCCTTCCCTGAATCCACTTTTCTTCGCAGGGTGTTCTGCATGTAGCCAACTCGCTCATCCAAGGAAACCTCTAGGTAGGCTCTATCGGGCCTTAGCCTCTGCTAAAGGCCTGCAGTGTAAGAGGAAGCACTGGACTTTCGTGGCAGCAGGAACGCCAGCTGACTTTCTCCCGTAAGTGTGGTGCCCTCGGCTAAGGGGTCCTCGAAGGCCCGCGAAGCAGACTGTTTTCCTAAGTGCCGCTCAGACATGGGCAATGTAGGCAGAGTTCCTTGACAAGTAGGACGTGAGAGAAGAGTTTCCCTGGAGCTGTTGCAGTGCTGAGGAAAGCTAGCTCTCCCCAGGAGGTGTGCAGTGCGTTGCCCTACACTCGGCATACACAGAGTGACGGGGAAGGGCTTCCGGGCCTGGATGCCGCTGAGCAGGCCAGTGGAGCCTGCCGGTATTCAGTGGTCTTGCAGGGAATAGGGTGCGGACGCGAGGGTCCTGGGTGTCCTGAACGGCGCACTAACCAAGAAAAGAAAGCAGAAGTGCGACGAAGGCCTCTTGGAAAGTGCTGCATGCCTCCGCCTCAGCAGGGCAATAAAGCCACTTTCCTCGAGGCAAGGGCTGACGTTCGGTCTCCAGGTAGGTACAGAGCATAGCAGCAGGAGCTCCCAAGCAGGCCCTGGACGCACCCTGTTTTACGAGAGAGAACTCCTTTTCTTCCCAGAACCATGCCTACCGTGACGAGAGGCCCGTCACAAAGGGTGTCTCTCGTGTCGTTCAAGGCCCGACCCAGGGAACTTGCAGCCTGGGAAAGACGGCCTGTGCCTTCAGGCCCGCATTGCAAGCCAGACAGGCAGTAAAGGTAACCTGGGGATTCAACAAGCCACACACCACGCAAGGTACACAATGGGCCCTTCCCTGAATCAACGTGTTTACAAAGGGTGTTCTGCCGGGAGCGAACGGCCTCAACCACGGCAGGCTCTCGTTAGGCCTATAAGCGTCTGCCTCTTCCGAAACACCGGAGTGTTGTGTTGCCTGCAGAACTCTGCTTTGGTTGCCGCTGCGGTGCAAGCTGACTTTCTCCGCGAGTAGAGTGACTTTCCAACCGAGGTGCCACAAGGCGTTCTAAGCAGACTTAGTTCCTCAGTGCAGCTGAGAGAAGGTCAGTGTCGAAAACTTCCAGGGCATGGTGGACTGGCTAGAAAGGCGTGCCTGATGCTGTTGGAGTGCCGAGGAATCGTAGCCGTCCCCTTTAAAAGCGCTGGGGGTAGCCCTTGCCTCGGCATACACAGTAGGCCCCTCTCTCAAGGGCCTAGGGTCCTGGGTGTGGCACAGCATGCCCCCAGGGGCCGGGGGTTTTCGCAGGGAAGAGGGTGCACACCCGAAGCGTCTAGGAGTCCTGAAAAGGGCGGCACCGATCAAATAAAGCACTCGAGCGAATAAGACCTCAAAGAGCTCGCTGTGTGCTCCGTTCCTGCAGGGCGACTCAAAGCCTTTCTCGAGGCAGGCCGTCAAGTGGCCGACCCCTCTAGTCCTACAGCCTGACAGGATGAGCGCCCACCACGGAAGCACCCTGATTATATAGAGAAAACTCCTTCTCGTTCCCGAGCCCTGCCTCCAGTGCCTAGAGGCCCGTCAGAAACGGTGTTAATCGGGTAGCTTCAAGGCAGCAGGAATGGAGCTTTCAAAATGGGACTACAGGGCTTCTGCCCTCAGACCCCCGCTTCCAGTCAACACGTAGTGCACCTCCTTGTGCTTTCTAGCAAGTGCACAGGGACACGAGCTACACACTCGCTCCTTCCCTGAATCCACTTTTCTTCGCAGGGTGTTCTGCATGTAGCCAACTCGCTCATCCAAGGAAACCTCTAGGTAGGCTCTATCGGGCCTTAGCCTCTGCTAAAGGCCTGCAGTGTAAGAGGAAGCACTGGACTTTCGTGGCAGCAGGAACGCCAGCTGACTTTCTCCCGTAAGTGTGGTGCCCTCGGCTAAGGGGTCCTCGAAGGCCCGCGAAGCAGACTGTTTTCCTAAGTGCCGCTCAGACATGGGCAATGTAGGCAGAGTTCCTTGACAAGTAGGACGTGAGAGAAGAGTTTCCCTGGAGCTGTTGCAGTGCTGAGGAAAGCTAGCTCTCCCCAGGAGGTGTGCAGTGCGTTGCCCTACACTCGGCATACACAGAGTGACGGGGAAGGGCTTCCGGGCCTGGATGCCGCTGAGCAGGCCAGTGGAGCCTGCCGGTATTCAGTGGTCTTGCAGGGAATAGGGTGCGGACGCGAGGGTCCTGGGTGTCCTGAACGGCGCACTAACCAAGAAAAGAAAGAAGTGCGACGAAGGCCTCTTGGAAAGTGCTCCATGCCTCCGCTTCAGCAGGGCAATAAAGCCACTTTCCTCGAGGCAAGGGCTGACGTTCGGTCTCCAGGTAGGTACAGAGCATAGCAGCAGGAGCTCCCAAGCAGGCCCTGGACGCACCCTGTTTTACGAGAGAGAACTCCTTTTCTTCCCAGAACCATGCCTACCGTGACGAGAGGCCCGTCACAAAGGGTGTCTCTCCGTGTCGTTCAAGGCCCGACCCAGGGAACTTGCAGCCTGGGAAAGACGGCCTGTGCCTTCAGGCCCGCATTGCAAGCCAGACAGGCAGTAAACGTAACCTGGGGATTCAACAAGCCACACACCACGCAAGGTACACAATGGGCCCTTCCCTGAATCAACGTGTTTACGCAGGGTGTTCTGCCGGGAGCGAACGGCCTCAACCACGGCAGGCTCTCGTTAGGCCTATAAGCGTCTGCCTCTTCCGAAACACCGGAGTGTTGTGTTGCCTGCAGAACTCTGCTTTGGTTGCCGCTGCGGTGCAAGCTGACTTTCTCCGTGAGTAGAGTGACTTTCCAACCGAGGTGCCACAAGGCGTTCTAAGCAGACTAGTTCCTCAGTGCAGCTGAGAGAAGGTCAGTGTCGAAAACTTCCAGGGCACGGTGGACTGGCTAGAAAGGCGTGCCTGATGCTGTTGGAGTGCCGAGGAATCGTAGCCGTCCCCTTTAAAAGCGCTGGGGTAGCCCTTGCCTCGGCATGCACAGTAGGCCCCTCTCTCAAGGGCCTAGGGTCCTGGGTGTGGCACAGCATGCCCCCAGGGGCCGGAGGTTTTCGCAGGGAAGAGGGTGCACACCCGAAGCGTCTAGGAGTCCTGAAAAGGGCGGCACCGATCAAATAAAGCACTCGAGTGAATAAGACCTCAAAGAGCTCGCTGTGTGCTGCGTTCCTGCAGGGCGACTCAAAGCCTTTCTCGAGGCAGGCCGTCAAGTGGCCGACCCCTCTAGTCCTACAGCCTGACAGGATGAGCGCCCACCACGGAAGCACCCTGATTATATAGAGAAAACTCCTTCTCGTTCCCGAGCCCTGCCTCCAGTGCCTAGAGGCCCGTCAGAAACGGTGTTAATCGGGTAGCTTCAAGGCAGCAGGAATGGAGCTTTCAAAATGGGACTACAGGGCTTCTGCCCTCAGACCCCCGCTTCCAGTCAACACGTAGTGCACCTCCTTGTGCTTTCTAGCAAGTGCACAGGGACACGAGCTACACACTCGCTCCTTCCCTGAATCCACTTTTCTTCGCAGGGTGCTCTGCATGTAGCCAACTCGCTCATCCAAGGAAACCTCTAGGTAGGCTCTATCAGGCCTTAGCCTCTGCTAAAGGCCTGCAGTGTAAGAGGAAGCACTGGACTTTCGTGGCAGCAGGAACGCCAGCTGACTTTCTCCCGTAAGTGTGGTGCCCTCGGCTAAGGGGTCCTCGAAGGCCCGCGAAGCAGACTGTTTTCCTAAGTGCCGCTCAGACATGGGCAATGTAGGCAGAGTTCCTTGACAAGTAGGACGTGAGAGAAGAGTTTCCCTGGAGCTGTTGCAGTGCTGAGGAAAGCTAGCTCTCCCCAGGAGGTGTGCAGTGCGTTGCCCTACACTCGGCATACACAGAGTGACGGGGAAGGGCTTCCGGGCCTGGATGCCGCTGAGCAGGCCAGTGGAGCCTGCCGGTATTCAGTGGTCTTGCAGGGAATAGGGTGCGGACGCGAGGGTCCTGGGTGTCCTGAACGGCGCACTAACCAAGAAAAGAAAGCAGAAGTGCGACGAAGGCCTCTTGGAAAGTGCTGCATGCCTCCGCCTCAGCAGGGCAATAAAGCCACTTTCCTCGAGGCAAGGGCTGACGTTCGGTCTCCAGGTAGGTACAGAGCATAGCAGCAGGAGCTCCCAAGCAGGCCCTGGACGCACCCTGTTTTACGAGAGAGAACTCCTTTTCTTCCCAGAACCATGCCTACCGTGACGAGAGGCCCGTCACAAAGGGTGTCTCTCGTGTCGTTCAAGGCCCGACCCAGGGAACTTGCAGCCTGGGAAAGACGGCCTGTGCCTTCAGGCCCGCATTGCAAGCCAGACAGGCAGTAAAGGTAACCTGGGGATTCAACAAGCCACACACCACGCAAGGTACACAATGGGCCCTTCCCTGAATCAACGTGTTTACAAAGGGTGTTCTGCCGGGAGCGAACGGCCTCAACCACGGCAGGCTCTCGTTAGGCCTATAAGCGTCTGCCTCTTCCGAAACACCGGAGTGTTGTGTTGCCTGCAGAACTCTGCTTTGGTTGCCGCTGCGGTGCAAGCTGACTTTCTCCGCGAGTAGAGTGACTTTCCAACCGAGGTGCCACAAGGCGTTCTAAGCAGACTTAGTTCCTCAGTGCAGCTGAGAGAAGGTCAGTGTCGAAAACTTCCAGGGCATGGTGGACTGGCTAGAAAGGCGTGCCTGATGCTGTTGGAGTGCCGAGGAATCGTAGCCGTCCCCTTTAAAAGCGCTGGGGGTAGCCCTTGCCTCGGCATACACAGTAGGCCCCTCTCTCAAGGGCCTAGGGTCCTGGGTGTGGCACAGCATGCCCCCAGGGGCCGGGGGTTTTCGCAGGGAAGAGGGTGCACACCCGAAGCGTCTAGGAGTCCTGAAAAGGGCGGCACCGATCAAATAAAGCACTCGAGCGAATAAGACCTCAAAGAGCTCGCTGTGTGCTCTGTTCCTGCAGGGCGACTCAAAGCCTTTCTCGAGGCAGGCCGTCAAGTGGCCGACCCCTCTAGTCCTACAGCCTGACAGGATGAGCGCCCACCACGGAAGCACCCTGATTATATAGAGAAAACTCCTTCTCGTTCCCGAGCCCTGCCTCCAGTGCCTAGAGGCCCGTCAGAAACGGTGTTAATCGGGTAGCTTCAAGGCAGCAGGAATGGAGCTTTCAAAATGGGACTACAGGGCTTCTGCCCTCAGACCCCCGCTTCCAGTCAACACGTAGTGCACCTCCTTGTGCTTTCTAGCAAGTGCACAGGGACACGAGCTACACACTCGCTCCTTCCCTGAATCCACTTTTCTTCGCAGGGTGCTCTGCATGTAGCCAACTCGCTCATCCAAGGAAACCTCTAGGTAGGCTCTATCAGGCCTTAGCCTCTGCTAAAGGCCTGCAGTGTAAGAGGAAGCACTGGACTTTCGTGGCAGCAGGAACGCCAGCTGACTTTCTCCCGTAAGTGTGGTGCCCTCGGCTAAGGGGTCCTCGAAGGCCCGCGAAGCAGACTGTTTTCCTAAGTGCCGCTCAGACATGGGCAATGTAGGCAGAGTTCCTTGACAAGTAGGACGTGAGAGAAGAGTTTCCCTGGAGCTGTTGCAGTGCTGAGGAAAGCTAGCTCTCCCCAGGAGGTGTGCAGTGCGTTGCCCTACACTCGGCATACACAGAGTGACGGGGAAGGGCTTCCGGGCCTGGATGCCGCTGAGCAGGCCAGTGGAGCCTGCCGGTATTCAGTGGTCTTGCAGGGAATAGGGTGCGGACGCGAGGGTCCTGGGTGTCCTGAACGGCGCACTAACCAAGAAAAGAAAGAAGTGCGACGAAGGCCTCTTGGAAAGTGCTCCATGCCTCCGCTTCAGCAGGGCAATAAAGCCACTTTCCTCGAGGCAAGGGCTGACGTTCGGTCTCCAGGTAGGTACAGAGCATAGCAGCAGGAGCTCCCAAGCAGGCCCTGGACGCACCCTGTTTTACGAGAGAGAACTCCTTTTCTTCCCAGAACCATGCCTACCGTGACGAGAGGCCCGTCACAAAGGGTGTCTCTCCGTGTCGTTCAAGGCCCGACCCAGGGAACTTGCAGCCTGGGAAAGACGGCCTGTGCCTTCAGGCCCGCATTGCAAGCCAGACAGGCAGTAAACGTAACCTGGGGATTCAACAAGCCACACACCACGCAAGGTACACAATGGGCCCTTCCCTGAATCAACGTGTTTACGCAGGGTGTTCTGCCGGGAGCGAACGGCCTCAACCACGGCAGGCTCTCGTTAGGCCTATAAGCGTCTGCCTCTTCCGAAACACCGGAGTGTTGTGTTGCCTGCAGAACTCTGCTTTGGTTGCCGCTGCGGTGCAAGCTGACTTTCTCCGTGAGTAGAGTGACTTTCCAACCGAGGTGCCACAAGGCGTTCTAAGCAGACTAGTTCCTCAGTGCAGCTGAGAGAAGGTCAGTGTCGAAAACTTCCAGGGCACGGTGGACTGGCTAGAAAGGCGTGCCTGATGCTGTTGGAGTGCCGAGGAATTGTAGCCGTCCCCTTTAAAAGCGCTGGGGTAGCCCTTGCCTCGGCATGCACAGTAGGCCCCTCTCTCAAGGGCCTAGGGTCCTGGGTGTGGCACAGCATGCCCCCAGGGGCCGGAGGTTTTCGCAGGGAAGAGGGTGCACACCCGAAGCGTCTAGGAGTCCTGAAAAGGGCGGCACCGATCAAATAAAGCACTCGAGTGAATAAGACCTCAAAGAGCTCGCTGTGTGCTGCGTTCCTGCAGGGCGACTCAAAGCCTTTCTCGAGGCAGGCCGTCAAGTGGCCGACCCCTCTAGTCCTACAGCCTGACAGGATGAGCGCCCACCACGGAAGCACCCTGATTATATAGAGAAAACTCCTTCTCGTTCCCGAGCCCTGCCTCCAGTGCCTAGAGGCCCGTCAGAAACGGTGTTAATCGGGTAGCTTCAAGGCAGCAGGAATGGAGCTTTCAAAATGGGACTACAGGGCTTCTGCCCTCAGACCCCCGCTTCCAGTCAACACATAGTGCACCTCCTTGTGCTTTCTAGCAAGTGCACAGGGACACGAGCTACACACTCGCTCCTTCCCTGAATCCACTTTTCTTCGCAGGGTGCTCTGCATGTAGCCAACTCGCTCATCCAAGGAAACCTCTAGGTAGGCTCTATCAGGCCTTAGCCTCTGCTAAAGGCCTGCAGTGTAAGAGGAAGCACTGGACTTTCGTGGCAGCAGGAACGCCAGCTGACTTTCTCCCGTAAGTGTGGTGCCCTCGGCTAAGGGGTCCTCGAAGGCCCGCGAAGCAGACTGTTTTCCTAAGTGCCGCTCAGACATGGGCAATGTAGGCAGAGTTCCTTGACAAGTAGGACGTGAGAGAAGAGTTTCCCTGGAGCTGTTGCAGTGCTGAGGAAAGCTAGCTCTCCCCAGGAGGTGTGCAGTGCGTTGCCCTACACTCGGCATACACAGAGTGACGGGGAAGGGCTTCCGGGCCTGGATGCCGCTGAGCAGGCCAGTGGAGCCTGCCGGTATTCAGTGGTCTTGCAGGGAATAGGGTGCGGACGCGAGGGTCCTGGGTGTCCTGAACGGCGCACTAACCAAGAAAAGAAAGCAGAAGTGCGACGAAGGCCTCTTGGAAAGTGCTGCATGCCTCCGCCTCAGCAGGGCAATAAAGCCACTTTCCTCGAGGCAAGGGCTGACGTTCGGTCTCCAGGTAGGTACAGAGCATAGCAGCAGGAGCTCCCAAGCAGGCCCTGGACGCACCCTGTTTTACGAGAGAGAACTCCTTTTCTTCCCAGAACCATGCCTACCGTGACGAGAGGCCCGTCACAAAGGGTGTCTCTCCGTGTCGTTCAAGGCCCGACCCAGGGAACTTGCAGCCTGGGAAAGACGGCCTGTGCCTTCAGGCCCGCATTGCAAGCCAGACAGGCAGTAAACGTAACCTGGGGATTCAACAAGCCACACACCACGCAAGGTACACAATGGGCCCTTCCCTGAATCAACGTGTTTACGCAGGGTGTTCTGCCGGGAGCGAACGGCCTCAACCACGGCAGGCTCTCGTTAGGCCTATAAGCGTCTGCCTCTTCCGAAACACCGGAGTGTTGTGTTGCCTGCAGAACTCTGCTTTGGTTGCCGCTGCGGTGCAAGCTGACTTTCTCCGTGAGTAGAGTGACTTTCCAACCGAGGTGCCACAAGGCGTTCTAAGCAGACTTAGTTCCTCAGTGCAGCTGAGAGAAGGTCAGTGTCGAAAACTTCCAGGGCACGGTGGACTGGCTAGAAAGGCGTGCCTGATGCTGTTGGAGTGCCGAGGAATCGTAGCCGTCCCCTTTAAAAGCGCTGGGGGTAGCCCTTGCCTCGGCATACACAGTAGGCCCCTCTCTCAAGGGCCTAGGGTCCTGGGTGTGGCACAGCATGCCCCCAGGGGCCGGGGGTTTTCGCAGGGAAGAGGGTGCACACCCGAAGCGTCTAGGAGTCCTGAAAAGGGCGGCACCGATCAAATAAAGCACTCGAGCGAATAAGACCTCAAAGAGCTCGCTGTGTGCTCCGTTCCTGCAGGGCGACTCAAAGCCTTTCTCGAGGCAGGCCGTCAAGTGGCCGACCCCTCTAGTCCTACAGCCTGACAGGATGAGCGCCCACCACGGAAGCACCCTGATTATATAGAGAAAACTCCTTCTCGTTCCCGAGCCCTGCCTCCAGTGCCTAGAGGCCCGTCAGAAACGGTGTTAATCGGGTAGCTTCAAGGCAGCAGGAATGGAGCTTTCAAAATGGGACTACAGGGCTTCTGCCCTCAGACCCCCGCTTCCAGTCAACACATAGTGCACCTCCTTGTGCTTTCTAGCAAGTGCACAGGGACACGAGCTACACACTCGCTCCTTCCCTGAATCCACTTTTCTTCGCAGTGTGTTCTGCATGTAGCCAACTCGCTCATCCAAGGAAACCTCTAGGTAGGCTCAATCGGGCCTTAGCCTCTGCTAAAGGCCTGCAGTGTAAGAGGAAGCACTGGACTTTCGTGGCAGCAGGAACGCCAGCTGACTTTCTCCCGTAAGTGTGGTGCCCTCGGCTAAGGGGTCCTCGAAGGCCCGCGAAGCAGACTGTTTTCCTAAGTGCCGCTCAGACATGGGCAATGTAGGCAGAGTTCCTTGACAAGTAGGACGTGAGAGAAGAGTTTCCCTGGAGCTGTTGCAGTGCTGAGGAAAGCTAGCTCTCCCCAGGAGGTGTGCAGTGCGTTGCCCTACACTCGGCATACACAGAGTGACGGGGAAGGGCTTCCGGGCCTGGATGCCGCTGAGCAGGCCAGTGGAGCCTGCCGGTATTCAGTGGTCTTGCAGGGAATAGGGTGCGGACGCGAGGGTCCTGGGTGTCCTGAACGGCGCACTAACCAAGAAAAGAAAGAAGTGCGACGAAGGCCTCTTGGAAAGTGCTCCATGCCTCCGCTTCAGCAGGGCAATAAAGCCACTTTCCTCGAGGCAAGGGCTGACGTTCGGTCTCCAGGTAGGTACAGAGCATAGCAGCAGGAGCTCCCAAGCAGGCCCTGGACGCACCCTGTTTTACGAGAGAGAACTCCTTTTCTTCCCAGAACCATGCCTACCGTGACGAGAGGCCCGTCACAAAGGGTGTCTCTCCGTGTCGTTCAAGGCCCGACCCAGGGAACTTGCAGCCTGGGAAAGACGGCCTGTGCCTTCAGGCCCGCATTGCAAGCCAGACAGGCAGTAAAGGTAACCTGGGGATTCAACAAGCCACACACCACGCAAGGTACACAATGGGCCCTTCCCTGAATCAACGTGTTTACGCAGGGTGTTCTGCCGGGAGCGAACGGCCTCAACCACGGCAGGCTCTCGTTAGGCCTATAAGCGTCTGCCTCTTCCGAAACACCGGAGTGTTGTGTTGCCTGCAGAACTCTGCTTTGGTTGCCGCTGCGGTGCAAGCTGACTTTCTCCGTGAGTAGAGTGACTTTCCAACCGAGGTGCCACAAGGCGTTCTAAGCAGACTAGTTCCTCAGTGCAGCTGAGAGAAGGTCAGTGTCGAAAACTTCCAGGGCACGGTGGACTGGCTAGAAAGGCGTGCCTGATGCTGTTGGAGTGCCGAGGAATCGTAGCCGTCCCCTTTAAAAGCGCTGGGGTAGCCCTTGCCTCGGCATGCACAGTAGGCCCCTCTCTCAAGGGCCTAGGGTCCTGGGTGTGGCACAGCATGCCCCCAGGGGCCGGAGGTTTTCGCAGGGAAGAGGGTGCACACCCGAAGCGTCTAGGAGTCCTGAAAAGGGCGGCACCGATCAAATAAAGCACTCGAGTGAATAAGACCTCAAAGAGCTCGCTGTGTGCTGCGTTCCTGCAGGGCGACTCAAAGCCTTTCTCGAGGCAGGCCGTCAAGTGGCCGACCCCTCTAGTCCTACAGCCTGACAGGATGAGCGCCCACCACGGAAGCACCCTGATTATATAGAGAAAACTCCTTCTCGTTCCCGAGCCCTGCCTCCAGTGCCTAGAGGCCCGTCAGAAACGGTGTTAATCGGGTAGCTTCAAGGCAGCAGGAATGGAGCTTTCAAAATGGGACTACAGGGCTTCTGCCCTCAGACCCCCGCTTCCAGTCAACACGTAGTGCACCTCCTTGTGCTTTCTAGCAAGTGCACAGGGACACGAGCTACACACTCGCTCCTTCCCTGAATCCACTTTTCTTCGCAGGGTGCTCTGCATGTAGCCAACTCGCTCATCCAAGGAAACCTCTAGGTAGGCTCTATCAGGCCTTAGCCTCTGCTAAAGGCCTGCAGTGTAAGAGGAAGCACTGGACTTTCGTGGCAGCAGGAACGCCAGCTGACTTTCTCCCGTAAGTGTGGTGCCCTCGGCTAAGGGGTCCTCGAAGGCCCGCGAAGCAGACTGTTTTCCTAAGTGCCGCTCAGACATGGGCAATGTAGGCAGAGTTCCTTGACAAGTAGGACGTGAGAGAAGAGTTTCCCTGGAGCTGTTGCAGTGCTGAGGAAAGCTAGCTCTCCCCAGGAGGTGTGCAGTGCGTTGCCCTACACTCGGCATACACAGAGTGACGGGGAAGGGCTTCCGGGCCTGGATGCCGCTGAGCAGGCCAGTGGAGCCTGCCGGTATTCAGTGGTCTTGCAGGGAATAGGGTGCGGACGCGAGGGTCCTGGGTGTCCTGAACGGCGCACTAACCAAGAAAAGAAAGCAGAAGTGCGACGAAGGCCTCTTGGAAAGTGCTGCATGCCTCCGCCTCAGCAGGGCAATAAAGCCACTTTCCTCGAGGCAAGGGCTGACGTTCGGTCTCCAGGTAGGTACAGAGCATAGCAGCAGGAGCTCCCAAGCAGGCCCTGGACGCACCCTGTTTTACGAGAGAGAACTCCTTTTCTTCCCAGAACCATGCCTACCGTGACGAGAGGCCCGTCACAAAGGGTGTCTCTCCGTGTCGTTCAAGGCCCGACCCAGGGAACTTGCAGCCTGGGAAAGACGGCCTGTGCCTTCAGGCCCGCATTGCAAGCCAGACAGGCAGTAAACGTAACCTGGGGATTCAACAAGCCACACACCACGCAAGGTACACAATGGGCCCTTCCCTGAATCAACGTGTTTACGCAGGGTGTTCTGCCGGGAGCGAACGGCCTCAACCACGGCAGGCTCTCGTTAGGCCTATAAGCGTCTGCCTCTTCCGAAACACCGGAGTGTTGTGTTGCCTGCAGAACTCTGCTTTGGTTGCCGCTGCGGTGCAAGCTGACTTTCTCCGTGAGTAGAGTGACTTTCCAACCGAGGTGCCACAAGGCGTTCTAAGCAGACTTAGTTCCTCAGTGCAGCTGAGAGAAGGTCAGTGTCGAAAACTTCCAGGGCACGGTGGACTGGCTAGAAAGGCGTGCCTGATGCTGTTGGAGTGCCGAGGAATCGTAGCCGTCCCCTTTAAAAGCGCTGGGGGTAGCCCTTGCCTCGGCATACACAGTAGGCCCCTCTCTCAAGGGCCTAGGGTCCTGGGTGTGGCACAGCATGCCCCCAGGGGCCGGGGGTTTTCGCAGGGAAGAGGGTGCACACCCGAAGCGTCTAGGAGTCCTGAAAAGGGCGGCACCGATCAAATAAAGCACTCGAGCGAATAAGACCTCAAAGAGCTCGCTGTGTGCTCCGTTCCTGCAGGGCGACTCAAAGCCTTTCTCGAGGCAGGCCGTCAAGTGGCCGACCCCTCTAGTCCTACAGCCTGACAGGATGAGCGCCCACCACGGAAGCACCCTGATTATATAGAGAAAACTCCTTCTCGTTCCCGAGCCCTGCCTCCAGTGCCTAGAGGCCCGTCAGAAACGGTGTTAATCGGGTAGCTTCAAGGCAGCAGGAATGGAGCTTTCAAAATGGGACTACAGGGCTTCTGCCCTCAGACCCCCGCTTCCAGTCAACACATAGTGCACCTCCTTGTGCTTTCTAGCAAGTGCACAGGGACACGAGCTACACACTCGCTCCTTCCCTGAATCCACTTTTCTTCGCAGGGTGTTCTGCATGTAGCCAACTCGCTCATCCAAGGAAACCTCTAGGTAGGCTCAATCGGGCCTTAGCCTCTGCTAAAGGCCTGCAGTGTAAGAGGAAGCACTGGACTTTCGTGGCAGCAGGAACGCCAGCTGACTTTCTCCCGTAAGTGTGGTGCCCTCGGCTAAGGGGTCCTCGAAGGCCCGCGAAGCAGACTGTTTTCCTAAGTGCCGCTCAGACATGGGCAATGTAGGCAGAGTTCCTTGACAAGTAGGACGTGAGAGAAGAGTTTCCCTGGAGCTGTTGCAGTGCTGAGGAAAGCTAGCTCTCCCCAGGAGGTGTGCAGTGCGTTGCCCTACACTCGGCATACACAGAGTGACGGGGAAGGGCTTCCGGGCCTGGATGCCGCTGAGCAGGCCAGTGGAGCCTGCCGGTATTCAGTGGTCTTGCAGGGAATAGGGTGCGGACGCGAGGGTCCTGGGTGTCCTGAACGGCGCACTAACCAAGAAAAGAAAGCAGAAGTGCGACGAAGGCCTCTTGGAAAGTGCTGCATGCCTCCGCCTCAGCAGGGCAATAAAGCCACTTTCCTCGAGGCAAGGGCTGACGTTCGGTCTCCAGGTAGGTACAGAGCATAGCAGCAGGAGCTCCCAAGCAGGCCCTGGACGCACCCTGTTTTACGAGAGAGAACTCCTTTTCTTCCCAGAACCATGCCTACCGTGACGAGAGGCCCGTCACAAAGGGTGTCTCTCCGTGTCGTTCAAGGCCCGACCCAGGGAACTTGCAGCCTGGGAAAGACGGCCTGTGCCTTCAGGCCCGCATTGCAAGCCAGACAGGCAGTAAACGTAACCTGGGGATTCAACAAGCCACACACCACGCAAGGTACACAATGGGCCCTTCCCTGAATCAACGTGTTTACGCAGGGTGTTCTGCCGGGAGCGAACGGCCTCAACCACGGCAGGCTCTCGTTAGGCCTATAAGCGTCTGCCTCTTCCGAAACACCGGAGTGTTGTGTTGCCTGCAGAACTCTGCTTTGGTTGCCGCTGCGGTGCAAGCTGACTTTCTCCGCGAGTAGAGTGACTTTCCAACCGAGGTGCCACAAGGCGTTCTAAGCAGACTTAGTTCCTCAGTGCAGCTGAGAGAAGGTCAGTGTCGAAAACTTCCAGGGCACGGTGGACTGGCTAGAAAGGCGTGCCTGATGCTGTTGGAGTGCCGAGGAATCGTAGCCGTCCCCTTTAAAAGCGCTGGGGGTAGCCCTTGCCTCGGCATACACAGTAGGCCCCTCTCTCAAGGGCCTAGGGTCCTGGGTGTGGCACAGCATGCCCCCAGGGGCCGGGGGTTTTCGCAGGGAAGAGGGTGCACACCCGAAGCGTCTAGGAGTCCTGAAAAGGGCGGCACCGATCAAATAAAGCACTCGAGCGAATAAGACCTCAAAGAGCTCGCTGTGTGCTCCGTTCCTGCAGGGCGACTCAAAGCCTTTCTCGAGGCAGGCCGTCAAGTGGCCGACCCCTCTAGTCCTACAGCCTGACAGGATGAGCGCCCACCACGGAAGCACCCTGATTATATAGAGAAAACTCCTTCTCGTTCCCGAGCCCTGCCTCCAGTGCCTAGAGGCCCGTCAGAAACGGTGTTAATCGGGTAGCTTCAAGGCAGCAGGAATGGAGCTTTCAAAATGGGACTACAGGGCTTCTGCCCTCAGACCCCCGCTTCCAGTCAACACGTAGTGCACCTCCTTGTGCTTTCTAGCAAGTGCACAGGGACACGAGCTACACACTCGCTCCTTCCCTGAATCCACTTTTCTTCGCAGGGTGTTCTGCATGTAGCCAACTCGCTCATCCAAGGAAACCTCTAGGTAGGCTCTATCGGGCCTTAGCCTCTGCTAAAGGCCTGCAGTGTAAGAGGAAGCACTGGACTTTCGTGGCAGCAGGAACGCCAGCTGACTTTCTCCCGTAAGTGTGGTGCCCTCGGCTAAGGGGTCCTCGAAGGCCCGCGAAGCAGACTGTTTTCCTAAGTGCCGCTCAGACATGGGCAATGTAGGCAGAGTTCCTTGACAAGTAGGACGTGAGAGAAGAGTTTCCCTGGAGCTGTTGCAGTGCTGAGGAAAGCTAGCTCTCCCCAGGAGGTGTGCAGTGCGTTGCCCTACACTCGGCATACACAGAGTGACGGGGAAGGGCTTCCGGGCCTGGATGCCGCTGAGCAGGCCAGTGGAGCCTGCCGGTATTCAGTGGTCTTGCAGGGAATAGGGTGCGGACGCGAGGGTCCTGGGTGTCCTGAACGGCGCACTAACCAAGAAAAGAAAGCAGAAGTGCGACGAAGGCCTCTTGGAAAGTGCTGCATGCCTCCGCCTCAGCAGGGCAATAAAGCCACTTTCCTCGAGGCAAGGGCTGACGTTCGGTCTCCAGGTAGGTACAGAGCATAGCAGCAGGAGCTCCCAAGCAGGCCCTGGACGCACCCTGTTTTACGAGAGAGAACTCCTTTTCTTCCCAGAACCATGCCTACCGTGACGAGAGGCCCGTCACAAAGGGTGTCTCTCGTGTCGTTCAAGGCCCGACCCAGGGAACTTGCAGCCTGGGAAAGACGGCCTGTGCCTTCAGGCCCGCATTGCAAGCCAGACAGGCAGTAAAGGTAACCTGGGGATTCAACAAGCCACACACCACGCAAGGTACACAATGGGCCCTTCCCTGAATCAACGTGTTTACAAAGGGTGTTCTGCCGGGAGCGAACGGCCTCAACCACGGCAGGCTCTCGTTAGGCCTATAAGCGTCTGCCTCTTCCGAAACACCGGAGTGTTGTGTTGCCTGCAGAACTCTGCTTTGGTTGCCGCTGCGGTGCAAGCTGACTTTCTCCGCGAGTAGAGTGACTTTCCAACCGAGGTGCCACAAGGCGTTCTAAGCAGACTTAGTTCCTCAGTGCAGCTGAGAGAAGGTCAGTGTCGAAAACTTCCAGGGCATGGTGGACTGGCTAGAAAGGCGTGCCTGATGCTGTTGGAGTGCCGAGGAATCGTAGCCGTCCCCTTTAAAAGCGCTGGGGGTAGCCCTTGCCTCGGCATACACAGTAGGCCCCTCTCTCAAGGGCCTAGGGTCCTGGGTGTGGCACAGCATGCCCCCAGGGGCCGGGGGTTTTCGCAGGGAAGAGGGTGCACACCCGAAGCGTCTAGGAGTCCTGAAAAGGGCGGCACCGATCAAATAAAGCACTCGAGCGAATAAGACCTCAAAGAGCTCGCTGTGTGCTCCGTTCCTGCAGGGCGACTCAAAGCCTTTCTCGAGGCAGGCCGTCAAGTGGCCGACCCCTCTAGTCCTACAGCCTGACAGGATGAGCGCCCACCACGGAAGCACCCTGATTATATAGAGAAAACTCCTTCTCGTTCCCGAGCCCTGCCTCCAGTGCCTAGAGGCCCGTCAGAAACGGTGTTAATCGGGTAGCTTCAAGGCAGCAGGAATGGAGCTTTCAAAATGGGACTACAGGGCTTCTGCCCTCAGACCCCCGCTTCCAGTCAACACGTAGTGCACCTCCTTGTGCTTTCTAGCAAGTGCACAGGGACACGAGCTACACACTCGCTCCTTCCCTGAATCCACTTTTCTTCGCAGGGTGTTCTGCATGTAGCCAACTCGCTCATCCAAGGAAACCTCTAGGTAGGCTCAATCGGGCCTTAGCCTCTGCTAAAGGCCTGCAGTGTAAGAGGAAGCACTGGACTTTCGTGGCAGCAGGAACGCCAGCTGACTTTCTCCCGTAAGTGTGGTGCCCTCGGCTAAGGGGTCCTCGAAGGCCCGCGAAGCAGACTGTTTTCCTAAGTGCCGCTCAGACATGGGCAATGTAGGCAGAGTTCCTTGACAAGTAGGACGTGAGAGAAGAGTTTCCCTGGAGCTGTTGCAGTGCTGAGGAAAGCTAGCTCTCCCCAGGAGGTGTGCAGTGCGTTGCCCTACACTCGGCATACACAGAGTGACGGGGAAGGGCTTCCGGGCCTGGATGCCGCTGAGCAGGCCAGTGGAGCCTGCCGGTATTCAGTGGTCTTGCAGGGAATAGGGTGCGGACGCGAGGGTCCTGGGTGTCCTGAACGGCGCACTAACCAAGAAAAGAAAGCAGAAGTGCGACGAAGGCCTCTTGGAAAGTGCTGCATGCCTCCGCCTCAGCAGGGCAATAAAGCCACTTTCCTCGAGGCAAGGGCTGACGTTCGGTCTCCAGGTAGGTACAGAGCATAGCAGCAGGAGCTCCCAAGCAGGCCCTGGACGCACCCTGTTTTACGAGAGAGAACTCCTTTTCTTCCCAGAACCATGCCTACCGTGACGAGAGGCCCGTCACAAAGGGTGTCTCTCCGTGTCGTTCAAGGCCCGACCCAGGGAACTTGCAGCCTGGGAAAGACGGCCTGTGCCTTCAGGCCCGCATTGCAAGCCAGACAGGCAGTAAACGTAACCTGGGGATTCAACAAGCCACACACCACGCAAGGTACACAATGGGCCCTTCCCTGAATCAACGTGTTTACGCAGGGTGTTCTGCCGGGAGCGAACGGCCTCAACCACGGCAGGCTCTCGTTAGGCCTATAAGCGTCTGCCTCTTCCGAAACACCGGAGTGTTGTGTTGCCTGCAGAACTCTGCTTTGGTTGCCGCTGCGGTGCAAGCTGACTTTCTCCGTGAGTAGAGTGACTTTCCAACCGAGGTGCCACAAGGCGTTCTAAGCAGACTTAGTTCCTCAGTGCAGCTGAGAGAAGGTCAGTGTCGAAAACTTCCAGGGCACGGTGGACTGGCTAGAAAGGCGTGCCTGATGCTGTTGGAGTGCCGAGGACTCGTAGCCGTCCCCTTTAAAAGCGCTGGGTGTAGCCCTTGCCTCGGCATACACAGTAAGCCCCTCTCTCAAGGGCCTAGGGTCCTGGGTGTGGCACAGCATGCCCCCAGGGGCCGGGGGTTTTCGCAGGGAAGAGGGTGCACACCCGAAGCGTCTAGGAGTCCTGAAAAGGGCGGCACCGATCAAATAAAGCACTCGAGCGAATAAGACCTCAAAGAGCTCGCTGTGTGCTCCGTTCCTGCAGGGCGACTCAAAGCCTTTCTCGAGGCAGGCCGTCAAGTGGCCGACCCCTCTAGTCCTACAGCCTGACAGGATGAGCGCCCACCACGGAAGCACCCTGATTATATAGAGAAAACTCCTTCTCGTTCCCGAGCCCTGCCTCCAGTGCCTAGAGGCCCGTCAGAAACGGTGTTAATCGGGTAGCTTCAAGGCAGCAGGAATGGAGCTTTCAAAATGGGACTACAGGGCTTCTGCCCTCAGACCCCCGCTTCCAGTCAACACGTAGTGCACCTCCTTGTGCTTTCTAGCAAGTGCACAGGGACACGAGCTACACACTCGCTCCTTCCCTGAATCCACTTTTCTTCGCAGGGTGTTCTGCATGTAGCCAACTCGCTCATCCAAGGAAACCTCTAGGTAGGCTCTATCGGGCCTTAGCCTCTGCTAAAGGCCTGCAGTGTAAGAGGAAGCACTGGACTTTCGTGGCAGCAGGAACGCCAGCTGACTTTCTCCCGTAAGTGTGGTGCCCTCGGCTAAGGGGTCCTCGAAAGCCCGCGAAGCAGACTGTTTTCCTAAGTGCCGCTCAGACATGGGCAATGTAGGCAGAGTTCCTTGACAAGTAGGACGTGAGAGAAGAGTTTCCCTGGAGCTGTTGCAGTGCTGAGGAAAGCTAGCTCTCCCCAGGAGGTGTGCAGTGCGTTGCCCTACACTCGGCATACACAGAGTGACGGGGAAGGGCTTCCGGGCCTGGATGCCGCTGAGCAGGCCAGTGGAGCCTGCCGGTATTCAGTGGTCTTGCAGGGAATAGGGTGCGGACGCGAGGGTCCTGGGTGTCCTGAACGGCGCACTAACCAAGAAAAGAAAGCAGAAGTGCGACGAAGGCCTCTTGGAAAGTGCTGCATGCCTCCGCCTCAGCAGGGCAATAAAGCCACTTTCCTCGAGGCAAGGGCTGACGTTCGGTCTCCAGGTAGGTACAGAGCATAGCAGCAGGAGCTCCCAAGCAGGCCCTGGACGCACCCTGTTTTACGAGAGAGAACTCCTTTTCTTCCCAGAACCATGCCTACCGTGACGAGAGGCCCGTCACAAAGGGTGTCTCTCCGTGTCGTTCAAGGCCCGACCCAGGGAACTTGCAGCCTGGGAAAGACGGCCTGTGCCTTCAGGCCCGCATTGCAAGCCAGACAGGCAGTAAAGGTAACCTGGGGATTCAACAAGCCACACACCACGCAAGGTACACAATGGGCCCTTCCCTGAATCAACGTGTTTACGCAGGGTGTTCTGCCGGGAGCGAACGGCCTCAACCACGGCAGGCTCTCGTTAGGCCTATAAGCGTCTGCCTCTTCCGAAACACCGGAGTGTTGTGTTGCCTGCAGAACTCTGCTTTGGTTGCCGCTGCGGTGCAAGCTGACTTTCTCCGTGAGTAGAGTGACTTTCCAACCGAGGTGCCACAAGGCGTTCTAAGCAGACTTAGTTCCTCAGTGCAGCTGAGAGAAGGTCAGTGTCGAAAACTTCCAGGGCATGGTGGACTGGCTAGAAAGGCGTGCCTGATGCTGTTGGAGTGCCGAGGAATCGTAGCCGTCCCCTTTAAAAGCGCTGGGGGTAGCCCTTGCCTCGGCATACACAGTAGGCCCCTCTCTCAAGGGCCTAGGGTCCTGGGTGTGGCACAGCATGCCCCCAGGGGCCGGGGGTTTTCGCAGGGAAGAGGGTGCACACCCGAAGCGTCTAGGAGTCCTGAAAAGGGCGGCACCGATCAAATAAAGCACTCGAGTGAATAAGACCTCAAAGAGCTCGCTGTGTGCTCCGTTCCTGCAGGGCGACTCAAAGCCTTTCTCGAGGCAGGCCGTCAAGTGGCCGACCCCTCTAGTCCTACAGCCTGACAGGATGAGCGCCCACCACGGAAGCACCCTGATTATATAGAGAAAACTCCTTCTCGTTCCCGAGCCCTGCCTCCAGTGCCTAGAGGCCCGTCAGAAATGGTGTTAATCGGGTAGCTTCAAGGCAGCAGGAATGGAGCTTTCAAAATGGGACTACAGGGCTTCTGCCCTCAGACCCCCGCTTCCAGTCAACACGTAGTGCACCTCCTTGTGCTTTCTAGCAAGTGCACAGGGACACGAGCTACACACTCGCTCCTTCCCTGAATCCACTTTTCTTCGCAGGGTGTTCTGCATGTAGCCAACTCGCTCATCCAAGGAAACCTCTAGGTAGGCTCAATCGGGCCTTAGCCTCTGCTAAAGGCCTGCAGTGTAAGAGGAAGCACTGGACTTTCGTGGCAGCAGGAACGCCAGCTGACTTTCTCCCGTAAGTGTGGTGCCCTCGGCTAAGGGGTCCTCGAAGGCCCGCGAAGCAGACTGTTTTCCTAAGTGCCGCTCAGACATGGGCAATGTAGGCAGAGTTCCTTGACAAGTAGGACGTGAGAGAAGAGTTTCCCTGGAGCTGTTGCAGTGCTGAGGAAAGCTAGCTCTCCCCAGGAGGTGTGCAGTGCGTTGCCCTACACTCGGCATACACAGAGTGACGGGGAAGGGCTTCCGGGCCTGGATGCCGCTGAGCAGGCCAGTGGAGCCTGCCGGTATTCAGTGGTCTTGCAGGGAATAGGGTGCGGACGCGAGGGTCCTGGGTGTCCTGAACGGCGCACTAACCAAGAAAAGAAAGCAGAAGTGCGACGAAGGCCTCTTGGAAAGTGCTGCATGCCTCCGCCTCAGCAGGGCAATAAAGCCACTTTCCTCGAGGCAAGGGCTGACGTTCGGTCTCCAGGTAGGTACAGAGCATAGCAGCAGGAGCTCCCAAGCAGGCCCTGGACGCACCCTGTTTTACGAGAGAGAACTCCTTTTCTTCCCAGAACCATGCCTACCGTGACGAGAGGCCCGTCACAAAGGGTGTCTCTCGTGTCGTTCAAGGCCCGACCCAGGGAACTTGCAGCCTGGGAAAGACGGCCTGTGCCTTCAGGCCCGCATTGCAAGCCAGACAGGCAGTAAAGGTAACCTGGGGATTCAACAAGCCACACACCACGCAAGGTACACAATGGGCCCTTCCCTGAATCAACGTGTTTACAAAGGGTGTTCTGCCGGGAGCGAACGGCCTCAACCACGGCAGGCTCTCGTTAGGCCTATAAGCGTCTGCCTCTTCCGAAACACCGGAGTGTTGTGTTGCCTGCAGAACTCTGCTTTGGTTGCCGCTGCGGTGCAAGCTGACTTTCTCCGCGAGTAGAGTGACTTTCCAACCGAGGTGCCACAAGGCGTTCTAAGCAGACTTAGTTCCTCAGTGCAGCTGAGAGAAGGTCAGTGTCGAAAACTTCCAGGGCATGGTGGACTGGCTAGAAAGGCGTGCCTGATGCTGTTGGAGTGCCGAGGAATCGTAGCCGTCCCCTTTAAAAGCGCTGGGGGTAGCCCTTGCCTCGGCATACACAGTAGGCCCCTCTCTCAAGGGCCTAGGGTCCTGGGTGTGGCACAGCATGCCCCCAGGGGCCGGGGGTTTTCGCAGGGAAGAGGGTGCACACCCGAAGCGTCTAGGAGTCCTGAAAAGGGCGGCACCGATCAAATAAAGCACTCGAGCGAATAAGACCTCAAAGAGCTCGCTGTGTGCTCCATTCCTGCAGGGCGACTCAAAGCCTTTCTCGAGGCAGGCCGTCAAGTGGCCGACCCCTCTAGTCCTACAGCCTGACAGGATGAGCGCCCACCACGGAAGCACCCTGATTATATAGAGAAAACTCCTTCTCGTTCCCGAGCCCTGCCTCCAGTGCCTAGAGGCCCGTCAGAAACGGTGTTAATCGGGTAGCTTCAAGGCAGCAGGAATGGAGCTTTCAAAATGGGACTACAGGGCTTCTGCCCTCAGACCCCCGCTTCCAGTCAACACGTAGTGCACCTCCTTGTGCTTTCTAGCAAGTGCACAGGGACACGAGCTACACACTCGCTCCTTCCCTGAATCCACTTTTCTTCGCAGGGTGTTCTGCATGTAGCCAACTCGCTCATCCAAGGAAACCTCTAGGTAGGCTCAATCGGGCCTTAGCCTCTGCTAAAGGCCTGCAGTGTAAGAGGAAGCACTGGACTTTCGTGGCAGCAGGAACGCCAGCTGACTTTCTCCCGTAAGTGTGGTGCCCTCGGCTAAGGGGTCCTCGAAGGCCCGCGAAGCAGACTGTTTTCCTAAGTGCCGCTCAGACATGGGCAATGTAGGCAGAGTTCCTTGACAAGTAGGACGTGAGAGAAGAGTTTCCCTGGAGCTGTTGCAGTGCTGAGGAAAGCTAGCTCTCCCCAGGAGGTGTGCAGTGCGTTTCCCTACACTCGGCATACACAGAGTGACGGGGAAGGGCTTCCGGGCCTGGATGCCGCTGAGCAGGCCAGTGGAGCCTGCCGGTATTCAGTGGTCTTGCAGGGAATAGGGTGCGGACGCGAGGGTCCTGGGTGTCCTGAACGGCGCACTAACCAAGAAAAGAAAGCAGAAGTGCGACGAAGGCCTCTTGGAAAGTGCTGCATGCCTCCGCCTCAGCAGGGCAATAAAGCCACTTTCCTCGAGGCAAGGGCTGACGTTCGGTCTCCAGGTAGGTACAGAGCATAGCAGCAGGAGCTCCCAAGCAGGCCCTGGACGCACCCTGTTTTACGAGAGAGAACTCCTTTTCTTCCCAGAACCATGCCTACCGTGACGAGAGGCCCGTCACAAAGGGTGTCTCTCCGTGTCGTTCAAGGCCCGACCCAGGGAACTTGCAGCCTGGGAAAGACGGCCTGTGCCTTCAGGCCCGCATTGCAAGCCAGACAGGCAGTAAAGGTAACCTGGGGATTCAACAAGCCACACACCACGCAAGGTACACAATGGGCCCTTCCCTGAATCAACGTGTTTACGCAGGGTGTTCTGCCGGGAGCGAACGGCCTCAACCACGGCAGGCTCTCGTTAGGCCTATAAGCGTCTGCCTCTTCCGAAACACCGGAGTGTTGTGTTGCCTGCAGAACTCTGCTTTGGTTGCCGCTGCGGTGCAAGCTGACTTTCTCCGTGAGTAGAGTGACTTTCCAACCGAGGTGCCACAAGGCGTTCTAAGCAGACTTAGTTCCCCAGTGCAGCTGAGAGAAGGTCAGTGTCGAAAACTTCCAGGGCACGGTGGACTGGCTAGAAAGGCGTGCCTGATGCTGTTGGAGTGCCGAGGAATCGTAGCCGTCCCCTTTAAAAGCGCTGGGTGTAGCCCTTGCCTCGGCATACACAGTAGGCCCCTCTCTCAAGGGCCTAGGGTCCTGGGTGTGGCACAGCATGCCCCCAGGGGCCGGGGGTTTTCGCAGGGAAGTGGGTGCACACCCGAAGCGTCTAGGAGTCCTGAAAAGGGCGGCACCGATCAAATAAAGCACTCGAGCGAATAAGACCTCAAAGAGCTCGCTGTGTGCTCCGTTCCTGCAGGGCGACTCAAAGCCTTTCTCGAGGCAGGCCGTCAAGTGGCCGACCCCTCTAGTCCTACAGCCTGACAGGATGAGCGCCCACCACGGAAGCACCCTGATTATATAGAGAAAACTCCTTCTCGTTCCCGAGCCCTGCCTCCAGTGCCTAGAGGCCCGTCAGAAACGGTGTTAATCGGGTAGCTTCAAGGCAGCAGGAATGGAGCTTTCAAAATGGGACTACAGGGCTTCTGCCCTCAGACCCCCGCTTCCAGTCAACACGTAGTGCACCTCCTTGTGCTTTCTAGCAAGTGCACAGGGACACGAGCTACACACTCGCTCCTTCCCTGAATCCACTTTTCTTCGCAGGGTGTTCTGCATGTAGCCAACTCGCTCATCCAAGGAAACCTCTAGGTAGGCTCTATCGGGCCTTAGCCTCTGCTAAAGGCCTGCAGTGTAAGAGGAAGCACTGGACTTTCGTGGCAGCAGGAACGCCAGCTGACTTTCTCCCGTAAGTGTGGTGCCCTCGGCTAAGGGGTCCTCGAAGGCCCGCGAAGCAGACTGTTTTCCTAAGTGCCGCTCAGACATGGGCAATGTAGGCAGAGTTCCTTGACAAGTAGGACGTGAGAGAAGAGTTTCCCTGGAGCTGTTGCAGTGCTGAGGAAAGCTAGCTCTCCCCAGGAGGTGTGCAGTGCGTTGCCCTACACTCGGCATACACAGAGTGACGGGGAAGGGCTTCCGGGCCTGGATGCCGCTGAGCAGGCCAGTGGAGCCTGCCGGTATTCAGTGGTCTTGCAGGGAATAGGGTGCGGACGCGAGGGTCCTGGGTGTCCTGAACGGCGCACTAACCAAGAAAAGAAAGCAGAAGTGCGACGAAGGCCTCTTGGAAAGTGCTGCATGCCTCCGCCTCAGCAGGGCAATAAAGCCACTTTCCTCGAGGCAAGGGCTGACGTTCGGTCTCCAGGTAGGTACAGAGCATAGCAGCAGGAGCTCCCAAGCAGGCCCTGGACGCACCCTGTTTTACGAGAGAGAACTCCTTTTCTTCCCAGAACCATGCCTACCGTGACGAGAGGCCCGTCACAAAGGGTGTCTCTCCGTGTCGTTCAAGGCCCGACCCAGGGAACTTGCAGCCTGGGAAAGACGGCCTGTGCCTTCAGGCCCGCATTGCAAGCCAGACAGGCAGTAAAGGTAACCTGGGGATTCAACAAGCCACACACCACGCAAGGTACACAATGGGCCCTTCCCTGAATCAACGTGTTTACGCAGGGTGTTCTGCCGGGAGCGAACGGCCTCAACCACGGCAGGCTCTCGTTAGGCCTATAAGCGTCTGCCTCTTCCGAAACACCGGAGTGTTGTGTTGCCTGCAGAACTCTGCTTTGGTTGCCGCTGCGGTGCAAGCTGACTTTCTCCGTGAGTAGAGTGACTTTCCAACCGAGGTGCCACAAGGCGTTCTAAGCAGACTTAGTTCCCCAGTGCAGCTGAGAGAAGGTCAGTGTCGAAAACTTCCAGGGCACGGTGGACTGGCTAGAAAGGCGTGCCTGATGCTGTTGGAGTGCCGAGGAATCGTAGCCGTCCCCTTTAAAAGCGCTGGGTGTAGCCCTTGCCTCGGCATACACAGTAGGCCCCTCTCTCAAGGGCCTAGGGTCCTGGGTGTGGCACAGCATGCCCCCAGGGGCCGGGGGTTTTCGCAGGGAAGTGGGTGCACACCCGAAGCGTCTAGGAGTCCTGAAAAGGGCGGCACCGATCAAATAAAGCACTCGAGCGAATAAGACCTCAAAGAGCTCGCTGTGTGCTCCGTTCCTGCAGGGCGACTCAAAGCCTTTCTCGAGGCAGGCCGTCAAGTGGCCGACCCCTCTAGTCCTACAGCCTGACAGGATGAGCGCCCACCACGGAAGCACCCTGATTATATAGAGAAAACTCCTTCTCGTTCCCGAGCCCTGCCTCCAGTGCCTAGAGGCCCGTCAGAAACGGTGTTAATCGGGTAGCTTCAAGGCAGCAGGAATGGAGCTTTCAAAATGGGACTACAGGGCTTCTGCCCTCAGACCCCCGCTTCCAGTCAACACGTAGTGCACCTCCTTGTGCTTTCTAGCAAGTGCACAGGGACACGAGCTACACACTCGCTCCTTCCCTGAATCCACTTTTCTTCGCAGGGTGTTCTGCATGTAGCCAACTCGCTCATCCAAGGAAACCTCTAGGTAGGCTCTATCGGGCCTTAGCCTCTGCTAAAGGCCTGCAGTGTAAGAGGAAGCACTGGACTTTCGTGGCAGCAGGAACGCCAGCTGACTTTCTCCCGTAAGTGTGGTGCCCTCGGCTAAGGGGTCCTCGAAGGCCCGCGAAGCAGACTGTTTTCCTAAGTGCCGCTCAGACATGGGCAATGTAGGCAGAGTTCCTTGACAAGTAGGACGTGAGAGAAGAGTTTCCCTGGAGCTGTTGCAGTGCTGAGGAAAGCTAGCTCTCCCCAGGAGGTGTGCAGTGCGTTGCCCTACACTCGGCATACACAGAGTGACGGGGAAGGGCTTCCGGGCCTGGATGCCGCTGAGCAGGCCAGTGGAGCCTGCCGGTATTCAGTGGTCTTGCAGGGAATAGGGTGCGGACGCGAGGGTCCTGGGTGTCCTGAACGGCGCACTAACCAAGAAAAGAAAGCAGAAGTGCGACGAAGGCCTCTTGGAAAGTGCTGCATGCCTCCGCCTCAGCAGGGCAATAAAGCCACTTTCCTCGAGGCAAGGGCTGACGTTCGGTCTCCAGGTAGGTACAGAGCATAGCAGCAGGAGCTCCCAAGCAGGCCCTGGACGCACCCTGTTTTACGAGAGAGAACTCCTTTTCTTCCCAGAACCATGCCTACCGTGACGAGAGGCCCGTCACAAAGGGTGTCTCTCCGTGTCGTTCAAGGCCCGACCCAGGGAACTTGCAGCCTGGGAAAGACGGCCTGTGCCTTCAGGCCCGCATTGCAAGCCAGACAGGCAGTAAACGTAACCTGGGGATTCAACAAGCCACACACCACGCAAGGTACACAATGGGCCCTTCCCTGAATCAACGTGTTTACAAAGGGTGTTCTGCCGGGAGCGAACGGCCTCAACCACGGCAGGCTCTCGTTAGGCCTATAAGCGTCTGCCTCTTCCGAAACACTGGAGTGTTGTGTTGCCTGCAGAACTCTGCTTTGGTTGCCGCTGCGGTGCAAGCTGACTTTCTCCGTGAGTAGAGTGACTTTCCAACCGAGGTGCCACAAGGCGTTCTAAGCAGACTTAGTTCCTCAGTGCAGCTGAGAGAAGGTCAGTGTCGAAAACTTCCAGGGCATGGTGGACTGGCTAGAAAGGCGTGCCTGATGCTGTTGGAGTGCCGAGGAATCGTAGCCGTCCCCTTTAAAAGCGCTGGGGGTAGCCCTTGCCTCGGCATACACAGTAGGCCCCTCTCTCAAGGGCCTAGGGTCCTGGGTGTGGCACAGCATGCCCCCAGGGGCCGGGGGTTTTCGCAGGGAAGAGGGTGCACACCCGAAGCGTCTAGGAGTCCTGAAAAGGGCGGCACCGATCAAATAAAGCACTCGAGCGAATAAGACCTCAAAGAGCTCGCTGTGTGCTCCGTTCCTGCAGGGCGACTCAAAGCCTTTCTCGAGGCAGGCCGTCAAGTGGCCGACCCCTCTAGTCCTACAGCCTGACAGGATGAGCGCCCACCACGGAAGCACCCTGATTATATAGAGAAAACTCCTTCTCGTTCCCGAGCCCTGCCTCCAGTGCCTAGAGGCCCGTCAGAAATGGTGTTAATCGGGTAGCTTCAAGGCAGCAGGAATGGAGCTTTCAAAATGGGACTACAGGGCTTCTGCCCTCAGACCCCCGCTTCCAGTCAACACGTAGTGCACCTCCTTGTGCTTTCTAGCAAGTGCACAGGGACACGAGCTACACACTCGCTCCTTCCCTGAATCCACTTTTCTTCGCAGGGTGTTCTGCATGTAGCCAACTCGCTCATCCAAGGAAACCTCTAGGTAGGCTCTATCGGGCCTTAGCCTCTGCTAAAGGCCTGCAGTGTAAGAGGAAGCACTGGACTTTCGTGGCAGCAGGAACGCCAGCTGACTTTCTCCCGTAAGTGTGGTGCCCTCGGCTAAGGGGTCCTCGAAAGCCCGCGAAGCAGACTGTTTTCCTAAGTGCCGCTCAGACATGGGCAATGTAGGCAGAGTTCCTTGACAAGTAGGACGTGAGAGAAGAGTTTCCCTGGAGCTGTTGCAGTGCTGAGGAAAGCTAGCTCTCCCCAGGAGGTGTGCAGTGCGTTGCCCTACACTCGGCATACACAGAGTGACGGGGAAGGGCTTCCGGGCCTGGATGCCGCTGAGCAGGCCAGTGGAGCCTGCCGGTATTCAGTGGTCTTGCAGGGAATAGGGTGCGGACGCGAGGGTCCTGGGTGTCCTGAACGGCGCACTAACCAAGAAAAGAAAGCAGAAGTGCGACGAAGGCCTCTTGGAAAGTGCTGCATGCCTCCGCCTCAGCAGGGCAATAAAGCCACTTTCCTCGAGGCAAGGGCTGACGTTCGGTCTCCAGGTAGGTACAGAGCATAGCAGCAGGAGCTCCCAAGCAGGCCCTGGACGCACCCTGTTTTACGAGAGAGAACTCCTTTTCTTCCCAGAACCATGCCTACCGTGACGAGAGGCCCGTCACAAAGGGTGTCTCTCGTGTCGTTCAAGGCCCGACCCAGGGAACTTGCAGCCTGGGAAAGACGGCCTGTGCCTTCAGGCCCGCATTGCAAGCCAGACAGGCAGTAAAGGTAACCTGGGGATTCAACAAGCCACACACCACGCAAGGTACACAATGGGCCCTTCCCTGAATCAACGTGTTTACAAAGGGTGTTCTGCCGGGAGCGAACGGCCTCAACCACGGCAGGCTCTCGTTAGGCCTATAAGCGTCTGCCTCTTCCGAAACACCGGAGTGTTGTGTTGCCTGCAGAACTCTGCTTTGGTTGCCGCTGCGGTGCAAGCTGACTTTCTCCGTGAGTAGAGTGACTTTCCAACCGAGGTGCCACAAGGCGTTCTAAGCAGACTTAGTTCCCCAGTGCAGCTGAGAGAAGGTCAGTGTCGAAAACTTCCAGGGCACGGTGGACTGGCTAGAAAGGCGTGCCTGATGCTGTTGGAGTGCCGAGGAATCGTAGCCGTCCCCTTTAAAAGCGCTGGGTGTAGCCCTTGCCTCGGCATACACAGTAGGCCCCTCTCTCAAGGGCCTAGGGTCCTGGGTGTGGCACAGCATGCCCCCAGGGGCCGGGGGTTTTCGCAGGGAAGTGGGTGCACACCCGAAGCGTCTAGGAGTCCTGAAAAGGGCGGCACCGATCAAATAAAGCACTCGAGCGAATAAGACCTCAAAGAGCTCGCTGTGTGCTCCGTTCCTGCAGGGCGACTCAAAGCCTTTCTCGAGGCAGGCCGTCAAGTGGCCGACCCCTCTAGTCCTACAGCCTGACAGGATGAGCGCCCACCACGGAAGCACCCTGATTATATAGAGAAAACTCCTTCTCGTTCCCGAGCCCTGCCTCCAGTGCCTAGAGGCCCGTCAGAAACGGTGTTAATCGGGTAGCTTCAAGGCAGCAGGAATGGAGCTTTCAAAATGGGACTACAGGGCTTCTGCCCTCAGACCCCCGCTTCCAGTCAACACGTAGTGCACCTCCTTGTGCTTTCTAGCAAGTGCACAGGGACACGAGCTACACACTCGCTCCTTCCCTGAATCCACTTTTCTTCGCAGGGTGTTCTGCATGTAGCCAACTCGCTCATCCAAGGAAACCTCTAGGTAGGCTCTATCGGGCCTTAGCCTCTGCTAAAGGCCTGCAGTGTAAGAGGAAGCACTGGACTTTCGTGGCAGCAGGAACGCCAGCTGACTTTCTCCCGTAAGTGTGGTGCCCTCGGCTAAGGGGTCCTCGAAGGCCCGCGAAGCAGACTGTTTTCCTAAGTGCCGCTCAGACATGGGCAATGTAGGCAGAGTTCCTTGACAAGTAGGACGTGAGAGAAGAGTTTCCCTGGAGCTGTTGCAGTGCTGAGGAAAGCTAGCTCTCCCCAGGAGGTGTGCAGTGCGTTGCCCTACACTCGGCATACACAGAGTGACGGGGAAGGGCTTCCGGGCCTGGATGCCGCTGAGCAGGCCAGTGGAGCCTGCCGGTATTCAGTGGTCTTGCAGGGAATAGGGTGCGGACGCGAGGGTCCTGGGTGTCCTGAACGGCGCACTAACCAAGAAAAGAAAGCAGAAGTGCGACGAAGGCCTCTTGGAAAGTGCTGCATGCCTCCGCCTCAGCAGGGCAATAAAGCCACTTTCCTCGAGGCAAGGGCTGACGTTCGGTCTCCAGGTAGGTACAGAGCATAGCAGCAGGAGCTCCCAAGCAGGCCCTGGACGCACCCTGTTTTACGAGAGAGAACTCCTTTTCTTCCCAGAACCATGCCTACCGTGACGAGAGGCCCGTCACAAAGGGTGTCTCTCCGTGTCGTTCAAGGCCCGACCCAGGGAACTTGCAGCCTGGGAAAGACGGCCTGTGCCTTCAGGCCCGCATTGCAAGCCAGACAGGCAGTAAACGTAACCTGGGGATTCAACAAGCCACACACCACGCAAGGTACACAATGGGCCCTTCCCTGAATCAACGTGTTTACAAAGGGTGTTCTGCCGGGAGCGAACGGCCTCAACCACGGCAGGCTCTCGTTAGGCCTATAAGCGTCTGCCTCTTCCGAAACACTGGAGTGTTGTGTTGCCTGCAGAACTCTGCTTTGGTTGCCGCTGCGGTGCAAGCTGACTTTCTCCGTGAGTAGAGTGACTTTCCAACCGAGGTGCCACAAGGCGTTCTAAGCAGATTTAGTTCCTCAGTGCAGCTGAGAGAAGGTCAGTGTCGAAAACTTCCAGGGCATGGTGGACTGGCTAGAAAGGCGTGCCTGATGCTGTTGGAGTGCCGAGGAATCGTAGCCGTCCCCTTTAAAAGCGCTGGGGGTAGCCCTTGCCTCGGCATACACAGTAGGCCCCTCTCTCAAGGGCCTAGGGTCCTGGGTGTGGCACAGCATGCCCCCAGGGGCCGGGGGTTTTCGCAGGGAAGAGGGTGCACACCCGAAGCGTCTAGGAGTCCTGAAAAGGGCGGCACCGATCAAATAAAGCACTCGAGCGAATAAGACCTCAAAGAGCTCGCTGTGTGCTCCGTTCCTGCAGGGCGACTCAAAGCCTTTCTCGAGGCAGGCCGTCAAGTGGCCGACCCCTCTAGTCCTACAGCCTGACAGGATGAGCGCCCACCACGGAAGCACCCTGATTATATAGAGAAAACTCCTTCTCGTTCCCGAGCCCTGCCTCCAGTGCCTAGAGGCCCGTCAGAAATGGTGTTAATCGGGTAGCTTCAAGGCAGCAGGAATGGAGCTTTCAAAATGGGACTACAGGGCTTCTGCCCTCAGACCCCCGCTTCCAGTCAACACGTAGTGCACCTCCTTGTGCTTTCTAGCAAGTGCACAGGGACACGAGCTACACACTCGCTCCTTCCCTGAATCCACTTTTCTTCGCAGGGTGTTCTGCATGTAGCCAACTCGCTCATCCAAGGAAACCTCTAGGTAGGCTCTATCGGGCCTTAGCCTCTGCTAAAGGCCTGCAGTGTAAGAGGAAGCACTGGACTTTCGTGGCAGCAGGAACGCCAGCTGACTTTCTCCCGTAAGTGTGGTGCCCTCGGCTAAGGGGTCCTCGAAAGCCCGCGAAGCAGACTGTTTTCCTAAGTGCCGCTCAGACATGGGCAATGTAGGCAGAGTTCCTTGACAAGTAGGACGTGAGAGAAGAGTTTCCCTGGAGCTGTTGCAGTGCTGAGGAAAGCTAGCTCTCCCCAGGAGGTGTGCAGTGCGTTGCCCTACACTCGGCATACACAGAGTGACGGGGAAGGGCTTCCGGGCCTGGATGCCGCTGAGCAGGCCAGTGGAGCCTGCCGGTATTCAGTGGTCTTGCAGGGAATAGGGTGCGGACGCGAGGGTCCTGGGTGTCCTGAACGGCGCACTAACCAAGAAAAGAAAGCAGAAGTGCGACGAAGGCCTCTTGGAAAGTGCTGCATGCCTCCGCCTCAGCAGGGCAATAAAGCCACTTTCCTCGAGGCAAGGGCTGACGTTCGGTCTCCAGGTAGGTACAGAGCATAGCAGCAGGAGCTCCCAAGCAGGCCCTGGACGCACCCTGTTTTACGAGAGAGAACTCCTTTTCTTCCCAGAACCATGCCTACCGTGACGAGAGGCCCGTCACAAAGGGTGTCTCTCGTGTCGTTCAAGGCCCGACCCAGGGAACTTGCAGCCTGGGAAAGACGGCCTGTGCCTTCAGGCCCGCATTGCAAGCCAGACAGGCAGTAAAGGTAACCTGGGGATTCAACAAGCCACACACCACGCAAGGTACACAATGGGCCCTTCCCTGAATCAACGTGTTTACAAAGGGTGTTCTGCCGGGAGCGAACGGCCTCAACCACGGCAGGCTCTCGTTAGGCCTATAAGCGTCTGCCTCTTCCGAAACACCGGAGTGTTGTGTTGCCTGCAGAACTCTGCTTTGGTTGCCGCTGCGGTGCAAGCTGACTTTCTCCGTGAGTAGAGTGACTTTCCAACCGAGGTGCCACAAGGCGTTCTAAGCAGACTTAGTTCCTCAGTGCAGCTGAGAGAAGGTCAGTGTCGAAAACTTCCAGGGCATGGTGGACTGGCTAGAAAGGCGTGCCTGATGCTGTTGGAGTGCCGAGGAATCGTAGCCGTCCCCTTTAAAAGCGCTGGGGGTAGCCCTTGCCTCGGCATACACAGTAGGCCCCTCTCTCAAGGGCCTAGGGTCCTGGGTGTGGCACAGCATGCCCCCAGGGGCCGGGGGTTTTCGCAGGGAAGAGGGTGCACACCCGAAGCGTCTAGGAGTCCTGAAAAGGGCGGCACCGATCAAATAAAGCACTCGAGCGAATAAGACCTCAAAGAGCTCGCTGTGTGCTCCGTTCCTGCAGGGCGACTCAAAGCCTTTCTCGAGGCAGGCCGTCAAGTGGCCGACCCCTCTAGTCCTACAGCCTGACAGGATGAGCGCCCACCACGGAAGCACCCTGATTATATAGAGAAAACTCCTTCTCGTTCCCGAGCCCTGCCTCCAGTGCCTAGAGGCCCGTCAGAAATGGTGTTAATCGGGTAGCTTCAAGGCAGCAGGAATGGAGCTTTCAAAATGGGACTACAGGGCTTCTGCCCTCAGACCCCCGCTTCCAGTCAACACGTAGTGCACCTCCTTGTGCTTTCTAGCAAGTGCACAGGGACACGAGCTACACACTCGCTCCTTCCCTGAATCCACTTTTCTTCGCAGGGTGTTCTGCATGTAGCCAACTCGCTCATCCAAGGAAACCTCTAGGTAGGCTCTATCGGGCCTTAGCCTCTGCTAAAGGCCTGCAGTGTAAGAGGAAGCACTGGACTTTCGTGGCAGCAGGAACGCCAGCTGACTTTCTCCCGTAAGTGTGGTGCCCTCGGCTAAGGGGTCCTCGAAGGCCCGCGAAGCAGACTGTTTTCCTAAGTGCCGCTCAGACATGGGCAATGTAGGCAGAGTTCCTTGACAAGTAGGACGTGAGAGAAGAGTTTCCCTGGAGCTGTTGCAGTGCTGAGGAAAGCTAGCTCTCCCCAGGAGGTGTGCAGTGCGTTGCCCTACACTCGGCATACACAGAGTGACGGGGAAGGGCTTCCGGGCCTGGATGCCGCTGAGCAGGCCAGTGGAGCCTGCCGGTATTCAGTGGTCTTGCAGGGAATAGGGTGCGGACGCGAGGGTCCTGGGTGTCCTGAACGGCGCACTAACCAAGAAAAGAAAGCAGAAGTGCGACGAAGGCCTCTTGGAAAGTGCTGCATGCCTCCGCTTCAGCAGGGCAATAAAGCCACTTTCCTCGAGGCAAGGGCTGACGTTCGGTCTCCAGGTAGGTACAGAGCATAGCAGCAGGAGCTCCCAAGCAGGCCCTGGACGCACCCTGTTTTACGAGAGAGAACTCCTTTTCTTCCCAGAACCATGCCTACCGTGACGAGAGGCCCGTCACAAAGGGTGTCTCTCCGTGTCGTTCAAGGCCCGACCCAGGGAACTTGCAGCCTGGGAAAGACGGCCTGTGCCTTCAGGCCCGCATTGCAAGCCAGACAGGCAGTAAAGGTAACCTGGGGATTCAACAAGCCACACACCACGCAAGGTACACAATGGGCCCTTCCCTGAATCAACGTGTTTACGCAGGGTGTTCTGCCGGGAGCGAACGGCCTCAACCACGGCAGGCTCTCGTTAGGCCTATAAGCGTCTGCCTCTTCCGAAACACCGGAGTGTTGTGTTGCCTGCAGAACTCTGCTTTGGTTGCCGCTGCGGTGCAAGCTGACTTTCTCCGTGAGTAGAGTGACTTTCCAACCGAGGTGCCACAAGGCGTTCTAAGCAGACTTAGTTCCTCAGTGCAGCTGAGAGAAGGTCAGTGTCGAAAACTTCCAGGGCACGGTGGACTGGCTAGAAAGGCGTGCCTGATGCTGTTGGAGTGCCGAGGAATCGTAGCCGTCCCCTTTAAAAGCGCTGGGGGTAGCCCTTGCCTCGGCATACACAGTAGGCCCCTCTCTCAAGGGCCTAGGGTCCTGGGTGTGGCACAGCATGCCCCCAGGGGCCGGGGGTTTTCGCAGGGAAGAGGGTGCACACCCGAAGCGTCTAGGAGTCCTGAAAAGGGCGGCACCGATCAAATAAAGCACTCGAGCGAATAAGACCTCAAAGAGCTCGCTGTGTGCTCCGTTCCTGCAGGGCGACTCAAAGCCTTTCTCGAGGCAGGCCGTCAAGTGGCCGACCCCTCTAGTCCTACAGCCTGACAGGATGAGCGCCCACCACGGAAGCACCCTGATTATATAGAGAAAACTCCTTCTCGTTCCCGAGCCCTGCCTCCAGTGCCTAGAGGCCCGTCAGAAACGGTGTTAATCGGGTAGCTTCAAGGCAGCAGGAATGGAGCTTTCAAAATGGGACTACAGGGCTTCTGCCCTCAGACCCCCGCTTCCAGTCAACACGTAGTGCACCTCCTTGTGCTTTCTAGCAAGTGCACAGGGACACGAGCTACACACTCGCTCCTTCCCTGAATCCACTTTTCTTCGCAGGGTGCTCTGCATGTAGCCAACTCGCTCATCCAAGGAAACCTCTAGGTAGGCTCTATCGGGCCTTAGCCTCTGCTAAAGGCCTGCAGTGTAAGAGGAAGCACTGGACTTTCGTGGCAGCAGGAACGCCAGCTGACTTTCTCCCGTAAGTGTGGTGCCCTCGGCTAAGGGGTCCTCGAAGGCCCGCGAAGCAGACTGTTTTCCTAAGTGCCGCTCAGACATGGGCAATGTAGGCAGAGTTCCTTGACAAGTAGGACGTGAGAGAAGAGTTTCCCTGGAGCTGTTGCAGTGCTGAGGAAAGCTAGCTCTCCCCAGGAGGTGTGCAGTGCGTTGCCCTACACTCGGCATACACAGAGTGACGGGGAAGGGCTTCCGGGCCTGGATGCCGCTGAGCAGGCCAGTGGAGCCTGCCGGTATTCAGTGGTCTTGCAGGGAATAGGGTGCGGACGCGAGGGTCCTGGGTGTCCTGAACGGCGCACTAACCAAGAAAAGAAAGAAGTGCGACGAAGGCCTCTTGGAAAGTGCTGCATGCCTCCGCTTCAGCAGGGCAATAAAGCCACTTTCCTCGAGGCAAGGGCTGACGTTCGGTCTCCAGGTAGGTACAGAGCATAGCAGCAGGAGCTCCCAAGCAGGCCCTGGACGCACCCTGTTTTACGAGAGAGAACTCCTTTTCTTCCCAGAACCATGCCTACCGTGACGAGAGGCCCGTCACAAAGGGTGTCTCTCCGTGTCGTTCAAGGCCCGACCCAGGGAACTTGCAGCCTGGGAAAGACGGCCTGTGCCTTCAGGCCCGCATTGCAAGCCAGACAGGCAGTAAAGGTAACCTGGGGATTCAACAAGCCACACACCACGCAAGGTACACAATGGGCCCTTCCCTGAATCAACGTGTTTACGCAGGGTGTTCTGCCGGGAGCGAACGGCCTCAACCACGGCAGGCTCTCGTTAGGCCTATAAGCGTCTGCCTCTTCCGAAACACCGGAGTGTTGTGTTGCCTGCAGAACTCTGCTTTGGTTGCCGCTGCGGTGCAAGCTGACTTTCTCCGTGAGTAGAGTGACTTTCCAACCGAGGTGCCACAAGGCGTTCTAAGCAGACTAGTTCCTCAGTGCAGCTGAGAGAAGGTCAGTGTCGAAAACTTCCAGGGCACGGTGGACTGGCTAGAAAGGCGTGCCTGATGCTGTTGGAGTGCCGAGGAATCGTAGCCGTCCCCTTTAAAAGCGCTGGGGTAGCCCTTGCCTCGGCATGCACAGTAGGCCCCTCTCTCAAGGGCCTAGGGTCCTGGGTGTGGCACAGCATGCCCCCAGGGGCCGGAGGTTTTCGCAGGGAAGAGGGTGCACACCCGAAGCGTCTAGGAGTCCTGAAAAGGGCGGCACCGATCAAATAAAGCACTCGAGTGAATAAGACCTCAAAGAGCTCGCTGTGTGCTGCGTTCCTGCAGGGCGACTCAAAGCCTTTCTCGAGGCAGGCCGTCAAGTGGCCGACCCCTCTAGTCCTACAGCCTGACAGGATGAGCGCCCACCACGGAAGCACCCTGATTATATAGAGAAAACTCCTTCTCGTTCCCGAGCCCTGCCTCCAGTGCCTAGAGGCCCGTCAGAAACGGTGTTAATCGGGTAGCTTCAAGGCAGCAGGAATGGAGCTTTCAAAATGGGACTACAGGGCTTCTGCCCTCAGACCCCCGCTTCCAGTCAACACGTAGTGCACCTCCTTGTGCTTTCTAGCAAGTGCACAGGGACACGAGCTACACACTCGCTCCTTCCCTGAATCCACTTTTCTTCGCAGGGTGTTCTGCATGTAGCCAACTCGCTCATCCAAGGAAACCTCTAGGTAGGCTCTATCGGGCCTTAGCCTCTGCTAAAGGCCTGCAGTGTAAGAGGAAGCACTGGACTTTCGTGGCAGCAGGAACGCCAGCTGACTTTCTCCCGTAAGTGTGGTGCCCTCGGCTAAGGGGTCCTCGAAGGCCCGCGAAGCAGACTGTTTTCCTAAGTGCCGCTCAGACATGGGCAATGTAGGCAGAGTTCCTTGACAAGTAGGACGTGAGAGAAGAGTTTCCCTGGAGCTGTTGCAGTGCTGAGGAAAGCTAGCTCTCCCCAGGAGGTGTGCAGTGCGTTGCCCTACACTCGGCATACACAGAGTGACGGGGAAGGGCTTCCGGGCCTGGATGCCGCTGAGCAGGCCAGTGGAGCCTGCCGGTATTCAGTGGTCTTGCAGGGAATAGGGTGCGGACGCGAGGGTCCTGGGTGTCCTGAACGGCGCACTAACCAAGAAAAGAAAGAAGTGCGACGAAGGCCTCTTGGAAAGTGCTCCATGCCTCCGCTTCAGCAGGGCAATAAAGCCACTTTCCTCGAGGCAAGGGCTGACGTTCGGTCTCCAGGTAGGTACAGAGCATAGCAGCAGGAGCTCCCAAGCAGGCCCTGGACGCACCCTGTTTTACGAGAGAGAACTCCTTTTCTTCCCAGAACCATGCCTACCGTGACGAGAGGCCCGTCACAAAGGGTGTCTCTCGTGTCGTTCAAGGCCCGACCCAGGGAACTTGCAGCCTGGGAAAGACGGCCTGTGCCTTCAGGCCCGCATTGCAAGCCAGACAGGCAGTAAAGGTAACCTGGGGATTCAACAAGCCACACACCACGCAAGGTACACAATGGGCCCTTCCCTGAATCAACGTGTTTACAAAGGGTGTTCTGCCGGGAGCGAACGGCCTCAACCACGGCAGGCTCTCGTTAGGCCTATAAGCGTCTGCCTCTTCCGAAACACCGGAGTGTTGTGTTGCCTGCAGAACTCTGCTTTGGTTGCCGCTGCGGTGCAAGCTGACTTTCTCCGTGAGTAGAGTGACTTTCCAACCGAGGTGCCACAAGGCGTTCTAAGCAGACTTAGTTCCTCAGTGCAGCTGAGAGAAGGTCAGTGTCGAAAACTTCCAGGGCATGGTGGACTGGCTAGAAAGGCGTGCCTGATGCTGTTGGAGTGCCGAGGAATCGTAGCCGTCCCCTTTAAAAGCGCTGGGGGTAGCCCTTGCCTCGGCATACACAGTAGGCCCCTCTCTCAAGGGCCTAGGGTCCTGGGTGTGGCACAGCATGCCCCCAGGGGCCGGGGGTTTTCGCAGGGAAGAGGGTGCACACCCGAAGCGTCTAGGAGTCCTGAAAAGGGCGGCACCGATCAAATAAAGCACTCGAGCGAATAAGACCTCAAAGAGCTCGCTGTGTGCTCCGTTCCTGCAGGGCGACTCAAAGCCTTTCTCGAGGCAGGCCGTCAAGTGGCCGACCCCTCTAGTCCTACAGCCTGACAGGATGAGCGCCCACCACGGAAGCACCCTGATTATATAGAGAAAACTCCTTCTCGTTCCCGAGCCCTGCCTCCAGTGCCTAGAGGCCCGTCAGAAATGGTGTTAATCGGGTAGCTTCAAGGCAGCAGGAATGGAGCTTTCAAAATGGGACTACAGGGCTTCTGCCCTCAGACCCCCGCTTCCAGTCAACACGTAGTGCACCTCCTTGTGCTTTCTAGCAAGTGCACAGGGACACGAGCTACACACTCGCTCCTTCCCTGAATCCACTTTTCTTCGCAGGGTGTTCTGCATGTAGCCAACTCGCTCATCCAAGGAAACCTCTAGGTAGGCTCTATCGGGCCTTAGCCTCTGCTAAAGGCCTGCAGTGTAAGAGGAAGCACTGGACTTTCGTGGCAGCAGGAACGCCAGCTGACTTTCTCCCGTAAGTGTGGTGCCCTCGGCTAAGGGGTCCTCGAAAGCCCGCGAAGCAGACTGTTTTCCTAAGTGCCGCTCAGACATGGGCAATGTAGGCAGAGTTCCTTGACAAGTAGGACGTGAGAGAAGAGTTTCCCTGGAGCTGTTGCAGTGCTGAGGAAAGCTAGCTCTCCCCAGGAGGTGTGCAGTGCGTTGCCCTACACTCGGCATACACAGAGTGACGGGGAAGGGCTTCCGGGCCTGGATGCCGCTGAGCAGGCCAGTGGAGCCTGCCGGTATTCAGTGGTCTTGCAGGGAATAGGGTGCGGACGCGAGGGTCCTGGGTGTCCTGAACGGCGCACTAACCAAGAAAAGAAAGCAGAAGTGCGACGAAGGCCTCTTGGAAAGTGCTGCATGCCTCCGCCTCAGCAGGGCAATAAAGCCACTTTCCTCGAGGCAAGGGCTGACGTTCGGTCTCCAGGTAGGTACAGAGCATAGCAGCAGGAGCTCCCAAGCAGGCCCTGGACGCACCCTGTTTTACGAGAGAGAACTCCTTTTCTTCCCAGAACCAGGCCTACCGTGACGAGAGGCCCGTCACAAAGGGTGTCTCTCCGTGTCGTTCAAGGCCCGACCCAGGGAACTTGCAGCCTGGGAAAGACGGCCTGTGCCTTCAGGCCCGCATTGCAAGCCAGACAGGCAGTAAAGGTAACCTGGGGATTCAACAAGCCACACACCACGCAAGGTACACAATGGGCCCTTCCCTGAATCAACGTGTTTACAAAGGGTGTTCTGCCGGGAGCGAACGGCCTCAACCACGGCAGGCTCTCGTTAGGCCTATAAGCGTCTGCCTCTTCCGAAACACCGGAGTGTTGTGTTGCCTGCAGAACTCTGCTTTGGTTGCCGCTGCGGTGCAAGCTGACTTTCTCCGTGAGTAGAGTGACTTTCCAACCGAGGTGCCACAAGGCGTTCTAAGCAGACTTAGTTCCTCAGTGCAGCTGAGAGAAGGTCAGTGTCGAAAACTTCCAGGGCACGGTGGACTGGCTAGAAAGGCGTGCCTGATGCTGTTGGAGTGCCGAGGAATCGTAGCCGTCCCCTTTAAAAGCGCTGGGGGTAGCCCTTGCCTCGGCATACACAGTAGGCCCCTCTCTCAAGGGCCTAGGGTCCTGGGTGTGGCACAGCATGCCCCCAGGGGCCGGGGGTTTTCGCAGGGAAGAGGGTGCACACCCGAAGCGTCTAGGAGTCCTGAAAAGGGCGGCACCGATCAAATAAAGCACTCGAGCGAATAAGACCTCAAAGAGCTCGCTGTGTGCTCCGTTCCTGCAGGGCGACTCAAAGCCTTTCTCGAGGCAGGCCGTCAAGTGGCCGACCCCTCTAGTCCTACAGCCTGACAGGATGAGCGCCCACCACGGAAGCACCCTGATTATATAGAGAAAACTCCTTCTCGTTCCCGAGCCCTGCCTCCAGTGCCTAGAGGCCCGTCAGAAACGGTGTTAATCGGGTAGCTTCAAGGCAGCAGGAATGGAGCTTTCAAAATGGGACTACAGGGCTTCTGCCCTCAGACCCCCGCTTCCAGTCAACACGTAGTGCACCTCCTTGTGCTTTCTAGCAAGTGCACAGGGACACGAGCTACACACTCGCTCCTTCCCTGAATCCACTTTTCTTCGCAGGGTGCTCTGCATGTAGCCAACTCGCTCATCCAAGGAAACCTCTAGGTAGGCTCTATCGGGCCTTAGCCTCTGCTAAAGGCCTGCAGTGTAAGAGGAAGCACTGGACTTTCGTGGCAGCAGGAACGCCAGCTGACTTTCTCCCGTAAGTGTGGTGCCCTCGGCTAAGGGGTCCTCGAAGGCCCGCGAAGCAGACTGTTTTCCTAAGTGCCGCTCAGACATGGGCAATGTAGGCAGAGTTCCTTGACAAGTAGGACGTGAGAGAAGAGTTTCCCTGGAGCTGTTGCAGTGCTGAGGAAAGCTAGCTCTCCCCAGGAGGTGTGCAGTGCGTTGCCCTACACTCGGCATACACAGAGTGACGGGGAAGGGCTTCCGGGCCTGGATGCCGCTGAGCAGGCCAGTGGAGCCTGCCGGTATTCAGTGGTCTTGCAGGGAATAGGGTGCGGACGCGAGGGTCCTGGGTGTCCTGAACGGCGCACTAACCAAGAAAAGAAAGAAGTGCGACGAAGGCCTCTTGGAAAGTGCTGCATGCCTCCGCTTCAGCAGGGCAATAAAGCCACTTTCCTCGAGGCAAGGGCTGACGTTCGGTCTCCAGGTAGGTACAGAGCATAGCAGCAGGAGCTCCCAAGCAGGCCCTGGACGCACCCTGTTTTACGAGAGAGAACTCCTTTTCTTCCCAGAACCATGCCTACCGTGACGAGAGGCCCGTCACAAAGGGTGTCTCTCCGTGTCGTTCAAGGCCCGACCCAGGGAACTTGCAGCCTGGGAAAGACGGCCTGTGCCTTCAGGCCCGCATTGCAAGCCAGACAGGCAGTAAAGGTAACCTGGGGATTCAACAAGCCACACACCACGCAAGGTACACAATGGGCCCTTCCCTGAATCAACGTGTTTACGCAGGGTGTTCTGCCGGGAGCGAACGGCCTCAACCACGGCAGGCTCTCGTTAGGCCTATAAGCGTCTGCCTCTTCCGAAACACCGGAGTGTTGTGTTGCCTGCAGAACTCTGCTTTGGTTGCCGCTGCGGTGCAAGCTGACTTTCTCCGTGAGTAGAGTGACTTTCCAACCGAGGTGCCACAAGGCGTTCTAAGCAGACTAGTTCCTCAGTGCAGCTGAGAGAAGGTCAGTGTCGAAAACTTCCAGGGCACGGTGGACTGGCTAGAAAGGCGTGCCTGATGCTGTTGGAGTGCCGAGGAATCGTAGCCGTCCCCTTTAAAAGCGCTGGGGTAGCCCTTGCCTCGGCATGCACAGTAGGCCCCTCTCTCAAGGGCCTAGGGTCCTGGGTGTGGCACAGCATGCCCCCAGGGGCCGGAGGTTTTCGCAGGGAAGAGGGTGCACACCCGAAGCGTCTAGGAGTCCTGAAAAGGGCGGCACCGATCAAATAAAGCACTCGAGTGAATAAGACCTCAAAGAGCTCGCTGTGTGCTGCGTTCCTGCAGGGCGACTCAAAGCCTTTCTCGAGGCAGGCCGTCAAGTGGCCGACCCCTCTAGTCCTACAGCCTGACAGGATGAGCGCCCACCACGGAAGCACCCTGATTATATAGAGAAAACTCCTTCTCGTTCCCGAGCCCTGCCTCCAGTGCCTAGAGGCCCGTCAGAAACGGTGTTAATCGGGTAGCTTCAAGGCAGCAGGAATGGAGCTTTCAAAATGGGACTACAGGGCTTCTGCCCTCAGACCCCCGCTTCCAGTCAACACGTAGTGCACCTCCTTGTGCTTTCTAGCAAGTGCACAGGGACACGAGCTACACACTCGCTCCTTCCCTGAATCCACTTTTCTTCGCAGGGTGTTCTGCATGTAGCCAACTCGCTCATCCAAGGAAACCTCTAGGTAGGCTCTATCGGGCCTTAGCCTCTGCTAAAGGCCTGCAGTGTAAGAGGAAGCACTGGACTTTCGTGGCAGCAGGAACGCCAGCTGACTTTCTCCCGTAAGTGTGGTGCCCTCGGCTAAGGGGTCCTCGAAGGCCCGCGAAGCAGACTGTTTTCCTAAGTGCCGCTCAGACATGGGCAATGTAGGCAGAGTTCCTTGACAAGTAGGACGTGAGAGAAGAGTTTCCCTGGAGCTGTTGCAGTGCTGAGGAAAGCTAGCTCTCCCCAGGAGGTGTGCAGTGCGTTGCCCTACACTCGGCATACACAGAGTGACGGGGAAGGGCTTCCGGGCCTGGATGCCGCTGAGCAGGCCAGTGGAGCCTGCCGGTATTCAGTGGTCTTGCAGGGAATAGGGTGCGGACGCGAGGGTCCTGGGTGTCCTGAACAGCGCACTAACCAAGAAAAGAAAGAAGTGCGACGAAGGCCTCTTGGAAAGTGCTCCATGCCTCCGCTTCAGCAGGGCAATAAAGCCACTTTCCTCGAGGCAAGGGCTGACGTTCGGTCTCCAGGTAGGTACAGAGCATAGCAGCAGGAGCTCCCAAGCAGGCCCTGGACGCACCCTGTTTTACGAGAGAGAACTCCTTTTCTTCCCAGAACCATGCCTACCGTGACGAGAGGCCCGTCACAAAGGGTGTCTCTCGTGTCGTTCAAGGCCCGACCCAGGGAACTTGCAGCCTGGGAAAGACGGCCTGTGCCTTCAGGCCCGCATTGCAAGCCAGACAGGCAGTAAAGGTAACCTGGGGATTCAACAAGCCACACACCACGCAAGGTACACAATGGGCCCTTCCCTGAATCAACGTGTTTACAAAGGGTGTTCTGCCGGGAGCGAACGGCCTCAACCACGGCAGGCTCTCGTTAGGCCTATAAGCGTCTGCCTCTTCCGAAACACCGGAGTGTTGTGTTGCCTGCAGAACTCTGCTTTGGTTGCCGCTGCGGTGCAAGCTGACTTTCTCCGTGAGTAGAGTGACTTTCCAACCGAGGTGCCACAAGGCGTTCTAAGCAGACTTAGTTCCTCAGTGCAGCTGAGAGAAGGTCAGTGTCGAAAACTTCCAGGGCACGGTGGACTGGCTAGAAAGGCGTGCCTGATGCTGTTGGAGTGCCGAGGAATCGTAGCCGTCCCCTTTAAAAGCGCTGGGGGTAGCCCTTGCCTCGGCATACACAGTAGGCCCCTCTCTCAAGGGCCTAGGGTCCTGGGTGTGGCACAGCATGCCCCCAGGGGCCGGGGGTTTTCGCAGGGAAGAGGGTGCACACCCGAAGCGTCTAGGAGTCCTGAAAAGGGCGGCACCGATCAAATAAAGCACTCGAGCGAATAAGACCTCAAAGAGCTCGCTGTGTGCTCCGTTCCTGCAGGGCGACTCAAAGCCTTTCTCGAGGCAGGCCGTCAAGTGGCCGACCCCTCTAGTCCTACAGCCTGACAGGATGAGCGCCCACCACGGAAGCACCCTGATTATATAGAGAAAACTCCTTCTCGTTCCCGAGCCCTGCCTCCAGTGCCTAGAGGCCCGTCAGAAACGGTGTTAATCGGGTAGCTTCAAGGCAGCAGGAATGGAGCTTTCAAAATGGGACTACAGGGCTTCTGCCCTCAGACCCCCGCTTCCAGTCAACACGTAGTGCACCTCCTTGTGCTTTCTAGCAAGTGCACAGGGACACGAGCTACACACTCGCTCCTTCCCTGAATCCACTTTTCTTCGCAGGGTGTTCTGCATGTAGCCAACTCGCTCATCCAAGGAAACCTCTAGGTAGGCTCTATCGGGCCTTAGCCTCTGCTAAAGGCCTGCAGTGTAAGAGGAAGCACTGGACTTTCGTGGCAGCAGGAACGCCAGCTGACTTTCTCCCGTAAGTGTGGTGCCCTCGGCTAAGGGGTCCTCGAAGGCCCGCGAAGCAGACTGTTTTCCTAAGTGCCGCTCAGACATGGGCAATGTAGGCAGAGTTCCTTGACAAGTAGGACGTGAGAGAAGAGTTTCCCTGGAGCTGTTGCAGTGCTGAGGAAAGCTAGCTCTCCCCAGGAGGTGTGCAGTGCGTTGCCCTACACTCGGCATACACAGAGTGACGGGGAAGGGCTTCCGGGCCTGGATGCCGCTGAGCAGGCCAGTGGAGCCTGCCGGTATTCAGTGGTCTTGCAGGGAATAGGGTGCGGACGCGAGGGTCCTGGGTGTCCTGAACGGCGCACTAACCAAGAAAAGAAAGCAGAAGTGCGACGAAGGCCTCTTGGAAAGTGCTGCATGCCTCCGCCTCAGCAGGGCAATAAAGCCACTTTCCTCGAGGCAAGGGCTGACGTTCGGTCTCCAGGTAGGTACAGAGCATAGCAGCAGGAGCTCCCAAGCAGGCCCTGGACGCACCCTGTTTTACGAGAGAGAACTCCTTTTCTTCCCAGAACCATGCCTACCGTGACGAGAGGCCCGTCACAAAGGGTGTCTCTCGTGTCGTTCAAGGCCCGACCCAGGGAACTTGCAGCCTGGGAAAGACGGCCTGTGCCTTCAGGCCCGCATTGCAAGCCAGACAGGCAGTAAAGGTAACCTGGGGATTCAACAAGCCACACACCACGCAAGGTACACAATGGGCCCTTCCCTGAATCAACGTGTTTACAAAGGGTGTTCTGCCGGGAGCGAACGGCCTCAACCACGGCAGGCTCTCGTTAGGCCTATAAGCGTCTGCCTCTTCCGAAACACTGGAGTGTTGTGTTGCCTGCAGAACTCTGCTTTGGTTGCCGCTGCGGTGCAAGCTGACTTTCTCCGTGAGTAGAGTGACTTTCCAACCGAGGTGCCACAAGGCGTTCTAAGCAGACTTAGTTCCTCAGTGCAGCTGAGAGAAGGTCAGTGTCGAAAACTTCCAGGGCATGGTGGACTGGCTAGAAAGGCGTGCCTGATGCTGTTGGAGTGCCGAGGAATCGTAGCCGTCCCCTTTAAAAGCGCTGGGGGTAGCCCTTGCCTCGGCATACACAGTAGGCCCCTCTCTCAAGGGCCTAGGGTCCTGGGTGTGGCACAGCATGCCCCCAGGGGCCGGGGGTTTTCGCAGGGAAGAGGGTGCACACCCGAAGCGTCTAGGAGTCCTGAAAAGGGCGGCACCGATCAAATAAAGCACTCGAGCGAATAAGACCTCAAAGAGCTCGCTGTGTGCTCCGTTCCTGCAGGGCGACTCAAAGCCTTTCTCGAGGCAGGCCGTCAAGTGGCCGACCCCTCTAGTCCTACAGCCTGACAGGATGAGCGCCCACCACGGAAGCACCCTGATTATATAGAGAAAACTCCTTCTCGTTCCCGAGCCCTGCCTCCAGTGCCTAGAGGCCCGTCAGAAATGGTGTTAATCGGGTAGCTTCAAGGCAGCAGGAATGGAGCTTTCAAAATGGGACTACAGGGCTTCTGCCCTCAGACCCCCGCTTCCAGTCAACACGTAGTGCACCTCCTTGTGCTTTCTAGCAAGTGCACAGGGACACGAGCTACACACTCGCTCCTTCCCTGAATCCACTTTTCTTCGCAGGGTGTTCTGCATGTAGCCAACTCGCTCATCCAAGGAAACCTCTAGGTAGGCTCTATCGGGCCTTAGCCTCTGCTAAAGGCCTGCAGTGTAAGAGGAAGCACTGGACTTTCGTGGCAGCAGGAACGCCAGCTGACTTTCTCCCGTAAGTGTGGTGCCCTCGGCTAAGGGGTCCTCGAAGGCCCGCGAAGCAGACTGTTTTCCTAAGTGCCGCTCAGACATGGGCAATGTAGGCAGAGTTCCTTGACAAGTAGGACGTGAGAGAAGAGTTTCCCTGGAGCTGTTGCAGTGCTGAGGAAAGCTAGCTCTCCCCAGGAGGTGTGCAGTGCGTTGCCCTACACTCGGCATACACAGAGTGACGGGGAAGGGCTTCCGGGCCTGGATGCCGCTGAGCAGGCCAGTGGAGCCTGCCGGTATTCAGTGGTCTTGCAGGGAATAGGGTGCGGACGCGAGGGTCCTGGGTGTCCTGAACGGCGCACTAACCAAGAAAAGAAAGAAGTGCGACGAAGGCCTCTTGGAAAGTGCTCCATGCCTCCGCTTCAGCAGGGCAATAAAGCCACTTTCCTCGAGGCAAGGGCTGACGTTCGGTCTCCAGGTAGGTACAGAGCATAGCAGCAGGAGCTCCCAAGCAGGCCCTGGACGCACCCTGTTTTACGAGAGAGAACTCCTTTTCTTCCCAGAACCATGCCTACCGTGACGAGAGGCCCGTCACAAAGGGTGTCTCTCCGTGTCGTTCAAGGCCCGACCCAGGGAACTTGCAGCCTGGGAAAGACGGCCTGTGCCTTCAGGCCCGCATTGCAAGCCAGACAGGCAGTAAAGGTAACCTGGGGATTCAACAAGCCACACACCACGCAAGGTACACAATGGGCCCTTCCCTGAATCAACGTGTTTACGCAGGGTGTTCTGCCGGGAGCGAACGGCCTCAACCACGGCAGGCTCTCGTTAGGCCTATAAGCGTCTGCCTCTTCCGAAACACCGGAGTGTTGTGTTGCCTGCAGAACTCTGCTTTGGTTGCCGCTGCGGTGCAAGCTGACTTTCTCCGTGAGTAGAGTGACTTTCCAACCGAGGTGCCACAAGGCGTTCTAAGCAGACTAGTTCCTCAGTGCAGCTGAGAGAAGGTCAGTGTCGAAAACTTCCAGGGCACGGTGGACTGGCTAGAAAGGCGTGCCTGATGCTGTTGGAGTGCCGAGGAATCGTAGCCGTCCCCTTTAAAAGCGCTGGGGTAGCCCTTGCTTCGGCATGCACAGTAGGCCCCTCTCTCAAGGGCCTAGGGTCCTGGGTGTGGCACAGCATGCCCCCAGGGGCCGGAGGTTTTCGCAGGGAAGAGGGTGCACACCCGAAGCGTCTAGGAGTCCTGAAAAGGGCGGCACCGATCAAATAAAGCACTCGAGTGAATAAGACCTCAAAGAGCTCGCTGTGTGCTGCGTTCCTGCAGGGCGACTCAAAGCCTTTCTCGAGGCAGGCCGTCAAGTGGCCGACCCCTCTAGTCCTACAGCCTGACAGGATGAGCGCCCACCACGGAAGCACCCTGATTATATAGAGAAAACTCCTTCTCGTTCCCGAGCCCTGCCTCCAGTGCCTAGAGGCCCGTCAGAAACGGTGTTAATCGGGTAGCTTCAAGGCAGCAGGAATGGAGCTTTCAAAATGGGACTACAGGGCTTCTGCCCTCAGACCCCCGCTTCCAGTCAACACGTAGTGCACCTCCTTGTGCTTTCTAGCAAGTGCACAGGGACACGAGCTACACACTCGCTCCTTCCCTGAATCCACTTTTCTTCGCAGGGTGTTCTGCATGTAGCCAACTCGCTCATCCAAGGAAACCTCTAGGTAGGCTCTATCGGGCCTTAGCCTCTGCTAAAGGCCTGCAGTGTAAGAGGAAGCACTGGACTTTCGTGGCAGCAGGAACGCCAGCTGACTTTCTCCCGTAAGTGTGGTGCCCTCGGCTAAGGGGTCCTCGAAGGCCCGTGAAGCAGACTGTTTTCCTAAGTGCCGCTCAGACATGGGCAATGTAGGCAGAGTTCCTTGACAAGTAGGACGTGAGAGAAGAGTTTCCCTGGAGCTGTTGCAGTGCTGAGGAAAGCTAGCTCTCCCCAGGAGGTGTGCAGTGCGTTGCCCTACACTCGGCATACACAGAGTGACGGGGAAGGGCTTCCGGGCCTGGATGCCGCTGAGCAGGCCAGTGGAGCCTGCCGGTATTCAGTGGTCTTGCAGGGAATAGGGTGCGGACGCGAGGGTCCTGGGTGTCCTGAACGGCGCACTAACCAAGAAAAGAAAGAAGTGCGACGAAGGCCTCTTGGAAAGTGCTCCATGCCTCCGCTTCAGCAGGGCAATAAAGCCACTTTCCTCGAGGCAAGGGCTGACGTTCGGTCTCCAGGTAGGTACAGAGCATAGCAGCAGGAGCTCCCAAGCAGGCCCTGGACGCACCCTGTTTTACGAGAGAGAACTCCTTTTCTTCCCAGAACCATGCCTACCGTGACGAGAGGCCCGTCACAAAGGGTGTCTCTCGTGTCGTTCAAGGCCCGACCCAGGGAACTTGCAGCCTGGGAAAGACGGCCTGTGCCTTCAGGCCCGCATTGCAAGCCAGACAGGCAGTAAAGGTAACCTGGGGATTCAACAAGCCACACACCACGCAAGGTACACAATGGGCCCTTCCCTGAATCAACGTGTTTACAAAGGGTGTTCTGCCGGGAGCGAACGGCCTCAACCACGGCAGGCTCTCGTTAGGCCTATAAGCGTCTGCCTCTTCCGAAACACCGGAGTGTTGTGTTGCCTGCAGAACTCTGCTTTGGTTGCCGCTGCGGTGCAAGCTGACTTTCTCCGTGAGTAGAGTGACTTTCCAACCGAGGTGCCACAAGGCGTTCTAAGCAGACTTAGTTCCTCAGTGCAGCTGAGAGAAGGTCAGTGTCGAAAACTTCCAGGGCACGGTGGACTGGCTAGAAAGGCGTGCCTGATGCTGTTGGAGTGCCGAGGAATCGTAGCCGTCCCCTTTAAAAGCGCTGGGGGTAGCCCTTGCCTCGGCATACACAGTAGGCCCCTCTCTCAAGGGCCTAGGGTCCTGGGTGTGGCACAGCATGCCCCCAGGGGCCGGGGGTTTTCGCAGGGAAGAGGGTGCACACCCGAAGCGTCTAGGAGTCCTGAAAAGGGCGGCACCGATCAAATAAAGCACTCGAGCGAATAAGACCTCAAAGAGCTCGCTGTGTGCTCCGTTCCTGCAGGGCGACTCAAAGCCTTTCTCGAGGCAGGCCGTCAAGTGGCCGACCCCTCTAGTCCTACAGCCTGACAGGATGAGCGCCCACCACGGAAGCACCCTGATTATATAGAGAAAACTCCTTCTCGTTCCCGAGCCCTGCCTCCAGTGCCTAGAGGCCCGTCAGAAACGGTGTTAATCGGGTAGCTTCAAGGCAGCAGGAATGGAGCTTTCAAAATGGGACTACAGGGCTTCTGCCCTCAGACCCCCGCTTCCAGTCAACACGTAGTGCACCTCCTTGTGCTTTCTAGCAAGTGCACAGGGACACGAGCTACACACTCGCTCCTTCCCTGAATCCACTTTTCTTCGCAGGGTGTTCTGCATGTAGCCAACTCGCTCATCCAAGGAAACCTCTAGGTAGGCTCTATCGGGCCTTAGCCTCTGCTAAAGGCCTGCAGTGTAAGAGGAAGCACTGGACTTTCGTGGCAGCAGGAACGCCAGCTGACTTTCTCCCGTAAGTGTGGTGCCCTCGGCTAAGGGGTCCTCGAAGGCCCGCGAAGCAGACTGTTTTCCTAAGTGCCGCTCAGACATGGGCAATGTAGGCAGAGTTCCTTGACAAGTAGGACGTGAGAGAAGAGTTTCCCTGGAGCTGTTGCAGTGCTGAGGAAAGCTAGCTCTCCCCAGGAGGTGTGCAGTGCGTTGCCCTACACTCGGCATACACAGAGTGACGGGGAAGGGCTTCCGGGCCTGGATGCCGCTGAGCAGGCCAGTGGAGCCTGCCGGTATTCAGTGGTCTTGCAGGGAATAGGGTGCGGACGCGAGGGTCCTGGGTGTCCTGAACGGCGCACTAACCAAGAAAAGAAAGCAGAAGTGCGACGAAGGCCTCTTGGAAAGTGCTGCATGCCTCCGCCTCAGCAGGGCAATAAAGCCACTTTCCTCGAGGCAAGGGCTGACGTTCGGTCTCCAGGTAGGTACAGAGCATAGCAGCAGGAGCTCCCAAGCAGGCCCTGGACGCACCCTGTTTTACGAGAGAGAACTCCTTTTCTTCCCAGAACCATGCCTACCGTGACGAGAGGCCCGTCACAAAGGGTGTCTCTCGTGTCGTTCAAGGCCCGACCCAGGGAACTTGCAGCCTGGGAAAGACGGCCTGTGCCTTCAGGCCCGCATTGCAAGCCAGACAGGCAGTAAAGGTAACCTGGGGATTCAACAAGCCACACACCACGCAAGGTACACAATGGGCCCTTCCCTGAATCAACGTGTTTACAAAGGGTGTTCTGCCGGGAGCGAACGGCCTCAACCACGGCAGGCTCTCGTTAGGCCTATAAGCGTCTGCCTCTTCCGAAACACTGGAGTGTTGTGTTGCCTGCAGAACTCTGCTTTGGTTGCCGCTGCGGTGCAAGCTGACTTTCTCCGTGAGTAGAGTGACTTTCCAACCGAGGTGCCACAAGGCGTTCTAAGCAGACTTAGTTCCTCAGTGCAGCTGAGAGAAGGTCAGTGTCGAAAACTTCCAGGGCATGGTGGACTGGCTAGAAAGGCGTGCCTGATGCTGTTGGAGTGCCGAGGAATCGTAGCCGTCCCCTTTAAAAGCGCTGGGGGTAGCCCTTGCCTCGGCATACACAGTAGGCCCCTCTCTCAAGGGCCTAGGGTCCTGGGTGTGGCACAGCATGCCCCCAGGGGCCGGGGGTTTTCGCAGGGAAGAGGGTGCACACCCGAAGCGTCTAGGAGTCCTGAAAAGGGCGGCACCGATCAAATAAAGCACTCGAGTGAATAAGACCTCAAAGAGCTCGCTGTGTGCTGCGTTCCTGCAGGGCGACTCAAAGCCTTTCTCGAGGCAGGCCGTCAAGTGGCCGACCCCTCTAGTCCTACAGCCTGACAGGATGAGCGCCCACCACGGAAGCACCCTGATTATATAGAGAAAACTCCTTCTCGTTCCCGAGCCCTGCCTCCAGTGCCTAGAGGCCCGTCAGAAACGGTGTTAATCGGGTAGCTTCAAGGCAGCAGGAATGGAGCTTTCAAAATGGGACTACAGGGCTTCTGCCCTCAGACCCCCGCTTCCAGTCAACACGTAGTGCACCTCCTTGTGCTTTCTAGCAAGTGCACAGGGACACGAGCTACACACTCGCTCCTTCCCTGAATCCACTTTTCTTCGCAGGGTGTTCTGCATGTAGCCAACTCGCTCATCCAAGGAAACCTCTAGGTAGGCTCTATCGGGCCTTAGCCTCTGCTAAAGGCCTGCAGTGTAAGAGGAAGCACTGGACTTTCGTGGCAGCAGGAACGCCAGCTGACTTTCTCCCGTAAGTGTGGTGCCCTCGGCTAAGGGGTCCTCGAAGGCCCGCGAAGCAGACTGTTTTCCTAAGTGCCGCTCAGACATGGGCAATGTAGGCAGAGTTCCTTGACAAGTAGGACGTGAGAGAAGAGTTTCCCTGGAGCTGTTGCAGTGCTGAGGAAAGCTAGCTCTCCCCAGGAGGTGTGCAGTGCGTTGCCCTACACTCGGCATACACAGAGTGACGGGGAAGGGCTTCCAGGCCTGGATGCCGCTGAGCAGGCCAGTGGAGCCTGCCGGTATTCAGTGGTCTTGCAGGGAATAGGGTGCGGACGCGAGGGTCCTGGGTGTCCTGAACGGCGCACTAACCAAGAAAAGAAAGCAGAAGTGCGACGAAGGCCTCTTGGAAAGTGCTGCATGCCTCCGCCTCAGCAGGGCAATAAAGCCACTTTCCTCGAGGCAAGGGCTGACGTTCGGTCTCCAGGTAGGTACAGAGCATAGCAGCAGGAGCTCCCAAGCAGGCCCTGGACGCACCCTGTTTTACGAGAGAGAACTCCTTTTCTTCCCAGAACCATGCCTACCGTGACGAGAGGCCCGTCACAAAGGGTGTCTCTCCGTGTCGTTCAAGGCCCGACCCAGGGAACTTGCAGCCTGGGAAAGACGGCCTGTGCCTTCAGGCCCGCATTGCAAGCCAGACAGGCAGTAAAGGTAACCTGGGGATTCAACAAGCCACACACCACGCAAGGTACACAATGGGCCCTTCCCTGAATCAACGTGTTTACGCAGGGTGTTCTGCCGGGAGCGAACGGCCTCAACCACGGCAGGCTCTCGTTAGGCCTATAAGCGTCTGCCTCTTCCGAAACACCGGAGTGTTGTGTTGCCTGCAGAACTCTGCTTTGGTTGCCGCTGCGGTGCAAGCTGACTTTCTCCGTGAGTAGAGTGACTTTCCAACCGAGGTGCCACAAGGCGTTCTAAGCAGACTAGTTCCTCAGTGCAGCTGAGAGAAGGTCAGTGTCGAAAACTTCCAGGGCACGGTGGACTGGCTAGAAAGGCGTGCCTGATGCTGTTGGAGTGCCGAGGAATCGTAGCCGTCCCCTTTAAAAGCGCTGGGGTAGCCCTTGCCTCGGCATGCACAGTAGGCCCCTCTCTCAAGGGCCTAGGGTCCTGGGTGTGGCACAGCATGCCCCCAGGGGCCGGAGGTTTTCGCAGGGAAGAGGGTGCACACCCGAAGCGTCTAGGAGTCCTGAAAAGGGCGGCACCGATCAAATAAAGCACTCGAGCGAATAAGACCTCAAAGAGCTCGCTGTGTGCTCCGTTCCTGCAGGGCGACTCAAAGCCTTTCTCGAGGCAGGCCGTCAAGTGGCCGACCCCTCTAGTCCTACAGCCTGACAGGATGAGCGCCCACCACGGAAGCACCCTGATTATATAGAGAAAACTCCTTCTCGTTCCCGAGCCCTGCCTCCAGTGCCTAGAGGCCCGTCAGAAATGGTGTTAATCGGGTAGCTTCAAGGCAGCAGGAATGGAGCTTTCAAAATGGGACTACAGGGCTTCTGCCCTCAGACCCCCGCTTCCAGTCAACACGTAGTGCACCTCCTTGTGCTTTCTAGCAAGTGCACAGGGACACGAGCTACACACTCGCTCCTTCCCTGAATCCACTTTTCTTCGCAGGGTGTTCTGCATGTAGCCAACTCGCTCATCCAAGGAAACCTCTAGGTAGGCTCTATCGGGCCTTAGCCTCTGCTAAAGGCCTGCAGTGTAAGAGGAAGCACTGGACTTTCGTGGCAGCAGGAACGCCAGCTGACTTTCTCCCGTAAGTGTGGTGCCCTCGGCTAAGGGGTCCTCGAAGGCCCGCGAAGCAGACTGTTTTCCTAAGTGCCGCTCAGACATGGGCAATGTAGGCAGAGTTCCTTGACAAGTAGGACGTGAGAGAAGAGTTTCCCTGGAGCTGTTGCAGTGCTGAGGAAAGCTAGCTCTCCCCAGGAGGTGTGCAGTGCGTTGCCCTACACTCGGCATACACAGAGTGACGGGGAAGGGCTTCCGGGCCTGGATGCCGCTGAGCAGGCCAGTGGAGCCTGCCGGTATTCAGTGGTCTTGCAGGGAATAGGGTGCGGACGCGAGGGTCCTGGGTGTCCTGAACGGCGCACTAACCAAGAAAAGAAAGCAGAAGTGCGACGAAGGCCTCTTGGAAAGTGCTGCATGCCTCCGCCTCAGCAGGGCAATAAAGCCACTTTCCTCGAGGCAAGGGCTGACGTTCGGTCTCCAGGTAGGTACAGAGCATAGCAGCAGGAGCTCCCAAGCAGGCCCTGGACGCACCCTGTTTTACGAGAGAGAACTCCTTTTCTTCCCAGAACCATGCCTACCGTGACGAGAGGCCCGTCACAAAGGGTGTCTCTCGTGTCGTTCAAGGCCCGACCCAGGGAACTTGCAGCCTGGGAAAGACGGCCTGTGCCTTCAGGCCCGCATTGCAAGCCAGACAGGCAGTAAAGGTAACCTGGGGATTCAACAAGCCACACACCACGCAAGGTACACAATGGGCCCTTCCCTGAATCAACGTGTTTACAAAGGGTGTTCTGCCGGGAGCGAACGGCCTCAACCACGGCAGGCTCTCGTTAGGCCTATAAGCGTCTGCCTCTTCCGAAACACCGGAGTGTTGTGTTGCCTGCAGAACTCTGCTTTGGTTGCCGCTGCGGTGCAAGCTGACTTTCTCCGTGAGTAGAGTGACTTTCCAACCGAGGTGCCACAAGGCGTTCTAAGCAGACTTAGTTCCTCAGTGCAGCTGAGAGAAGGTCAGTGTCGAAAACTTCCAGGGCACGGTGGACTGGCTAGAAAGGCGTGCCTGATGCTGTTGGAGTGCCGAGGAATCGTAGCCGTCCCCTTTAAAAGCGCTGGGGGTAGCCCTTGCCTCGGCATACACAGTAGGCCCCTCTCTCAAGGGCCTAGGGTCCTGGGTGTGGCACAGCATGCCCCCAGGGGCCGGGGGTTTTCGCAGGGAAGAGGGTGCACACCCGAAGCGTCTAGGAGTCCTGAAAAGGGCGGCACCGATCAAATAAAGCACTCGAGCGAATAAGACCTCAAAGAGCTCGCTGTGTGCTCCGTTCCTGCAGGGCGACTCAAAGCCTTTCTCGAGGCAGGCCGTCAAGTGGCCGACCCCTCTAGTCCTACAGCCTGACAGGATGAGCGCCCACCACGGAAGCACCCTGATTATATAGAGAAAACTCCTTCTCGTTCCCGAGCCCTGCCTCCAGTGCCTAGAGGCCCGTCAGAAATGGTGTTAATCGGGTAGCTTCAAGGCAGCAGGAATGGAGCTTTCAAAATGGGACTACAGGGCTTCTGCCCTCAGACCCCCGCTTCCAGTCAACACGTAGTGCACCTCCTTGTGCTTTCTAGCAAGTGCACAGGGACACGAGCTACACACTCGCTCCTTCCCTGAATCCACTTTTCTTCGCAGGGTGTTCTGCATGTAGCCAACTCGCTCATCCAAGGAAACCTCTAGGTAGGCTCTATCGGGCCTTAGCCTCTGCTAAAGGCCTGCAGTGTAAGAGGAAGCACTGGACTTTCGTGGCAGCAGGAACGCCAGCTGACTTTCTCCCGTAAGTGTGGTGCCCTCGGCTAAGGGGTCCTCGAAGGCCCGCGAAGCAGACTGTTTTCCTAAGTGCCGCTCAGACATGGGCAATGTAGGCAGAGTTCCTTGACAAGTAGGACGTGAGAGAAGAGTTTCCCTGGAGCTGTTGCAGTGCTGAGGAAAGCTAGCTCTCCCCAGGAGGTGTGCAGTGCGTTGCCCTACACTCGGCATACACAGAGTGACGGGGAAGGGCTTCCAGGCCTGGATGCCGCTGAGCAGGCCAGTGGAGCCTGCCGGTATTCAGTGGTCTTGCAGGGAATAGGGTGCGGACGCGAGGGTCCTGGGTGTCCTGAACGGCGCACTAACCAAGAAAAGAAAGCAGAAGTGCGACGAAGGCCTCTTGGAAAGTGCTGCATGCCTCCGCCTCAGCAGGGCAATAAAGCCACTTTCCTCGAGGCAAGGGCTGACGTTCGGTCTCCAGGTAGGTACAGAGCATAGCAGCAGGAGCTCCCAAGCAGGCCCTGGACGCACCCTGTTTTACGAGAGAGAACTCCTTTTCTTCCCAGAACCATGCCTACCGTGACGAGAGGCCCGTCACAAAGGGTGTCTCTCCGTGTCGTTCAAGGCCCGACCCAGGGAACTTGCAGCCTGGGAAAGACGGCCTGTGCCTTCAGGCCCGCATTGCAAGCCAGACAGGCAGTAAACGTAACCTGGGGATTCAACAAGCCACACACCACGCAAGGTACACAATGGGCCCTTCCCTGAATCAACGTGTTTACGCAGGGTGTTCTGCCGGGAGCGAACGGCCTCAACCACGGCAGGCTCTCGTTAGGCCTATAAGCGTCTGCCTCTTCCGAAACACTGGAGTGTTGTGTTGCCTGCAGAACTCTGCTTTGGTTGCCGCTGCGGTGCAAGCTGACTTTCTCCGTGAGTAGAGTGACTTTCCAACCGAGGTGCCACAAGGCGTTCTAAGCAGACTAGTTCCTCAGTGCAGCTGAGAGAAGGTCAGTGTCGAAAACTTCCAGGGCACGGTGGACTGGCTAGAAAGGCGTGCCTGATGCTGTTGGAGTGCCGAGGAATCGTAGCCGTCCCCTTTAAAAGCGCTGGGGTAGCCCTTGCCTCGGCATGCACAGTAGGCCCCTCTCTCAAGGGCCTAGGGTCCTGGGTGTGGCACAGCATGCCCCCAGGGGCCGGAGGTTTTCGCAGGGAAGAGGGTGCACACCCGAAGCGTCTAGGAGTCCTGAAAAGGGCGGCACCGATCAAATAAAGCACTCGAGTGAATAAGACCTCAAAGAGCTCGCTGTGTGCTGCGTTCCTGCAGGGCGACTCAAAGCCTTTCTCGAGGCAGGCCGTCAAGTGGCCGACCCCTCTAGTCCTACAGCCTGACAGGATGAGCGCCCACCACGGAAGCACCCTGATTATATAGAGAAAACTCCTTCTCGTTCCCGAGCCCTGCCTCCAGTGCCTAGAGGCCCGTCAGAAACGGTGTTAATCGGGTAGCTTCAAGGCAGCAGGAATGGAGCTTTCAAAATGGGACTACAGGGCTTCTGCCCTCAGACCCCCGCTTCCAGTCAACACGTAGTGCACCTCCTTGTGCTTTCTAGCAAGTGCACAGGGACACGAGCTACACACTCGCTCCTTCCCTGAATCCACTTTTCTTCGCAGGGTGTTCTGCATGTAGCCAACTCGCTCATCCAAGGAAACCTCTAGGTAGGCTCTATCGGGCCTTAGCCTCTGCTAAAGGCCTGCAGTGTAAGAGGAAGCACTGGACTTTCGTGGCAGCAGGAACGCCAGCTGACTTTCTCCCGTAAGTGTGGTGCCCTCGGCTAAGGGGTCCTCGAAGGCCCGCGAAGCAGACTGTTTTCCTAAGTGCCGCTCAGACATGGGCAATGTAGGCAGAGTTCCTTGACAAGTAGGACGTGAGAGAAGAGTTTCCCTGGAGCTGTTGCAGTGCTGAGGAAAGCTAGCTCTCCCCAGGAGGTGTGCAGTGCGTTGCCCTACACTCGGCATACACAGAGTGACGGGGAAGGGCTTCCAGGCCTGGATGCCGCTGAGCAGGCCAGTGGAGCCTGCCGGTATTCAGTGGTCTTGCAGGGAATAGGGTGCGGACGCGAGGGTCCTGGGTGTCCTGAACGGCGCACTAACCAAGAAAAGAAAGCAGAAGTGCGACGAAGGCCTCTTGGAAAGTGCTGCATGCCTCCGCCTCAGCAGGGCAATAAAGCCACTTTCCTCGAGGCAAGGGCTGACGTTCGGTCTCCAGGTAGGTACAGAGCATAGCAGCAGGAGCTCCCAAGCAGGCCCTGGACGCACCCTGTTTTACGAGAGAGAACTCCTTTTCTTCCCAGAACCATGCCTACCGTGACGAGAGGCCCGTCACAAAGGGTGTCTCTCCGTGTCGTTCAAGGCCCGACCCAGGGAACTTGCAGCCTGGGAAAGACGGCCTGTGCCTTCAGGCCCGCATTGCAAGCCAGACAGGCAGTAAACGTAACCTGGGGATTCAACAAGCCACACACCACGCAAGGTACACAATGGGCCCTTCCCTGAATCAACGTGTTTACGCAGGGTGTTCTGCCGGGAGCGAACGGCCTCAACCACGGCAGGCTCTCGTTAGGCCTATAAGCGTCTGCCTCTTCCGAAACACCGGAGTGTTGTGTTGCCTGCAGAACTCTGCTTTGGTTGCCGCTGCGGTGCAAGCTGACTTTCTCCGTGAGTAGAGTGACTTTCCAACCGAGGTGCCACAAGGCGTTCTAAGCAGACTAGTTCCTCAGTGCAGCTGAGAGAAGGTCAGTGTCGAAAACTTCCAGGGCACGGTGGACTGGCTAGAAAGGCGTGCCTGATGCTGTTGGAGTGCCGAGGAATCGTAGCCGTCCCCTTTAAAAGCGCTGGGGTAGCCCTTGCCTCGGCATGCACAGTAGGCCCCTCTCTCAAGGGCCTAGGGTCCTGGGTGTGGCACAGCATGCCCCCAGGGGCCGGAGGTTTTCGCAGGGAAGAGGGTGCACACCCGAAGCGTCTAGGAGTCCTGAAAAGGGCGGCACCGATCAAATAAAGCACTCGAGCGAATAAGACCTCAAAGAGCTCGCTGTGTGCTCCGTTCCTGCAGGGCGACTCAAAGCCTTTCTCGAGGCAGGCCGTCAAGTGGCCGACCCCTCTAGTCCTACAGCCTGACAGGATGAGCGCCCACCACGGAAGCACCCTGATTATATAGAGAAAACTCCTTCTCGTTCCCGAGCCCTGCCTCCAGTGCCTAGAGGCCCGTCAGAAATGGTGTTAATCGGGTAGCTTCAAGGCAGCAGGAATGGAGCTTTCAAAATGGGACTACAGGGCTTCTGCCCTCAGACCCCCGCTTCCAGTCAACACGTAGTGCACCTCCTTGTGCTTTCTAGCAAGTGCACAGGGACACGAGCTACACACTCGCTCCTTCCCTGAATCCACTTTTCTTCGCAGGGTGTTCTGCATGTAGCCAACTCGCTCATCCAAGGAAACCTCTAGGTAGGCTCTATCGGGCCTTAGCCTCTGCTAAAGGCCTGCAGTGTAAGAGGAAGCACTGGACTTTCGTGGCAGCAGGAACGCCAGCTGACTTTCTCCCGTAAGTGTGGTGCCCTCGGCTAAGGGGTCCTCGAAGGCCCGCGAAGCAGACTGTTTTCCTAAGTGCCGCTCAGACATGGGCAATGTAGGCAGAGTTCCTTGACAAGTAGGACGTGAGAGAAGAGTTTCCCTGGAGCTGTTGCAGTGCTGAGGAAAGCTAGCTCTCCCCAGGAGGTGTGCAGTGCGTTGCCCTACACTCGGCATACACAGAGTGACGGGGAAGGGCTTCCGGGCCTGGATGCCGCTGAGCAGGCCAGTGGAGCCTGCCGGTATTCAGTGGTCTTGCAGGGAATAGGGTGCGGACGCGAGGGTCCTGGGTGTCCTGAACGGCGCACTAACCAAGAAAAGAAAGCAGAAGTGCGACGAAGGCCTCTTGGAAAGTGCTGCATGCCTCCGCCTCAGCAGGGCAATAAAGCCACTTTCCTCGAGGCAAGGGCTGACGTTCGGTCTCCAGGTAGGTACAGAGCATAGCAGCAGGAGCTCCCAAGCAGGCCCTGGACGCACCCTGTTTTACGAGAGAGAACTCCTTTTCTTCCCAGAACCATGCCTACCGTGACGAGAGGCCCGTCACAAAGGGTGTCTCTCGTGTCGTTCAAGGCCCGACCCAGGGAACTTGCAGCCTGGGAAAGACGGCCTGTGCCTTCAGGCCCGCATTGCAAGCCAGACAGGCAGTAAAGGTAACCTGGGGATTCAACAAGCCACACACCACGCAAGGTACACAATGGGCCCTTCCCTGAATCAACGTGTTTACAAAGGGTGTTCTGCCGGGAGCGAACGGCCTCAACCACGGCAGGCTCTCGTTAGGCCTATAAGCGTCTGCCTCTTCCGAAACACCGGAGTGTTGTGTTGCCTGCAGAACTCTGCTTTGGTTGCCGCTGCGGTGCAAGCTGACTTTCTCCGTGAGTAGAGTGACTTTCCAACCGAGGTGCCACAAGGCGTTCTAAGCAGACTTAGTTCCTCAGTGCAGCTGAGAGAAGGTCAGTGTCGAAAACTTCCAGGGCACGGTGGACTGGCTAGAAAGGCGTGCCTGATGCTGTTGGAGTGCCGAGGAATCGTAGCCGTCCCCTTTAAAAGCGCTGGGGGTAGCCCTTGCCTCGGCATACACAGTAGGCCCCTCTCTCAAGGGCCTAGGGTCCTGGGTGTGGCACAGCATGCCCCCAGGGGCCGGGGGTTTTCGCAGGGAAGAGGGTGCACACCCGAAGCGTCTAGGAGTCCTGAAAAGGGCGGCACCGATCAAATAAAGCACTCGAGCGAATAAGACCTCAAAGAGCTCGCTGTGTGCTCCGTTCCTGCAGGGCGACTCAAAGCCTTTCTCGAGGCAGGCCGTCAAGTGGCCGACCCCTCTAGTCCTACAGCCTGACAGGATGAGCGCCCACCACGGAAGCACCCTGATTATATAGAGAAAACTCCTTCTCGTTCCCGAGCCCTGCCTCCAGTGCCTAGAGGCCCGTCAGAAATGGTGTTAATCGGGTAGCTTCAAGGCAGCAGGAATGGAGCTTTCAAAATGGGACTACAGGGCTTCTGCCCTCAGACCCCCGCTTCCAGTCAACACGTAGTGCACCTCCTTGTGCTTTCTAGCAAGTGCACAGGGACACGAGCTACACACTCGCTCCTTCCCTGAATCCACTTTTCTTCGCAGGGTGTTCTGCATGTAGCCAACTCGCTCATCCAAGGAAACCTCTAGGTAGGCTCTATCGGGCCTTAGCCTCTGCTAAAGGCCTGCAGTGTAAGAGGAAGCACTGGACTTTCGTGGCAGCAGGAACGCCAGCTGACTTTCTCCCGTAAGTGTGGTGCCCTCGGCTAAGGGGTCCTCGAAGGCCCGCGAAGCAGACTGTTTTCCTAAGTGCCGCTCAGACATGGGCAATGTAGGCAGAGTTCCTTGACAAGTAGGACGTGAGAGAAGAGTTTCCCTGGAGCTGTTGCAGTGCTGAGGAAAGCTAGCTCTCCCCAGGAGGTGTGCAGTGCGTTGCCCTACACTCGGCATACACAGAGTGACGGGGAAGGGCTTCCAGGCCTGGATGCCGCTGAGCAGGCCAGTGGAGCCTGCCGGTATTCAGTGGTCTTGCAGGGAATAGGGTGCGGACGCGAGGGTCCTGGGTGTCCTGAACGGCGCACTAACCAAGAAAAGAAAGCAGAAGTGCGACGAAGGCCTCTTGGAAAGTGCTGCATGCCTCCGCCTCAGCAGGGCAATAAAGCCACTTTCCTCGAGGCAAGGGCTGACGTTCGGTCTCCAGGTAGGTACAGAGCATAGCAGCAGGAGCTCCCAAGCAGGCCCTGGACGCACCCTGTTTTACGAGAGAGAACTCCTTTTCTTCCCAGAACCATGCCTACCGTGACGAGAGGCCCGTCACAAAGGGTGTCTCTCCGTGTCGTTCAAGGCCCGACCCAGGGAACTTGCAGCCTGGGAAAGACGGCCTGTGCCTTCAGGCCCGCATTGCAAGCCAGACAGGCAGTAAACGTAACCTGGGGATTCAACAAGCCACACACCACGCAAGGTACACAATGGGCCCTTCCCTGAATCAACGTGTTTACGCAGGGTGTTCTGCCGGGAGCGAACGGCCTCAACCACGGCAGGCTCTCGTTAGGCCTATAAGCGTCTGCCTCTTCCGAAACACCGGAGTGTTGTGTTGCCTGCAGAACTCTGCTTTGGTTGCCGCTGCGGTGCAAGCTGACTTTCTCCGTGAGTAGAGTGACTTTCCAACCGAGGTGCCACAAGGCGTTCTAAGCAGACTAGTTCCTCAGTGCAGCTGAGAGAAGGTCAGTGTCGAAAACTTCCAGGGCACGGTGGACTGGCTAGAAAGGCGTGCCTGATGCTGTTGGAGTGCCGAGGAATCGTAGCCGTCCCCTTTAAAAGCGCTGGGGTAGCCCTTGCCTCGGCATGCACAGTAGGCCCCTCTCTCAAGGGCCTAGGGTCCTGGGTGTGGCACAGCATGCCCCCAGGGGCCGGAGGTTTTCGCAGGGAAGAGGGTGCACACCCGAAGCGTCTAGGAGTCCTGAAAAGGGCGGCACCGATCAAATAAAGCACTCGAGCGAATAAGACCTCAAAGAGCTCGCTGTGTGCTCCGTTCCTGCAGGGCGACTCAAAGCCTTTCTCGAGGCAGGCCGTCAAGTGGCCGACCCCTCTAGTCCTACAGCCTGACAGGATGAGCGCCCACCACGGAAGCACCCTGATTATATAGAGAAAACTCCTTCTCGTTCCCGAGCCCTGCCTCCAGTGCCTAGAGGCCCGTCAGAAATGGTGTTAATCGGGTAGCTTCAAGGCAGCAGGAATGGAGCTTTCAAAATGGGACTACAGGGCTTCTGCCCTCAGACCCCCGCTTCCAGTCAACACGTAGTGCACCTCCTTGTGCTTTCTAGCAAGTGCACAGGGACACGAGCTACACACTCGCTCCTTCCCTGAATCCACTTTTCTTCGCAGGGTGTTCTGCATGTAGCCAACTCGCTCATCCAAGGAAACCTCTAGGTAGGCTCTATCGGGCCTTAGCCTCTGCTAAAGGCCTGCAGTGTAAGAGGAAGCACTGGACTTTCGTGGCAGCAGGAACGCCAGCTGACTTTCTCCCGTAAGTGTGGTGCCCTCGGCTAAGGGGTCCTCGAAGGCCCGCGAAGCAGACTGTTTTCCTAAGTGCCGCTCAGACATGGGCAATGTAGGCAGAGTTCCTTGACAAGTAGGACGTGAGAGAAGAGTTTCCCTGGAGCTGTTGCAGTGCTGAGGAAAGCTAGCTCTCCCCAGGAGGTGTGCAGTGCGTTGCCCTACACTCGGCATACACAGAGTGACGGGGAAGGGCTTCCGGGCCTGGATGCCGCTGAGCAGGCCAGTGGAGCCTGCCGGTATTCAGTGGTCTTGCAGGGAATAGGGTGCGGACGCGAGGGTCCTGGGTGTCCTGAACGGCGCACTAACCAAGAAAAGAAAGCAGAAGTGCGACGAAGGCCTCTTGGAAAGTGCTGCATGCCTCCGCCTCAGCAGGGCAATAAAGCCACTTTCCTCGAGGCAAGGGCTGACGTTCGGTCTCCAGGTAGGTACAGAGCATAGCAGCAGGAGCTCCCAAGCAGGCCCTGGACGCACCCTGTTTTACGAGAGAGAACTCCTTTTCTTCCCAGAACCATGCCTACCGTGACGAGAGGCCCGTCACAAAGGGTGTCTCTCGTGTCGTTCAAGGCCCGACCCAGGGAACTTGCAGCCTGGGAAAGACGGCCTGTGCCTTCAGGCCCGCATTGCAAGCCAGACAGGCAGTAAAGGTAACCTGGGGATTCAACAAGCCACACACCACGCAAGGTACACAATGGGCCCTTCCCTGAATCAACGTGTTTACAAAGGGTGTTCTGCCGGGAGCGAACGGCCTCAACCACGGCAGGCTCTCGTTAGGCCTATAAGCGTCTGCCTCTTCCGAAACACCGGAGTGTTGTGTTGCCTGCAGAACTCTGCTTTGGTTGCCGCTGCGGTGCAAGCTGACTTTCTCCGTGAGTAGAGTGACTTTCCAACCGAGGTGCCACAAGGCGTTCTAAGCAGACTTAGTTCCTCAGTGCAGCTGAGAGAAGGTCAGTGTCGAAAACTTCCAGGGCACGGTGGACTGGCTAGAAAGGCGTGCCTGATGCTGTTGGAGTGCCGAGGAATCGTAGCCGTCCCCTTTAAAAGCGCTGGGGGTAGCCCTTGCCTCGGCATACACAGTAGGCCCCTCTCTCAAGGGCCTAGGGTCCTGGGTGTGGCACAGCATGCCCCCAGGGGCCGGGGGTTTTCGCAGGGAAGAGGGTGCACACCCGAAGCGTCTAGGAGTCCTGAAAAGGGCGGCACCGATCAAATAAAGCACTCGAGCGAATAAGACCTCAAAGAGCTCGCTGTGTGCTCCGTTCCTGCAGGGCGACTCAAAGCCTTTCTCGAGGCAGGCCGTCAAGTGGCCGACCCCTCTAGTCCTACAGCCTGACAGGATGAGCGCCCACCACGGAAGCACCCTGATTATATAGAGAAAACTCCTTCTCGTTCCCGAGCCCTGCCTCCAGTGCCTAGAGGCCCGTCAGAAATGGTGTTAATCGGGTAGCTTCAAGGCAGCAGGAATGGAGCTTTCAAAATGGGACTACAGGGCTTCTGCCCTCAGACCCCCGCTTCCAGTCAACACGTAGTGCACCTCCTTGTGCTTTCTAGCAAGTGCACAGGGACACGAGCTACACACTCGCTCCTTCCCTGAATCCACTTTTCTTCGCAGGGTGTTCTGCATGTAGCCAACTCGCTCATCCAAGGAAACCTCTAGGTAGGCTCTATCGGGCCTTAGCCTCTGCTAAAGGCCTGCAGTGTAAGAGGAAGCACTGGACTTTCGTGGCAGCAGGAACGCCAGCTGACTTTCTCCCGTAAGTGTGGTGCCCTCGGCTAAGGGGTCCTCGAAGGCCCGCGAAGCAGACTGTTTTCCTAAGTGCCGCTCAGACATGGGCAATGTAGGCAGAGTTCCTTGACAAGTAGGACGTGAGAGAAGAGTTTCCCTGGAGCTGTTGCAGTGCTGAGGAAAGCTAGCTCTCCCCAGGAGGTGTGCAGTGCGTTGCCCTACACTCGGCATACACAGAGTGACGGGGAAGGGCTTCCGGGCCTGGATGCCGCTGAGCAGGCCAGTGGAGCCTGCCGGTATTCAGTGGTCTTGCAGGGAATAGGGTGCGGACGCGAGGGTCCTGGGTGTCCTGAACGGCGCACTAACCAAGAAAAGAAAGCAGAAGTGCGACGAAGGCCTCTTGGAAAGTGCTGCATGCCTCCGCCTCAGCAGGGCAATAAAGCCACTTTCCTCGAGGCAAGGGCTGACGTTCGGTCTCCAGGTAGGTACAGAGCATAGCAGCAGGAGCTCCCAAGCAGGCCCTGGACGCACCCTGTTTTACGAGAGAGAACTCCTTTTCTTCCCAGAACCATGCCTACCGTGACGAGAGGCCCGTCACAAAGGGTGTCTCTCGTGTCGTTCAAGGCCCGACCCAGGGAACTTGCAGCCTGGGAAAGACGGCCTGTGCCTTCAGGCCCGCATTGCAAGCCAGACAGGCAGTAAAGGTAACCTGGGGATTCAACAAGCCACACACCACGCAAGGTACACAATGGGCCCTTCCCTGAATCAACGTGTTTACAAAGGGTGTTCTGCCGGGAGCGAACGGCCTCAACCACGGCAGGCTCTCGTTAGGCCTATAAGCGTCTGCCTCTTCCGAAACACCGGAGTGTTGTGTTGCCTGCAGAACTCTGCTTTGGTTGCCGCTGCGGTGCAAGCTGACTTTCTCCGTGAGTAGAGTGACTTTCCAACCGAGGTGCCACAAGGCGTTCTAAGCAGACTTAGTTCCTCAGTGCAGCTGAGAGAAGGTCAGTGTCGAAAACTTCCAGGGCACGGTGGACTGGCTAGAAAGGCGTGCCTGATGCTGTTGGAGTGCCGAGGAATCGTAGCCGTCCCCTTTAAAAGCGCTGGGGGTAGCCCTTGCCTCGGCATACACAGTAGGCCCCTCTCTCAAGGGCCTAGGGTCCTGGGTGTGGCACAGCATGCCCCCAGGGGCCGGGGGTTTTCGCAGGGAAGAGGGTGCACACCCGAAGCGTCTAGGAGTCCTGAAAAGGGCGGCACCGATCAAATAAAGCACTCGAGCGAATAAGACCTCAAAGAGCTCGCTGTGTGCTCCGTTCCTGCAGGGCGACTCAAAGCCTTTCTCGAGGCAGGCCGTCAAGTGGCCGACCCCTCTAGTCCTACAGCCTGACAGGATGAGCGCCCACCACGGAAGCACCCTGATTATATAGAGAAAACTCCTTCTCGTTCCCGAGCCCTGCCTCCAGTGCCTAGAGGCCCGTCAGAAATGGTGTTAATCGGGTAGCTTCAAGGCAGCAGGAATGGAGCTTTCAAAATGGGACTACAGGGCTTCTGCCCTCAGACCCCCGCTTCCAGTCAACACGTAGTGCACCTCCTTGTGCTTTCTAGCAAGTGCACAGGGACACGAGCTACACACTCGCTCCTTCCCTGAATCCACTTTTCTTCGCAGGGTGTTCTGCATGTAGCCAACTCGCTCATCCAAGGAAACCTCTAGGTAGGCTCTATCGGGCCTTAGCCTCTGCTAAAGGCCTGCAGTGTAAGAGGAAGCACTGGACTTTCGTGGCAGCAGGAACGCCAGCTGACTTTCTCCCGTAAGTGTGGTGCCCTCGGCTAAGGGGTCCTCGAAGGCCCGCGAAGCAGACTGTTTTCCTAAGTGCCGCTCAGACATGGGCAATGTAGGCAGAGTTCCTTGACAAGTAGGACGTGAGAGAAGAGTTTCCCTGGAGCTGTTGCAGTGCTGAGGAAAGCTAGCTCTCCCCAGGAGGTGTGCAGTGCGTTGCCCTACACTCGGCATACACAGAGTGACGGGGAAGGGCTTCCGGGCCTGGATGCCGCTGAGCAGGCCAGTGGAGCCTGCCGGTATTCAGTGGTCTTGCAGGGAATAGGGTGCGGACGCGAGGGTCCTGGGTGTCCTGAACGGCGCACTAACCAAGAAAAGAAAGCAGAAGTGCGACGAAGGCCTCTTGGAAAGTGCTGCATGCCTCCGCCTCAGCAGGGCAATAAAGCCACTTTCCTCGAGGCAAGGGCTGACGTTCGGTCTCCAGGTAGGTACAGAGCATAGCAGCAGGAGCTCCCAAGCAGGCCCTGGACGCACCCTGTTTTACGAGAGAGAACTCCTTTTCTTCCCAGAACCATGCCTACCGTGACGAGAGGCCCGTCACAAAGGGTGTCTCTCCGTGTCGTTCAAGGCCCGACCCAGGGAACTTGCAGCCTGGGAAAGACGGCCTGTGCCTTCAGGCCCGCATTGCAAGCCAGACAGGCAGTAAACGTAACCTGGGGATTCAACAAGCCACACACCACGCAAGGTACACAATGGGCCCTTCCCTGAATCAACGTGTTTACGCAGGGTGTTCTGCCGGGAGCGAACGGCCTCAACCACGGCAGGCTCTCGTTAGGCCTATAAGCGTCTGCCTCTTCCGAAACACCGGAGTGTTGTGTTGCCTGCAGAACTCTGCTTTGGTTGCCGCTGCGGTGCAAGCTGACTTTCTCCGTGAGTAGAGTGACTTTCCAACCGAGGTGCCACAAGGCGTTCTAAGCAGACTAGTTCCTCAGTGCAGCTGAGAGAAGGTCAGTGTCGAAAACTTCCAGGGCACGGTGGACTGGCTAGAAAGGCGTGCCTGATGCTGTTGGAGTGCCGAGGAATCGTAGCCGTCCCCTTTAAAAGCGCTGGGGTAGCCCTTGCCTCGGCATGCACAGTAGGCCCCTCTCTCAAGGGCCTAGGGTCCTGGGTGTGGCACAGCATGCCCCCAGGGGCCGGAGGTTTTCGCAGGGAAGAGGGTGCACACCCGAAGCGTCTAGGAGTCCTGAAAAGGGCGGCACCGATCAAATAAAGCACTCGAGCGAATAAGACCTCAAAGAGCTCGCTGTGTGCTCCGTTCCTGCAGGGCGACTCAAAGCCTTTCTCGAGGCAGGCCGTCAAGTGGCCGACCCCTCTAGTCCTACAGCCTGACAGGATGAGCGCCCACCACGGAAGCACCCTGATTATATAGAGAAAACTCCTTCTCGTTCCCGAGCCCTGCCTCCAGTGCCTAGAGGCCCGTCAGAAATGGTGTTAATCGGGTAGCTTCAAGGCAGCAGGAATGGAGCTTTCAAAATGGGACTACAGGGCTTCTGCCCTCAGACCCCCGCTTCCAGTCAACACGTAGTGCACCTCCTTGTGCTTTCTAGCAAGTGCACAGGGACACGAGCTACACACTCGCTCCTTCCCTGAATCCACTTTTCTTCGCAGGGTGTTCTGCATGTAGCCAACTCGCTCATCCAAGGAAACCTCTAGGTAGGCTCTATCGGGCCTTAGCCTCTGCTAAAGGCCTGCAGTGTAAGAGGAAGCACTGGACTTTCGTGGCAGCAGGAACGCCAGCTGACTTTCTCCCGTAAGTGTGGTGCCCTCGGCTAAGGGGTCCTCGAAGGCCCGCGAAGCAGACTGTTTTCCTAAGTGCCGCTCAGACATGGGCAATGTAGGCAGAGTTCCTTGACAAGTAGGACGTGAGAGAAGAGTTTCCCTGGAGCTGTTGCAGTGCTGAGGAAAGCTAGCTCTCCCCAGGAGGTGTGCAGTGCGTTGCCCTACACTCGGCATACACAGAGTGACGGGGAAGGGCTTCCGGGCCTGGATGCCGCTGAGCAGGCCAGTGGAGCCTGCCGGTATTCAGTGGTCTTGCAGGGAATAGGGTGCGGACGCGAGGGTCCTGGGTGTCCTGAACGGCGCACTAACCAAGAAAAGAAAGCAGAAGTGCGACGAAGGCCTCTTGGAAAGTGCTGCATGCCTCCGCCTCAGCAGGGCAATAAAGCCACTTTCCTCGAGGCAAGGGCTGACGTTCGGTCTCCAGGTAGGTACAGAGCATAGCAGCAGGAGCTCCCAAGCAGGCCCTGGACGCACCCTGTTTTACGAGAGAGAACTCCTTTTCTTCCCAGAACCATGCCTACCGTGACGAGAGGCCCGTCACAAAGGGTGTCTCTCGTGTCGTTCAAGGCCCGACCCAGGGAACTTGCAGCCTGGGAAAGATGGCCTGTGCCTTCAGGCCCGCATTGCAAGCCAGACAGGCAGTAAAGGTAACCTGGGGATTCAACAAGCCACACACCACGCAAGGTACACAATGGGCCCTTCCCTGAATCAACGTGTTTACAAAGGGTGTTCTGCCGGGAGCGAACGGCCTCAACCACGGCAGGCTCTCGTTAGGCCTATAAGCGTCTGCCTCTTCCGAAACACTGGAGTGTTGTGTTGCCTGCAGAACTCTGCTTTGGTTGCCGCTGCGGTGCAAGCTGACTTTCTCCGTGAGTAGAGTGACTTTCCAACCGAGGTGCCACAAGGCGTTCTAAGCAGACTTAGTTCCTCAGTGCAGCTGAGAGAAGGTCAGTGTCGAAAACTTCCAGGGCACGGTGGACTGGCTAGAAAGGCGTGCCTGATGCTGTTGGAGTGCCGAGGAATCGTAGCCGTCCCCTTTAAAAGCGCTGGGGGTAGCCCTTGCCTCGGCATACACAGTAGGCCCCTCTCTCAAGGGCCTAGGGTCCTGGGTGTGGCACAGCATGCCCCCAGGGGCCGGGGGTTTTCGCAGGGAAGAGGGTGCACACCCGAAGCGTCTAGGAGTCCTGAAAAGGGCGGCACCGATCAAATAAAGCACTCGAGCGAATAAGACCTCAAAGAGCTCGCTGTGTGCTCCGTTCCTGCAGGGCGACTCAAAGCCTTTCTCGAGGCAGGCCGTCAAGTGGCCGACCCCTCTAGTCCTACAGCCTGACAGGATGAGCGCCCACCACGGAAGCACCCTGATTATATAGAGAAAACTCCTTCTCGTTCCCGAGCCCTGCCTCCAGTGCCTAGAGGCCCGTCAGAAATGGTGTTAATCGGGTAGCTTCAAGGCAGCAGGAATGGAGCTTTCAAAATGGGACTACAGGGCTTCTGCCCTCAGACCCCCGCTTCCAGTCAACACGTAGTGCACCTCCTTGTGCTTTCTAGCAAGTGCACAGGGACACGAGCTACACACTCGCTCCTTCCCTGAATCCACTTTTCTTCGCAGGGTGTTCTGCATGTAGCCAACTCGCTCATCCAAGGAAACCTCTAGGTAGGCTCTATCGGGCCTTAGCCTCTGCTAAAGGCCTGCAGTGTAAGAGGAAGCACTGGACTTTCGTGGCAGCAGGAACGCCAGCTGACTTTCTCCCGTAAGTGTGGTGCCCTCGGCTAAGGGGTCCTCGAAGGCCCGCGAAGCAGACTGTTTTCCTAAGTGCCGCTCAGACATGGGCAATGTAGGCAGAGTTCCTTGACAAGTAGGACGTGAGAGAAGAGTTTCCCTGGAGCTGTTGCAGTGCTGAGGAAAGCTAGCTCTCCCCAGGAGGTGTGCAGTGCGTTGCCCTACACTCGGCATACACAGAGTGACGGGGAAGGGCTTCCGGGCCTGGATGCCGCTGAGCAGGCCAGTGGAGCCTGCCGGTATTCAGTGGTCTTGCAGGGAATAGGGTGCGGACGCGAGGGTCCTGGGTGTCCTGAACGGCGCACTAACCAAGAAAAGAAAGCAGAAGTGCGACGAAGGCCTCTTGGAAAGTGCTGCATGCCTCCGCCTCAGCAGGGCAATAAAGCCACTTTCCTCGAGGCAAGGGCTGACGTTCGGTCTCCAGGTAGGTACAGAGCATAGCAGCAGGAGCTCCCAAGCAGGCCCTGGACGCACCCTGTTTTACGAGAGAGAACTCCTTTTCTTCCCAGAACCATGCCTACCGTGACGAGAGGCCCGTCACAAAGGGTGTCTCTCCGTGTCGTTCAAGGCCCGACCCAGGGAACTTGCAGCCTGGGAAAGACGGCCTGTGCCTTCAGGCCCGCATTGCAAGCCAGACAGGCAGTAAACGTAACCTGGGGATTCAACAAGCCACACACCACGCAAGGTACACAATGGGCCCTTCCCTGAATCAACGTGTTTACGCAGGGTGTTCTGCCGGGAGCGAACGGCCTCAACCACGGCAGGCTCTCGTTAGGCCTATAAGCGTCTGCCTCTTCCGAAACACCGGAGTGTTGTGTTGCCTGCAGAACTCTGCTTTGGTTGCCGCTGCGGTGCAAGCTGACTTTCTCCGTGAGTAGAGTGACTTTCCAACCGAGGTGCCACAAGGCGTTCTAAGCAGACTAGTTCCTCAGTGCAGCTGAGAGAAGGTCAGTGTCGAAAACTTCCAGGGCACGGTGGACTGGCTAGAAAGGCGTGCCTGATGCTGTTGGAGTGCCGAGGAATCGTAGCCGTCCCCTTTAAAAGCGCTGGGGTAGCCCTTGCCTCGGCATGCACAGTAGGCCCCTCTCTCAAGGGCCTAGGGTCCTGGGTGTGGCACAGCATGCCCCCAGGGGCCGGAGGTTTTCGCAGGGAAGAGGGTGCACACCCGAAGCGTCTAGGAGTCCTGAAAAGGGCGGCACCGATCAAATAAAGCACTCGAGCGAATAAGACCTCAAAGAGCTCGCTGTGTGCTCCGTTCCTGCAGGGCGACTCAAAGCCTTTCTCGAGGCAGGCCGTCAAGTGGCCGACCCCTCTAGTCCTACAGCCTGACAGGATGAGCGCCCACCACGGAAGCACCCTGATTATATAGAGAAAACTCCTTCTCGTTCCCGAGCCCTGCCTCCAGTGCCTAGAGGCCCGTCAGAAATGGTGTTAATCGGGTAGCTTCAAGGCAGCAGGAATGGAGCTTTCAAAATGGGACTACAGGGCTTCTGCCCTCAGACCCCCGCTTCCAGTCAACACGTAGTGCACCTCCTTGTGCTTTCTAGCAAGTGCACAGGGACACGAGCTACACACTCGCTCCTTCCCTGAATCCACTTTTCTTCGCAGGGTGTTCTGCATGTAGCCAACTCGCTCATCCAAGGAAACCTCTAGGTAGGCTCTATCGGGCCTTAGCCTCTGCTAAAGGCCTGCAGTGTAAGAGGAAGCACTGGACTTTCGTGGCAGCAGGAACGCCAGCTGACTTTCTCCCGTAAGTGTGGTGCCCTCGGCTAAGGGGTCCTCGAAGGCCCGCGAAGCAGACTGTTTTCCTAAGTGCCGCTCAGACATGGGCAATGTAGGCAGAGTTCCTTGACAAGTAGGACGTGAGAGAAGAGTTTCCCTGGAGCTGTTGCAGTGCTGAGGAAAGCTAGCTCTCCCCAGGAGGTGTGCAGTGCGTTGCCCTACACTCGGCATACACAGAGTGACGGGGAAGGGCTTCCGGGCCTGGATGCCGCTGAGCAGGCCAGTGGAGCCTGCCGGTATTCAGTGGTCTTGCAGGGAATAGGGTGCGGACGCGAGGGTCCTGGGTGTCCTGAACGGCGCACTAACCAAGAAAAGAAAGCAGAAGTGCGACGAAGGCCTCTTGGAAAGTGCTGCATGCCTCCGCCTCAGCAGGGCAATAAAGCCACTTTCCTCGAGGCAAGGGCTGACGTTCGGTCTCCAGGTAGGTACAGAGCATAGCAGCAGGAGCTCCCAAGCAGGCCCTGGACGCACCCTGTTTTACGAGAGAGAACTCCTTTTCTTCCCAGAACCATGCCTACCGTGACGAGAGGCCCGTCACAAAGGGTGTCTCTCGTGTCGTTCAAGGCCCGACCCAGGGAACTTGCAGCCTGGGAAAGACGGCCTGTGCCTTCAGGCCCGCATTGCAAGCCAGACAGGCAGTAAAGGTAACCTGGGGATTCAACAAGCCACACACCACGCAAGGTACACAATGGGCCCTTCCCTGAATCAACGTGTTTACAAAGGGTGTTCTGCCGGGAGCGAACGGCCTCAACCACGGCAGGCTCTCGTTAGGCCTATAAGCGTCTGCCTCTTCCGAAACACTGGAGTGTTGTGTTGCCTGCAGAACTCTGCTTTGGTTGCCGCTGCGGTGCAAGCTGACTTTCTCCGTGAGTAGAGTGACTTTCCAACCGAGGTGCCACAAGGCGTTCTAAGCAGACTTAGTTCCTCAGTGCAGCTGAGAGAAGGTCAGTGTCGAAAACTTCCAGGGCACGGTGGACTGGCTAGAAAGGCGTGCCTGATGCTGTTGGAGTGCCGAGGAATCGTAGCCGTCCCCTTTAAAAGCGCTGGGGGTAGCCCTTGCCTCGGCATACACAGTAGGCCCCTCTCTCAAGGGCCTAGGGTCCTGGGTGTGGCACAGCATGCCCCCAGGGGCCGGGGGTTTTCGCAGGGAAGAGGGTGCACACCCGAAGCGTCTAGGAGTCCTGAAAAGGGCGGCACCGATCAAATAAAGCACTCGAGCGAATAAGACCTCAAAGAGCTCGCTGTGTGCTCCGTTCCTGCAGGGCGACTCAAAGCCTTTCTCGAGGCAGGCCGTCAAGTGGCCGACCCCTCTAGTCCTACAGCCTGACAGGATGAGCGCCCACCACGGAAGCACCCTGATTATATAGAGAAAACTCCTTCTCGTTCCCGAGCCCTGCCTCCAGTGCCTAGAGGCCCGTCAGAAATGGTGTTAATCGGGTAGCTTCAAGGCAGCAGGAATGGAGCTTTCAAAATGGGACTACAGGGCTTCTGCCCTCAGACCCCCGCTTCCAGTCAACACGTAGTGCACCTCCTTGTGCTTTCTAGCAAGTGCACAGGGACACGAGCTACACACTCGCTCCTTCCCTGAATCCACTTTTCTTCGCAGGGTGTTCTGCATGTAGCCAACTCGCTCATCCAAGGAAACCTCTAGGTAGGCTCTATCGGGCCTTAGCCTCTGCTAAAGGCCTGCAGTGTAAGAGGAAGCACTGGACTTTCGTGGCAGCAGGAACGCCAGCTGACTTTCTCCCGTAAGTGTGGTGCCCTCGGCTAAGGGGTCCTCGAAGGCCCGCGAAGCAGACTGTTTTCCTAAGTGCCGCTCAGACATGGGCAATGTAGGCAGAGTTCCTTGACAAGTAGGACGTGAGAGAAGAGTTTCCCTGGAGCTGTTGCAGTGCTGAGGAAAGCTAGCTCTCCCCAGGAGGTGTGCAGTGCGTTGCCCTACACTCGGCATACACAGAGTGACGGGGAAGGGCTTCCGGGCCTGGATGCCGCTGAGCAGGCCAGTGGAGCCTGCCGGTATTCAGTGGTCTTGCAGGGAATAGGGTGCGGACGCGAGGGTCCTGGGTGTCCTGAACGGCGCACTAACCAAGAAAAGAAAGCAGAAGTGCGACGAAGGCCTCTTGGAAAGTGCTGCATGCCTCCGCCTCAGCAGGGCAATAAAGCCACTTTCCTCGAGGCAAGGGCTGACGTTCGGTCTCCAGGTAGGTACAGAGCATAGCAGCAGGAGCTCCCAAGCAGGCCCTGGACGCACCCTGTTTTACGAGAGAGAACTCCTTTTCTTCCCAGAACCATGCCTACCGTGACGAGAGGCCCGTCACAAAGGGTGTCTCTCCGTGTCGTTCAAGGCCCGACCCAGGGAACTTGCAGCCTGGGAAAGACGGCCTGTGCCTTCAGGCCCGCATTGCAAGCCAGACAGGCAGTAAACGTAACCTGGGGATTCAACAAGCCACACACCACGCAAGGTACACAATGGGCCCTTCCCTGAATCAACGTGTTTACGCAGGGTGTTCTGCCGGGAGCGAACGGCCTCAACCACGGCAGGCTCTCGTTAGGCCTATAAGCGTCTGCCTCTTCCGAAACACCGGAGTGTTGTGTTGCCTGCAGAACTCTGCTTTGGTTGCCGCTGCGGTGCAAGCTGACTTTCTCCGTGAGTAGAGTGACTTTCCAACCGAGGTGCCACAAGGCGTTCTAAGCAGACTAGTTCCTCAGTGCAGCTGAGAGAAGGTCAGTGTCGAAAACTTCCAGGGCACGGTGGACTGGCTAGAAAGGCGTGCCTGATGCTGTTGGAGTGCCGAGGAATCGTAGCCGTCCCCTTTAAAAGCGCTGGGGTAGCCCTTGCCTCGGCATGCACAGTAGGCCCCTCTCTCAAGGGCCTAGGGTCCTGGGTGTGGCACAGCATGCCCCCAGGGGCCGGAGGTTTTCGCAGGGAAGAGGGTGCACACCCGAAGCGTCTAGGAGTCCTGAAAAGGGCGGCACCGATCAAATAAAGCACTCGAGCGAATAAGACCTCAAAGAGCTCGCTGTGTGCTCCGTTCCTGCAGGGCGACTCAAAGCCTTTCTCGAGGCAGGCCGTCAAGTGGCCGACCCCTCTAGTCCTACAGCCTGACAGGATGAGCGCCCACCACGGAAGCACCCTGATTATATAGAGAAAACTCCTTCTCGTTCCCGAGCCCTGCCTCCAGTGCCTAGAGGCCCGTCAGAAATGGTGTTAATCGGGTAGCTTCAAGGCAGCAGGAATGGAGCTTTCAAAATGGGACTACAGGGCTTCTGCCCTCAGACCCCCGCTTCCAGTCAACACGTAGTGCACCTCCTTGTGCTTTCTAGCAAGTGCACAGGGACACGAGCTACACACTCGCTCCTTCCCTGAATCCACTTTTCTTCGCAGGGTGTTCTGCATGTAGCCAACTCGCTCATCCAAGGAAACCTCTAGGTAGGCTCTATCGGGCCTTAGCCTCTGCTAAAGGCCTGCAGTGTAAGAGGAAGCACTGGACTTTCGTGGCAGCAGGAACGCCAGCTGACTTTCTCCCGTAAGTGTGGTGCCCTCGGCTAAGGGGTCCTCGAAGGCCCGCGAAGCAGACTGTTTTCCTAAGTGCCGCTCAGACATGGGCAATGTAGGCAGAGTTCCTTGACAAGTAGGACGTGAGAGAAGAGTTTCCCTGGAGCTGTTGCAGTGCTGAGGAAAGCTAGCTCTCCCCAGGAGGTGTGCAGTGCGTTGCCCTACACTCGGCATACACAGAGTGACGGGGAAGGGCTTCCGGGCCTGGATGCCGCTGAGCAGGCCAGTGGAGCCTGCCGGTATTCAGTGGTCTTGCAGGGAATAGGGTGCGGACGCGAGGGTCCTGGGTGTCCTGAACGGCGCACTAACCAAGAAAAGAAAGCAGAAGTGCGACGAAGGCCTCTTGGAAAGTGCTGCATGCCTCCGCCTCAGCAGGGCAATAAAGCCACTTTCCTCGAGGCAAGGGCTGACGTTCGGTCTCCAGGTAGGTACAGAGCATAGCAGCAGGAGCTCCCAAGCAGGCCCTGGACGCACCCTGTTTTACGAGAGAGAACTCCTTTTCTTCCCAGAACCATGCCTACCGTGACGAGAGGCCCGTCACAAAGGGTGTCTCTCGTGTCGTTCAAGGCCCGACCCAGGGAACTTGCAGCCTGGGAAAGACGGCCTGTGCCTTCAGGCCCGCATTGCAAGCCAGACAGGCAGTAAAGGTAACCTGGGGATTCAACAAGCCACACACCACGCAAGGTACACAATGGGCCCTTCCCTGAATCAACGTGTTTACAAAGGGTGTTCTGCCGGGAGCGAACGGCCTCAACCACGGCAGGCTCTCGTTAGGCCTATAAGCGTCTGCCTCTTCCGAAACACTGGAGTGTTGTGTTGCCTGCAGAACTCTGCTTTGGTTGCCGCTGCGGTGCAAGCTGACTTTCTCCGTGAGTAGAGTGACTTTCCAACCGAGGTGCCACAAGGCGTTCTAAGCAGACTTAGTTCCTCAGTGCAGCTGAGAGAAGGTCAGTGTCGAAAACTTCCAGGGCACGGTGGACTGGCTAGAAAGGCGTGCCTGATGCTGTTGGAGTGCCGAGGAATCGTAGCCGTCCCCTTTAAAAGCGCTGGGGGTAGCCCTTGCCTCGGCATACACAGTAGGCCCCTCTCTCAAGGGCCTAGGGTCCTGGGTGTGGCACAGCATGCCCCCAGGGGCCGGGGGTTTTCGCAGGGAAGAGGGTGCACACCCGAAGCGTCTAGGAGTCCTGAAAAGGGCGGCACCGATCAAATAAAGCACTCGAGCGAATAAGACCTCAAAGAGCTCGCTGTGTGCTCCGTTCCTGCAGGGCGACTCAAAGCCTTTCTCGAGGCAGGCCGTCAAGTGGCCGACCCCTCTAGTCCTACAGCCTGACAGGATGAGCGCCCACCACGGAAGCACCCTGATTATATAGAGAAAACTCCTTCTCGTTCCCGAGCCCTGCCTCCAGTGCCTAGAGGCCCGTCAGAAATGGTGTTAATCGGGTAGCTTCAAGGCAGCAGGAATGGAGCTTTCAAAATGGGACTACAGGGCTTCTGCCCTCAGACCCCCGCTTCCAGTCAACACGTAGTGCACCTCCTTGTGCTTTCTAGCAAGTGCACAGGGACACGAGCTACACACTCGCTCCTTCCCTGAATCCACTTTTCTTCGCAGGGTGTTCTGCATGTAGCCAACTCGCTCATCCAAGGAAACCTCTAGGTAGGCTCTATCGGGCCTTAGCCTCTGCTAAAGGCCTGCAGTGTAAGAGGAAGCACTGGACTTTCGTGGCAGCAGGAACGCCAGCTGACTTTCTCCCGTAAGTGTGGTGCCCTCGGCTAAGGGGTCCTCGAAGGCCCGCGAAGCAGACTGTTTTCCTAAGTGCCGCTCAGACATGGGCAATGTAGGCAGAGTTCCTTGACAAGTAGGACGTGAGAGAAGAGTTTCCCTGGAGCTGTTGCAGTGCTGAGGAAAGCTAGCTCTCCCCAGGAGGTGTGCAGTGCGTTGCCCTACACTCGGCATACACAGAGTGACGGGGAAGGGCTTCCGGGCCTGGATGCCGCTGAGCAGGCCAGTGGAGCCTGCCGGTATTCAGTGGTCTTGCAGGGAATAGGGTGCGGACGCGAGGGTCCTGGGTGTCCTGAACGGCGCACTAACCAAGAAAAGAAAGCAGAAGTGCGACGAAGGCCTCTTGGAAAGTGCTGCATGCCTCCGCCTCAGCAGGGCAATAAAGCCACTTTCCTCGAGGCAAGGGCTGACGTTCGGTCTCCAGGTAGGTACAGAGCATAGCAGCAGGAGCTCCCAAGCAGGCCCTGGACGCACCCTGTTTTACGAGAGAGAACTCCTTTTCTTCCCAGAACCATGCCTACCGTGACGAGAGGCCCGTCACAAAGGGTGTCTCTCGTGTCGTTCAAGGCCCGACCCAGGGAACTTGCAGCCTGGGAAAGACGGCCTGTGCCTTCAGGCCCGCATTGCAAGCCAGACAGGCAGTAAAGGTAACCTGGGGATTCAACAAGCCACACACCACGCAAGGTACACAATGGGCCCTTCCCTGAATCAACGTGTTTACAAAGGGTGTTCTGCCGGGAGCGAACGGCCTCAACCACGGCAGGCTCTCGTTAGGCCTATAAGCGTCTGCCTCTTCCGAAACACTGGAGTGTTGTGTTGCCTGCAGAACTCTGCTTTGGTTGCCGCTGCGGTGCAAGCTGACTTTCTCCGTGAGTAGAGTGACTTTCCAACCGAGGTGCCACAAGGCGTTCTAAGCAGACTTAGTTCCTCAGTGCAGCTGAGAGAAGGTCAGTGTCGAAAACTTCCAGGGCACGGTGGACTGGCTAGAAAGGCGTGCCTGATGCTGTTGGAGTGCCGAGGAATCGTAGCCGTCCCCTTTAAAAGCGCTGGGGGTAGCCCTTGCCTCGGCATACACAGTAGGCCCCTCTCTCAAGGGCCTAGGGTCCTGGGTGTGGCACAGCATGCCCCCAGGGGCCGGGGGTTTTCGCAGGGAAGAGGGTGCACACCCGAAGCGTCTAGGAGTCCTGAAAAGGGCGGCACCGATCAAATAAAGCACTCGAGCGAATAAGACCTCAAAGAGCTCGCTGTGTGCTCCGTTCCTGCAGGGCGACTCAAAGCCTTTCTCGAGGCAGGCCGTCAAGTGGCCGACCCCTCTAGTCCTACAGCCTGACAGGATGAGCGCCCACCACGGAAGCACCCTGATTATATAGAGAAAACTCCTTCTCGTTCCCGAGCCCTGCCTCCAGTGCCTAGAGGCCCGTCAGAAATGGTGTTAATCGGGTAGCTTCAAGGCAGCAGGAATGGAGCTTTCAAAATGGGACTACAGGGCTTCTGCCCTCAGACCCCCGCTTCCAGTCAACACGTAGTGCACCTCCTTGTGCTTTCTAGCAAGTGCACAGGGACACGAGCTACACACTCGCTCCTTCCCTGAATCCACTTTTCTTCGCAGGGTGTTCTGCATGTAGCCAACTCGCTCATCCAAGGAAACCTCTAGGTAGGCTCTATCGGGCCTTAGCCTCTGCTAAAGGCCTGCAGTGTAAGAGGAAGCACTGGACTTTCGTGGCAGCAGGAACGCCAGCTGACTTTCTCCCGTAAGTGTGGTGCCCTCGGCTAAGGGGTCCTCGAAGGCCCGCGAAGCAGACTGTTTTCCTAAGTGCCGCTCAGACATGGGCAATGTAGGCAGAGTTCCTTGACAAGTAGGACGTGAGAGAAGAGTTTCCCTGGAGCTGTTGCAGTGCTGAGGAAAGCTAGCTCTCCCCAGGAGGTGTGCAGCGCGTTGCCCTACACTCGGCATACACAGAGTGACGGGGAAGGGCTTCCGGGCCTGGATGCCGCTGAGCAGGCCAGTGGAGCCTGCCGGTATTCAGTGGTCTTGCAGGGAATAGGGTGCGGACGCGAGGGTCCTGGGTGTCCTGAACGGCGCACTAACCAAGAAAAGAAAGCAGAAGTGCGACGAAGGCCTCTTGGAAAGTGCTGCATGCCTCCGCCTCAGCAGGGCAATAAAGCCACTTTCCTCGAGGCAAGGGCTGACGTTCGGTCTCCAGGTAGGTACAGAGCATAGCAGCAGGAGCTCCCAAGCAGGCCCTGGACGCACCCTGTTTTACGAGAGAGAACTCCTTTTCTTCCCAGAACCATGCCTACCGTGACGAGAGGCCCGTCACAAAGGGTGTCTCTCGTGTCGTTCAAGGCCCGACCCAGGGAACTTGCAGCCTGGGAAAGACGGCCTGTGCCTTCAGGCCCGCATTGCAAGCCAGACAGGCAGTAAAGGTAACCTGGGGATTCAACAAGCCACACACCACGCAAGGTACACAATGGGCCCTTCCCTGAATCAACGTGTTTACAAAGGGTGTTCTGCCGGGAGCGAACGGCCTCAACCACGGCAGGCTCTCGTTAGGCCTATAAGCGTCTGCCTCTTCCGAAACACTGGAGTGTTGTGTTGCCTGCAGAACTCTGCTTTGGTTGCCGCTGCGGTGCAAGCTGACTTTCTCCGTGAGTAGAGTGACTTTCCAACCGAGGTGCCACAAGGCGTTCTAAGCAGACTTAGTTCCTCAGTGCAGCTGAGAGAAGGTCAGTGTCGAAAACTTCCAGGGCACGGTGGACTGGCTAGAAAGGCGTGCCTGATGCTGTTGGAGTGCCGAGGAATCGTAGCCGTCCCCTTTAAAAGCGCTGGGGGTAGCCCTTGCCTCGGCATACACAGTAGGCCCCTCTCTCAAGGGCCTAGGGTCCTGGGTGTGGCACAGCATGCCCCCAGGGGCCGGGGGTTTTCGCAGGGAAGAGGGTGCACACCCGAAGCGTCTAGGAGTCCTGAAAAGGGCGGCACCGATCAAATAAAGCACTCGAGCGAATAAGACCTCAAAGAGCTCGCTGTGTGCTCCGTTCCTGCAGGGCGACTCAAAGCCTTTCTCGAGGCAGGCCGTCAAGTGGCCGACCCCTCTAGTCCTACAGCCTGACAGGATGAGCGCCCACCACGGAAGCACCCTGATTATATAGAGAAAACTCCTTCTCGTTCCCGAGCCCTGCCTCCAGTGCCTAGAGGCCCGTCAGAAATGGTGTTAATCGGGTAGCTTCAAGGCAGCAGGAATGGAGCTTTCAAAATGGGACTACAGGGCTTCTGCCCTGAGACCCCCGCTTCCAGTCAACACGTAGTGCACCTCCTTGTGCTTTCTAGCAAGTGCACAGGGACACGAGCTACACACTCGCTCCTTCCCTGAATCCACTTTTCTTCGCAGGGTGTTCTGCATGTAGCCAACTCGCTCATCCAAGGAAACCTCTAGGTAGGCTCTATCGGGCCTTAGCCTCTGCTAAAGGCCTGCAGTGTAAGAGGAAGCACTGGACTTTCGTGGCAGCAGGAACGCCAGCTGACTTTCTCCCGTAAGTGTGGTGCCCTCGGCTAAGGGGTCCTCGAAGGCCCGCGAAGCAGACTGTTTTCCTAAGTGCCGCTCAGACATGGGCAATGTAGGCAGAGTTCCTTGACAAGTAGGACGTGAGAGAAGAGTTTCCCTGGAGCTGTTGCAGTGCTGAGGAAAGCTAGCTCTCCCCAGGAGGTGTGCAGTGCGTTGCCCTACACTCGGCATACACAGAGTGACGGGGAAGGGCTTCCGGGCCTGGATGCCGCTGAGCAGGCCAGTGGAGCCTGCCGGTATTCAGTGGTCTTGCAGGGAATAGGGTGCGGACGCGAGGGTCCTGGGTGTCCTGAACGGCGCACTAACCAAGAAAAGAAAGCAGAAGTGCGACGAAGGCCTCTTGGAAAGTGCTGCATGCCTCCGCCTCAGCAGGGCAATAAAGCCACTTTCCTCGAGGCAAGGGCTGACGTTCGGTCTCCAGGTAGGTACAGAGCATAGCAGCAGGAGCTCCCAAGCAGGCCCTGGACGCACCCTGTTTTACGAGAGAGAACTCCTTTTCTTCCCAGAACCATGCCTACCGTGACGAGAGGCCCGTCACAAAGGGTGTCTCTCCGTGTCGTTCAAGGCCCGACCCAGGGAACTTGCAGCCTGGGAAAGACGGCCTGTGCCTTCAGGCCCGCATTGCAAGCCAGACAGGCAGTAAACGTAACCTGGGGATTCAACAAGCCACACACCACGCAAGGTACACAATGGGCCCTTCCCTGAATCAACGTGTTTACGCAGGGTGTTCTGCCGGGAGCGAACGGCCTCAACCACGGCAGGCTCTCGTTAGGCCTATAAGCGTCTGCCTCTTCCGAAACACCGGAGTGTTGTGTTGCCTGCAGAACTCTGCTTTGGTTGCCGCTGCGGTGCAAGCTGACTTTCTCCGTGAGTAGAGTGACTTTCCAACCGAGGTGCCACAAGGCGTTCTAAGCAGACTTAGTTCCTCAGTGCAGCTGAGAGAAGGTCAGTGTCGAAAACTTCCAGGGCACGGTGGACTGGCTAGAAAGGCGTGCCTGATGCTGTTGGAGTGCCGAGGAATCGTAGCCGTCCCCTTTAAAAGCGCTGGGGGTAGCCCTTGCCTCGGCATGCACAGTAGGCCCCTCTCTCAAGGGCCTAGGGTCCTGGGTGTGGCACAGCATGCCCCCAGGGGCCGGGGGTTTTCGCAGGGAAGAGGGTGCACACCCGAAGCGTCTAGGAGTCCTGAAAAGGGCGGCACCGATCAAATAAAGCACTCGAGCGAATAAGACCTCAAAGAGCTCGCTGTGTGCTCCGTTCCTGCAGGGCGACTCAAAGCCTTTCTCGAGGCAGGCCGTCAAGTGGCCGACCCCTCTAGTCCTACAGCCTGACAGGATGAGCGCCCACCACGGAAGCACCCTGATTATATAGAGAAAACTCCTTCTCATTCCCGAGCCCTGCCTCCAGTGCCTAGAGGCCCGTCAGAAACGGTGTTAATCGGGTAGCTTCAAGGCAGCAGGAATGGAGCTTTCAAAATGGGACTACAGGGCTTCTGCCCTCAGACCCCCGCTTCCAGTCAACACGTAGTGCACCTCCTTGTGCTTTCTAGCAAGTGCACAGGGACACGAGCTACACACTCGCTCCTTCCCTGAATCCACTTTTCTTCGCAGGGTGTTCTGCATGTAGCCAACTCGCTCATCCAAGGAAACCTCTAGGTAGGCTCTATCGGGCCTTAGCCTCTGCTAAAGGCCTGCAGTGTAAGAGGAAGCACTGGACTTTCGTGGCAGCAGGAACGCCAGCTGACTTTCTCCCGTAAGTGTGGTGCCCTCGGCTAAGGGGTCCTCGAAGGCCCGCGAAGCAGACTGTTTTCCTAAGTGCCGCTCAGACATGGGCAATGTAGGCAGAGTTCCTTGACAAGTAGGACGTGAGAGAAGAGTTTCCCTGGAGCTGTTGCAGTGCTGAGGAAAGCTAGCTCTCCCCAGGAGGTGTGCAGTGCGTTGCCCTACACTCGGCATACACAGAGTGACGGGGAAGGGCTTCCGGGCCTGGATGCCGCTGAGCAGGCCAGTGGAGCCTGCCGGTATTCAGTGGTCTTGCAGGGAATAGGGTGCGGACGCGAGGGTCCTGGGTGTCCTGAACGGCGCACTAACCAAGAAAAGAAAGAAGTGCGACGAAGGCCTCTTGGAAAGTGCTCCATGCCTCCGCTTCAGCAGGGCAATAAAGCCACTTTCCTCGAGGCAAGGGCTGACGTTCGGTCTCCAGGTAGGTACAGAGCATAGCAGCAGGAGCTCCCAAGCAGGCCCTGGACGCACCCTGTTTTACGAGAGAGAACTCCTTTTCTTCCCAGAACCATGCCTACCGTGACGAGAGGCCCGTCACAAAGGGTGTCTCTCGTGTCGTTCAAGGCCCGACCCAGGGAACTTGCAGCCTGGGAAAGACGGCCTGTGCCTTCAGGCCCGCATTGCAAGCCAGACAGGCAGTAAAGGTAACCTGGGGATTCAACAAGCCACACACCACGCAAGGTACACAATGGGCCCTTCCCTGAATCAACGTGTTTACAAAGGGTGTTCTGCCGGGAGCGAACGGCCTCAACCACGGCAGGCTCTCGTTAGGCCTATAAGCGTCTGCCTCTTCCGAAACACCGGAGTGTTGTGTTGCCTGCAGAACTCTGCTTTGGTTGCCGCTGCGGTGCAAGCTGACTTTCTCCGTGAGTAGAGTGACTTTCCAACCGAGGTGCCACAAGGCGTTCTAAGCAGACTTAGTTCCTCAGTGCAGCTGAGAGAAGGTCAGTGTCGAAAACTTCCAGGGCACGGTGGACTGGCTAGAAAGGCGTGCCTGATGCTGTTGGAGTGCCGAGGAATCGTAGCCGTCCCCTTTAAAAGCGCTGGGGGTAGCCCTTGCCTCGGCATACACAGTAGGCCCCTCTCTCAAGGGCCTAGGGTCCTGGGTGTGGCACAGCATGCCCCCAGGGGCCGGGGGTTTTCGCAGGGAAGAGGGTGCACACCCGAAGCGTCTAGGAGTCCTGAAAAGGGCGGCACCGATCAAATAAAGCACTCGAGCGAATAAGACCTCAAAGAGCTCGCTGTGTGCTCCGTTCCTGCAGGGCGACTCAAAGCCTTTCTCGAGGCAGGCCGTCAAGTGGCCGACCCCTCTAGTCCTACAGCCTGACAGGATGAGCGCCCACCACGGAAGCACCCTGATTATATAGAGAAAACTCCTTCTCGTTCCCGAGCCCTGCCTCCAGTGCCTAGAGGCCCGTCAGAAATGGTGTTAATCGGGTAGCTTCAAGGCAGCAGGAATGGAGCTTTCAAAATGGGACTACAGGGCTTCTGCCCTCAGACCCCCGCTTCCAGTCAACACGTAGTGCACCTCCTTGTGCTTTCTAGCAAGTGCACAGGGACACGAGCTACACACTCGCTCCTTCCCTGAATCCACTTTTCTTCGCAGGGTGTTCTGCATGTAGCCAACTCGCTCATCCAAGGAAACCTCTAGGTAGGCTCTATCGGGCCTTAGCCTCTGCTAAAGGCCTGCAGTGTAAGAGGAAGCACTGGACTTTCGTGGCAGCAGGAACGCCAGCTGACTTTCTCCCGTAAGTGTGGTGCCCTCGGCTAAGGGGTCCTCGAAGGCCCGCGAAGCAGACTGTTTTCCTAAGTGCCGCTCAGACATGGGCAATGTAGGCAGAGTTCCTTGACAAGTAGGACGTGAGAGAAGAGTTTCCCTGGAGCTGTTGCAGTGCTGAGGAAAGCTAGCTCTCCCCAGGAGGTGTGCAGTGCGTTGCCCTACACTCGGCATACACAGAGTGACGGGGAAGGGCTTCCGGGCCTGGATGCCGCTGAGCAGGCCAGTGGAGCCTGCCGGTATTCAGTGGTCTTGCAGGGAATAGGGTGCGGACGCGAGGGTCCTGGGTGTCCTGAACGGCGCACTAACCAAGAAAAGAAAGCAGAAGTGCGACGAAGGCCTCTTGGAAAGTGCTGCATGCCTCCGCCTCAGCAGGGCAATAAAGCCACTTTCCTCGAGGCAAGGGCTGACGTTCGGTCTCCAGGTAGGTACAGAGCATAGCAGCAGGAGCTCCCAAGCAGGCCCTGGACGCACCCTGTTTTACGAGAGAGAACTCCTTTTCTTCCCAGAACCATGCCTACCGTGACGAGAGGCCCGTCACAAAGGGTGTCTCTCGTGTCGTTCAAGGCCCGACCCAGGGAACTTGCAGCCTGGGAAAGACGGCCTGTGCCTTCAGGCCCGCATTGCAAGCCAGACAGGCAGTAAAGGTAACCTGGGGATTCAACAAGCCACACACCACGCAAGGTACACAATGGGCCCTTCCCTGAATCAACGTGTTTACAAAGGGTGTTCTGCCGGGAGCGAACGGCCTCAACCACGGCAGGCTCTCGTTAGGCCTATAAGCGTCTGCCTCTTCCGAAACACTGGAGTGTTGTGTTGCCTGCAGAACTCTGCTTTGGTTGCCGCTGCGGTGCAAGCTGACTTTCTCCGTGAGTAGAGTGACTTTCCAACCGAGGTGCCACAAGGCGTTCTAAGCAGACTTAGTTCCTCAGTGCAGCTGAGAGAAGGTCAGTGTCGAAAACTTCCAGGGCATGGTGGACTGGCTAGAAAGGCGTGCCTGATGCTGTTGGAGTGCCGAGGAATCGTAGCCGTCCCCTTTAAAAGCGCTGGGGGTAGCCCTTGCCTCGGCATACACAGTAGGCCCCTCTCTCAAGGGCCTAGGGTCCTGGGTGTGGCACAGCATGCCCCCAGGGGCCGGGGGTTTTCGCAGGGAAGAGGGTGCACACCCGAAGCGTCTAGGAGTCCTGAAAAGGGCGGCACCGATCAAATAAAGCACTCGAGCGAATAAGACCTCAAAGAGCTCGCTGTGTGCTCCGTTCCTGCAGGGCGACTCAAAGCCTTTCTCGAGGCAGGCCGTCAAGTGGCCGACCCCTCTAGTCCTACAGCCTGACAGGATGAGCGCCCACCACGGAAGCACCCTGATTATATAGAGAAAACTCCTTCTCGTTCCCGAGCCCTGCCTCCAGTGCCTAGAGGCCCGTCAGAAATGGTGTTAATCGGGTAGCTTCAAGGCAGCAGGAATGGAGCTTTCAAAATGGGACTACAGGGCTTCTGCCCTCAGACCCCCGCTTCCAGTCAACACGTAGTGCACCTCCTTGTGCTTTCTAGCAAGTGCACAGGGACACGAGCTACACACTCGCTCCTTCCCTGAATCCACTTTTCTTCGCAGGGTGTTCTGCATGTAGCCAACTCGCTCATCCAAGGAAACCTCTAGGTAGGCTCTATCGGGCCTTAGCCTCTGCTAAAGGCCTGCAGTGTAAGAGGAAGCACTGGACTTTCGTGGCAGCAGGAACGCCAGCTGACTTTCTCCCGTAAGTGTGGTGCCCTCGGCTAAGGGGTCCTCGAAGGCCCGCGAAGCAGACTGTTTTCCTAAGTGCCGCTCAGACATGGGCAATGTAGGCAGAGTTCCTTGACAAGTAGGACGTGAGAGAAGAGTTTCCCTGGAGCTGTTGCAGTGCTGAGGAAAGCTAGCTCTCCCCAGGAGGTGTGCAGTGCGTTGCCCTACACTCGGCATACACAGAGTGACGGGGAAGGGCTTCCGGGCCTGGATGCCGCTGAGCAGGCCAGTGGAGCCTGCCGGTATTCAGTGGTCTTGCAGGGAATAGGGTGCGGACGCGAGGGTCCTGGGTGTCCTGAACGGCGCACTAACCAAGAAAAGAAAGCAGAAGTGCGACGAAGGCCTCTTGGAAAGTGCTGCATGCCTCCGCCTCAGCAGGGCAATAAAGCCACTTTCCTCGAGGCAAGGGCTGACGTTCGGTCTCCAGGTAGGTACAGAGCATAGCAGCAGGAGCTCCCAAGCAGGCCCTGGACGCACCCTGTTTTACGAGAGAGAACTCCTTTTCTTCCCAGAACCATGCCTACCGTGACGAGAGGCCCGTCACAAAGGGTGTCTCTCGTGTCGTTCAAGGCCCGACCCAGGGAACTTGCAGCCTGGGAAAGACGGCCTGTGCCTTCAGGCCCGCATTGCAAGCCAGACAGGCAGTAAAGGTAACCTGGGGATTCAACAAGCCACACACCACGCAAGGTACACAATGGGCCCTTCCCTGAATCAACGTGTTTACAAAGGGTGTTCTGCCGGGAGCGAACGGCCTCAACCACGGCAGGCTCTCGTTAGGCCTATAAGCGTCTGCCTCTTCCGAAACACTGGAGTGTTGTGTTGCCTGCAGAACTCTGCTTTGGTTGCCGCTGCGGTGCAAGCTGACTTTCTCCGTGAGTAGAGTGACTTTCCAACCGAGGTGCCACAAGGCGTTCTAAGCAGACTTAGTTCCTCAGTGCAGCTGAGAGAAGGTCAGTGTCGAAAACTTCCAGGGCATGGTGGACTGGCTAGAAAGGCGTGCCTGATGCTGTTGGAGTGCCGAGGAATCGTAGCCGTCCCCTTTAAAAGCGCTGGGGGTAGCCCTTGCCTCGGCATACACAGTAGGCCCCTCTCTCAAGGGCCTAGGGTCCTGGGTGTGGCACAGCATGCCCCCAGGGGCCGGGGGTTTTCGCAGGGAAGAGGGTGCACACCCGAAGCGTCTAGGAGTCCTGAAAAGGGCGGCACCGATCAAATAAAGCACTCGAGCGAATAAGACCTCAAAGAGCTCGCTGTGTGCTCCGTTCCTGCAGGGCGACTCAAAGCCTTTCTCGAGGCAGGCCGTCAAGTGGCCGACCCCTCTAGTCCTACAGCCTGACAGGATGAGCGCCCACCACGGAAGCACCCTGATTATATAGAGAAAACTCCTTCTCGTTCCCGAGCCCTGCCTCCAGTGCCTAGAGGCCCGTCAGAAATGGTGTTAATCGGGTAGCTTCAAGGCAGCAGGAATGGAGCTTTCAAAATGGGACTACAGGGCTTCTGCCCTCAGACCCCCGCTTCCAGTCAACACGTAGTGCACCTCCTTGTGCTTTCTAGCAAGTGCACAGGGACACGAGCTACACACTCGCTCCTTCCCTGAATCCACTTTTCTTCGCAGGGTGTTCTGCATGTAGCCAACTCGCTCATCCAAGGAAACCTCTAGGTAGGCTCTATCGGGCCTTAGCCTCTGCTAAAGGCCTGCAGTGTAAGAGGAAGCACTGGACTTTCGTGGCAGCAGGAACGCCAGCTGACTTTCTCCCGTAAGTGTGGTGCCCTCGGCTAAGGGGTCCTCGAAGGCCCGCGAAGCAGACTGTTTTCCTAAGTGCCGCTCAGACATGGGCAATGTAGGCAGAGTTCCTTGACAAGTAGGACGTGAGAGAAGAGTTTCCCTGGAGCTGTTGCAGTGCTGAGGAAAGCTAGCTCTCCCCAGGAGGTGTGCAGTGCGTTGCCCTACACTCGGCATACACAGAGTGACGGGGAAGGGCTTCCGGGCCTGGATGCCGCTGAGCAGGCCAGTGGAGCCTGCCGGTATTCAGTGGTCTTGCAGGGAATAGGGTGCGGACGCGAGGGTCCTGGGTGTCCTGAACGGCGCACTAACCAAGAAATGAAAGAAGTGCGACGAAGGCCTCTTGGAAAGTGCTCCATGCCTCCGCTTCAGCAGGGCAATAAAGCCACTTTCCTCGAGGCAAGGGCTGACGTTCGGTCTCCAGGTAGGTACAGAGCATAGCAGCAGGAGCTCCCAAGCAGGCCCTGGACGCACCCTGTTTTACGAGAGAGAACTCCTTTTCTTCCCAGAACCATGCCTACCGTGACGAGAGGCCCGTCACAAAGGGTGTCTCTCCGTGTCGTTCAAGGCCCGACCCAGGGAACTTGCAGCCTGGGAAAGACGGCCTGTGCCTTCAGGCCCGCATTGCAAGCCAGACAGGCAGTAAAGGTAACCTGGGGATTCAACAAGCCACACACCACGCAAGGTACACAATGGGCCCTTCCCTGAATCAACGTGTTTACGCAGGGTGTTCTGCCGGGAGCGAACGGCCTCAACCACGGCAGGCTCTCGTTAGGCCTATAAGCGTCTGCCTCTTCCGAAACACCGGAGTGTTGTGTTGCCTGCAGAACTCTGCTTTGGTTGCCGCTGCGGTGCAAGCTGACTTTCTCCGTGAGTAGAGTGACTTTCCAACCGAGGTGCCACAAGGCGTTCTAAGCAGACTAGTTCCTCAGTGCAGCTGAGAGAAGGTCAGTGTCGAAAACTTCCAGGGCACGGTGGACTGGCTAGAAAGGCGTGCCTGATGCTGTTGGAGTGCCGAGGAATCGTAGCCGTCCCCTTTAAAAGCGCTGGGGTAGCCCTTGCCTCGGCATGCACAGTAGGCCCCTCTCTCAAGGGCCTAGGGTCCTGGGTGTGGCACAGCATGCCCCCAGGGGCCGGGGGTTTTCGCAGGGAAGAGGGTGCACACCCGAAGCGTCTAGGAGTCCTGAAAAGGGCGGCACCGATCAAATAAAGCACTCGAGTGAATAAGACCTCAAAGAGCTCGCTGTGTGCTGCGTTCCTGCAGGGCGACTCAAAGCCTTTCTCGAGGCAGGCCGTCAAGTGGCCGACCCCTCTAGTCCTACAGCCTGACAGGATGAGCGCCCACCACGGAAGCACCCTGATTATATAGAGAAAACTCCTTCTCGTTCCCGAGCCCTGCCTCCAGTGCCTAGAGGCCCGTCAGAAATGGTGTTAATCGGGTAGCTTCAAGGCAGCAGGAATGGAGCTTTCAAAATGGGACTACAGGGCTTCTGCCCTCAGACCCCCGCTTCCAGTCAACACGTAGTGCACCTCCTTGTGCTTTCTAGCAAGTGCACAGGGACACGAGCTACACACTCGCTCCTTCCCTGAATCCACTTTTCTTCGCAGGGTGTTCTGCATGTAGCCAACTCGCTCATCCAAGGAAACCTCTAGGTAGGCTCTATCGGGCCTTAGCCTCTGCTAAAGGCCTGCAGTGTAAGAGGAAGCACTGGACTTTCGTGGCAGCAGGAACGCCAGCTGACTTTCTCCCGTAAGTGTGGTGCCCTCGGCTAAGGGGTCCTCGAAGGCCCGCGAAGCAGACTGTTTTCCTAAGTGCCGCTCAGACATGGGCAATGTAGGCAGAGTTCCTTGACAAGTAGGACGTGAGAGAAGAGTTTCCCTGGAGCTGTTGCAGTGCTGAGGAAAGCTAGCTCTCCCCAGGAGGTGTGCAGTGCGTTGCCCTACACTCGGCATACACAGAGTGACGGGGAAGGGCTTCCGGGCCTGGATGCCGCTGAGCAGGCCAGTGGAGCCTGCCGGTATTCAGTGGTCTTGCAGGGAATAGGGTGCGGACGCGAGGGTCCTGGGTGTCCTGAACGGCGCACTAACCAAGAAAAGAAAGCAGAAGTGCGACGAAGGCCTCTTGGAAAGTGCTGCATGCCTCCGCCTCAGCAGGGCAATAAAGCCACTTTCCTCGAGGCAAGGGCTGACGTTCGGTCTCCAGGTAGGTACAGAGCATAGCAGCAGGAGCTCCCAAGCAGGCCCTGGACGCACCCTGTTTTACGAGAGAGAACTCCTTTTCTTCCCAGAACCATGCCTACCGTGACGAGAGGCCCGTCACAAAGGGTGTCTCTCGTGTCGTTCAAGGCCCGACCCAGGGAACTTGCAGCCTGGGAAAGACGGCCTGTGCCTTCAGGCCCGCATTGCAAGCCAGACAGGCAGTAAAGGTAACCTGGGGATTCAACAAGCCACACACCACGCAAGGTACACAATGGGCCCTTCCCTGAATCAACGTGTTTACAAAGGGTGTTCTGCCGGGAGCGAACGGCCTCAACCACGGCAGGCTCTCGTTAGGCCTATAAGCGTCTGCCTCTTCCGAAACACCGGAGTGTTGTGTTGCCTGCAGAACTCTGCTTTGGTTGCCGCTGCGGTGCAAGCTGACTTTCTCCGTGAGTAGAGTGACTTTCCAACCGAGGTGCCACAAGGCGTTCTAAGCAGACTTAGTTCCTCAGTGCAGCTGAGAGAAGGTCAGTGTCGAAAACTTCCAGGGCACGGTGGACTGGCTAGAAAGGCGTGCCTGATGCTGTTGGAGTGCCGAGGAATCGTAGCCGTCCCCTTTAAAAGCGCTGGGGGTAGCCCTTGCCTCGGCATACACAGTAGGCCCCTCTCTCAAGGGCCTAGGGTCCTGGGTGTGGCACAGCATGCCCCCAGGGGCCGGGGGTTTTCGCAGGGAAGAGGGTGCACACCCGAAGCGTCTAGGAGTCCTGAAAAGGGCGGCACCGATCAAATAAAGCACTCGAGCGAATAAGACCTCAAAGAGCTCGCTGTGTGCTCCGTTCCTGCAGGGCGACTCAAAGCCTTTCTCGAGGCAGGCCGTCAAGTGGCCGACCCCTCTAGTCCTACAGCCTGACAGGATGAGCGCCCACCACGGAAGCACCCTGATTATATAGAGAAAACTCCTTCTCGTTCCCGAGCCCTGCCTCCAGTGCCTAGAGGCCCGTCAGAAATGGTGTTAATCGGGTAGCTTCAAGGCAGCAGGAATGGAGCTTTCAAAATGGGACTACAGGGCTTCTGCCCTCAGACCCCCGCTTCCAGTCAACACGTAGTGCACCTCCTTGTGCTTTCTAGCAAGTGCACAGGGACACGAGCTACACACTCGCTCCTTCCCTGAATCCACTTTTCTTCGCAGGGTGTTCTGCATGTAGCCAACTCGCTCATCCAAGGAAACCTCTAGGTAGGCTCTATCGGGCCTTAGCCTCTGCTAAAGGCCTGCAGTGTAAGAGGAAGCACTGGACTTTCGTGGCAGCAGGAACGCCAGCTGACTTTCTCCCGTAAGTGTGGTGCCCTCGGCTAAGGGGTCCTCGAAGGCCCGCGAAGCAGACTGTTTTCCTAAGTGCCGCTCAGACATGGGCAATGTAGGCAGAGTTCCTTGACAAGTAGGACGTGAGAGAAGAGTTTCCCTGGAGCTGTTGCAGTGCTGAGGAAAGCTAGCTCTCCCCAGGAGGTGTGCAGTGCGTTGCCCTACACTCGGCATACACAGAGTGACGGGGAAGGGCTTCCGGGCCTGGATGCCGCTGAGCAGGCCAGTGGAGCCTGCCGGTATTCAGTGGTCTTGCAGGGAATAGGGTGCGGACGCGAGGGTCCTGGGTGTCCTGAACGGCGCACTAACCAAGAAAAGAAAGCAGAAGTGCGACGAAGGCCTCTTGGAAAGTGCTGCATGCCTCCGCCTCAGCAGGGCAATAAAGCCACTTTCCTCGAGGCAAGGGCTGACGTTCGGTCTCCAGGTAGGTACAGAGCATAGCAGCAGGAGCTCCCAAGCAGGCCCTGGACGCACCCTGTTTTACGAGAGAGAACTCCTTTTCTTCCCAGAACCATGCCTACCGTGACGAGAGGCCCGTCACAAAGGGTGTCTCTCCGTGTCGTTCAAGGCCCGACCCAGGGAACTTGCAGCCTGGGAAAGACGGCCTGTGCCTTCAGGCCCGCATTGCAAGCCAGACAGGCAGTAAACGTAACCTGGGGATTCAACAAGCCACACACCACGCAAGGTACACAATGGGCCCTTCCCTGAATCAACGTGTTTACGCAGGGTGTTCTGCCGGGAGCGAACGGCCTCAACCACGGCAGGCTCTCGTTAGGCCTATAAGCGTCTGCCTCTTCCGAAACACCGGAGTGTTGTGTTGCCTGCAGAACTCTGCTTTGGTTGCCGCTGCGGTGCAAGCTGACTTTCTCCGTGAGTAGAGTGACTTTCCAACCGAGGTGCCACAAGGCGTTCTAAGCAGACTTAGTTCCTCAGTGCAGCTGAGAGAAGGTCAGTGTCGAAAACTTCCAGGGCACGGTGGACTGGCTAGAAAGGCGTGCCTGATGCTGTTGGAGTGCCGAGGAATCGTAGCCGTCCCCTTTAAAAGCGCTGGGGGTAGCCCTTGCCTCGGCATACACAGTAGGCCCCTCTCTCAAGGGCCTAGGGTCCTGGGTGTGGCACAGCATGCCCCCAGGGGCCGGGGGTTTTCGCAGGGAAGAGGGTGCACACCCGAAGCGTCTAGGAGTCCTGAAAAGGGCGGCACCGATCAAATAAAGCACTCGAGCGAATAAGACCTCAAAGAGCTCGCTGTGTGCTCCGTTCCTGCAGGGCGACTCAAAGCCTTTCTCGAGGCAGGCCGTCAAGTGGCCGACCCCTCTAGTCCTACAGCCTGACAGGATGAGCGCCCACCACGGAAGCACCCTGATTATATAGAGAAAACTCCTTCTCGTTCCCGAGCCCTGCCTCCAGTGCCTAGAGGCCCGTCAGAAACGGTGTTAATCGGGTAGCTTCAAGGCAGCAGGAATGGAGCTTTCAAAATGGGACTACAGGGCTTCTGCCCTCAGACCCCCGCTTCCAGTCAACACGTAGTGCACCTCCTTGTGCTTTCTAGCAAGTGCACAGGGACACGAGCTACACACTCGCTCCTTCCCTGAATCCACTTTTCTTCGCAGGGTGTTCTGCATGTAGCCAACTCGCTCATCCAAGGAAACCTCTAGGTAGGCTCTATCGGGCCTTAGCCTCTGCTAAAGGCCTGCAGTGTAAGAGGAAGCACTGGACTTTCGTGGCAGCAGGAACGCCAGCTGACTTTCTCCCGTAAGTGTGGTGCCCTCGGCTAAGGGGTCCTCGAAGGCCCGCGAAGCAGACTGTTTTCCTAAGTGCCGCTCAGACATGGGCAATGTAGGCAGAGTTCCTTGACAAGTAGGACGTGAGAGAAGAGTTTCCCTGGAGCTGTTGCAGTGCTGAGGAAAGCTAGCTCTCCCCAGGAGGTGTGCAGTGCGTTGCCCTACACTCGGCATACACAGAGTGACGGGGAAGGGCTTCCGGGCCTGGATGCCGCTGAGCAGGCCAGTGGAGCCTGCCGGTATTCAGTGGTCTTGCAGGGAATAGGGTGCGGACGCGAGGGTCCTGGGTGTCCTGAACGGCGCACTAACCAAGAAAAGAAAGAAGTGCGACGAAGGCCTCTTGGAAAGTGCTCCATGCCTCCGCTTCAGCAGGGCAATAAAGCCACTTTCCTCGAGGCAAGGGCTGACGTTCGGTCTCCAGGTAGGTACAGAGCATAGCAGCAGGAGCTCCCAAGCAGGCCCTGGACGCACCCTGTTTTACGAGAGAGAACTCCTTTTCTTCCCAGAACCATGCCTACCGTGACGAGAGGCCCGTCACAAAGGGTGTCTCTCCGTGTCGTTCAAGGCCCGACCCAGGGAACTTGCAGCCTGGGAAAGACGGCCTGTGCCTTCAGGCCCGCATTGCAAGCCAGACAGGCAGTAAACGTAACCTGGGGATTCAACAAGCCACACACCACGCAAGGTACACAATGGGCCCTTCCCTGAATCAACGTGTTTACGCAGGGTGTTCTGCCGGGAGCGAACGGCCTCAACCACGGCAGGCTCTCGTTAGGCCTATAAGCGTCTGCCTCTTCCGAAACACCGGAGTGTTGTGTTGCCTGCAGAACTCTGCTTTGGTTGCCGCTGCGGTGCAAGCTGACTTTCTCCGTGAGTAGAGTGACTTTCCAACCGAGGTGCCACAAGGCGTTCTAAGCAGACTAGTTCCTCAGTGCAGCTGAGAGAAGGTCAGTGTCGAAAACTTCCAGGGCACGGTGGACTGGCTAGAAAGGCGTGCCTGATGCTGTTGGAGTGCCGAGGAATCGTAGCCGTCCCCTTTAAAAGCGCTGGGGTAGCCCTTGCCTCGGCATGCACAGTAGGCCCCTCTCTCAAGGGCCTAGGGTCCTGGGTGTGGCACAGCATGCCCCCAGGGGCCGGAGGTTTTCGCAGGGAAGAGGGTGCACACCCGAAGCGTCTAGGAGTCCTGAAAAGGGTGGCACCGATCAAATAAAGCACTCGAGTGAATAAGACCTCAAAGAGCTCGCTGTGTGCTGCGTTCCTGCAGGGCGACTCAAAGCCTTTCTCGAGGCAGGCCGTCAAGTGGCCGACCCCTCTAGTCCTACAGCCTGACAGGATGAGCGCCCACCACGGAAGCACCCTGATTATATAGAGAAAACTCCTTCTCGTTCCCGAGCCCTGCCTCCAGTGCCTAGAGGCCCGTCAGAAACGGTGTTAATCGGGTAGCTTCAAGGCAGCAGGAATGGAGCTTTCAAAATGGGACTACAGGGCTTCTGCCCTCAGACCCCCGCTTCCAGTCAACACGTAGTGCACCTCCTTGTGCTTTCTAGCAAGTGCACAGGGACACGAGCTACACACTCGCTCCTTCCCTGAATCCACTTTTCTTCGCAGGGTGCTCTGCATGTAGCCAACTCGCTCATCCAAGGAAACCTCTAGGTAGGCTCTATCAGGCCTTAGCCTCTGCTAAAGGCCTGCAGTGTAAGAGGAAGCACTGGACTTTCGTGGCAGCAGGAACGCCAGCTGACTTTCTCCCGTAAGTGTGGTGCCCTCGGCTAAGGGGTCCTCGAAGGCCCGCGAAGCAGACTGTTTTCCTAAGTGCCGCTCAGACATGGGCAATGTAGGCAGAGTTCCTTGACAAGTAGGACGTGAGAGAAGAGTTTCCCTGGAGCTGTTGCAGTGCTGAGGAAAGCTAGCTCTCCCCAGGAGGTGTGCAGTGCGTTGCCCTACACTCGGCATACACAGAGTGACGGGGAAGGGCTTCCGGGCCTGGATGCCGCTGAGCAGGCCAGTGGAGCCTGCCGGTATTCAGTGGTCTTGCAGGGAATAGGGTGCGGACGCGAGGGTCCTGGGTGTCCTGAACGGCGCACTAACCAAGAAAAGAAAGCAGAAGTGCGACGAAGGCCTCTTGGAAAGTGCTGCATGCCTCCGCCTCAGCAGGGCAATAAAGCCACTTTCCTCGAGGCAAGGGCTGACGTTCGGTCTCCAGGTAGGTACAGAGCATAGCAGCAGGAGCTCCCAAGCAGGCCCTGGACGCACCCTGTTTTATGAGAGAGAACTCCTTTTCTTCCCAGAACCAGGCCTACCGTGACGAGAGGCCCGTCACAAAGGGTGTCTCTCCGTGTCGTTCAAGGCCCGACCCAGGGAACTTGCAGCCTGGGAAAGACGGCCTGTGCCTTCAGGCCCGCATTGCAAGCCAGACAGGCAGTAAACGTAACCTGGGGATTCAACAAGCCACACACCACGCAAGGTACACAATGGGCCCTTCCCTGAATCAACGTGTTTACGCAGGGTGTTCTGCCGGGAGCGAACGGCCTCAACCACGGCAGGCTCTCGTTAGGCCTATAAGCGTCTGCCTCTTCCGAAACACCGGAGTGTTGTGTTGCCTGCAGAACTCTGCTTTGGTTGCCGCTGCGGTGCAAGCTGACTTTCTCCGTGAGTAGAGTGACTTTCCAACCGAGGTGCCACAAGGCGTTCTAAGCAGACTTAGTTCCTCAGTGCAGCTGAGAGAAGGTCAGTGTCGAAAACTTCCAGGGCACGGTGGACTGGCTAGAAAGGCGTGCCTGATGCTGTTGGAGTGCCGAGGAATCGTAGCCGTCCCCTTTAAAAGCGCTGGGGGTAGCCCTTGCCTCGGCATGCACAGTAGGCCCCTCTCTCAAGGGCCTAGGGTCCTGGGTGTGGCACAGCATGCCCCCAGGGGCCGGGGGTTTTCGCAGGGAAGAGGGTGCACACCCGAAGCGTCTAGGAGTCCTGAAAAGGGCGGCACCGATCAAATAAAGCACTCGAGCGAATAAGACCTCAAAGAGCTCGCTGTGTGCTCCGTTCCTGCAGGGCGACTCAAAGCCTTTCTCGAGGCAGGCCGTCAAGTGGCCGACCCCTCTAGTCCTACAGCCTGACAGGATGAGCGCCCACCACGGAAGCACCCTGATTATATAGAGAAAACTCCTTCTCGTTCCCGAGCCCTGCCTCCAGTGCCTAGAGGCCCGTCAGAAACGGTGTTAATCGGGTAGCTTCAAGGCAGCAGGAATGGAGCTTTCAAAATGGGACTACAGGGCTTCTGCCCTCAGACCCCCGCTTCCAGTCAACACGTAGTGCACCTCCTTGTGCTTTCTAGCAAGTGCACAGGGACACGAGCTACACACTCGCTCCTTCCCTGAATCCACTTTTCTTCGCAGGGTGTTCTGCATGTAGCCAACTCGCTCATCCAAGGAAACCTCTAGGTAGGCTCTATCGGGCCTTAGCCTCTGCTAAAGGCCTGCAGTGTAAGAGGAAGCACTGGACTTTCGTGGCAGCAGGAACGCCAGCTGACTTTCTCCCGTAAGTGTGGTGCCCTCGGCTAAGGGGTCCTCGAAGGCCCGCGAAGCAGACTGTTTTCCTAAGTGCCGCTCAGACATGGGCAATGTAGGCAGAGTTCCTTGACAAGTAGGACGTGAGAGAAGAGTTTCCCTGGAGCTGTTGCAGTGCTGAGGAAAGCTAGCTCTCCCCAGGAGGTGTGCAGTGCGTTGCCCTACACTCGGCATACACAGAGTGACGGGGAAGGGCTTCCGGGCCTGGATGCCGCTGAGCAGGCCAGTGGAGCCTGCCGGTATTCAGTGGTCTTGCAGGGAATAGGGTGCGGACGCGAGGGTCCTGGGTGTCCTGAACGGCGCACTAACCAAGAAAAGAAAGAAGTGCGACGAAGGCCTCTTGGAAAGTGCTCCATGCCTCCGCTTCAGCAGGGCAATAAAGCCACTTTCCTCGAGGCAAGGGCTGACGTTCGGTCTCCAGGTAGGTACAGAGCATAGCAGCAGGAGCTCCCAAGCAGGCCCTGGACGCACCCTGTTTTACGAGAGAGAACTCCTTTTCTTCCCAGAACCATGCCTACCGTGACGAGAGGCCCGTCACAAAGGGTGTCTCTCCGTGTCGTTCAAGGCCCGACCCAGGGAACTTGCAGCCTGGGAAAGACGGCCTGTGCCTTCAGGCCCGCATTGCAAGCCAGACAGGCAGTAAACGTAACCTGGGGATTCAACAAGCCACACACCACGCAAGGTACACAATGGGCCCTTCCCTGAATCAACGTGTTTACGCAGGGTGTTCTGCCGGGAGCGAACGGCCTCAACCACGGCAGGCTCTCGTTAGGCCTATAAGCGTCTGCCTCTTCCGAAACACCGGAGTGTTGTGTTGCCTGCAGAACTCTGCTTTGGTTGCCGCTGCGGTGCAAGCTGACTTTCTCCGTGAGTAGAGTGACTTTCCAACCGAGGTGCCACAAGGCGTTCTAAGCAGACTAGTTCCTCAGTGCAGCTGAGAGAAGGTCAGTGTCGAAAACTTCCAGGGCACGGTGGACTGGCTAGAAAGGCGTGCCTGATGCTGTTGGAGTGCCGAGGAATCGTAGCCGTCCCCTTTAAAAGCGCTGGGGTAGCCCTTGCCTCGGCATGCACAGTAGGCCCCTCTCTCAAGGGCCTAGGGTCCTGGGTGTGGCACAGCATGCCCCCAGGGGCCGGAGGTTTTCGCAGGGAAGAGGGTGCACACCCGAAGCGTCTAGGAGTCCTGAAAAGGGCGGCACCGATCAAATAAAGCACTCGAGTGAATAAGACCTCAAAGAGCTCGCTGTGTGCTGCGTTCCTGCAGGGCGACTCAAAGCCTTTCTCGAGGCAGGCCGTCAAGTGGCCGACCCCTCTAGTCCTACAGCCTGACAGGATGAGCGCCCACCACGGAAGCACCCTGATTATATAGAGAAAACTCCTTCTCGTTCCCGAGCCCTGCCTCCAGTGCCTAGAGGCCCGTCAGAAACGGTGTTAATCGGGTAGCTTCAAGGCAGCAGGAATGGAGCTTTCAAAATGGGACTACAGGGCTTCTGCCCTCAGACCCCCGCTTCCAGTCAACACGTAGTGCACCTCCTTGTGCTTTCTAGCAAGTGCACAGGGACACGAGCTACACACTCGCTCCTTCCCTGAATCCACTTTTCTTCGCAGGGTGCTCTGCATGTAGCCAACTCGCTCATCCAAGGAAACCTCTAGGTAGGCTCTATCAGGCCTTAGCCTCTGCTAAAGGCCTGCAGTGTAAGAGGAAGCACTGGACTTTCGTGGCAGCAGGAACGCCAGCTGACTTTCTCCCGTAAGTGTGGTGCCCTCGGCTAAGGGGTCCTCGAAGGCCCGCGAAGCAGACTGTTTTCCTAAGTGCCGCTCAGACATGGGCAATGTAGGCAGAGTTCCTTGACAAGTAGGACGTGAGAGAAGAGTTTCCCTGGAGCTGTTGCAGTGCTGAGGAAAGCTAGCTCTCCCCAGGAGGTGTGCAGTGCGTTGCCCTACACTCGGCATACACAGAGTGACGGGGAAGGGCTTCCGGGCCTGGATGCCGCTGAGCAGGCCAGTGGAGCCTGCCGGTATTCAGTGGTCTTGCAGGGAATAGGGTGCGGACGCGAGGGTCCTGGGTGTCCTGAACGGCGCACTAACCAAGAAAAGAAAGCAGAAGTGCGACGAAGGCCTCTTGGAAAGTGCTGCATGCCTCCGCCTCAGCAGGGCAATAAAGCCACTTTCCTCGAGGCAAGGGCTGACGTTCGGTCTCCAGGTAGGTACAGAGCATAGCAGCAGGAGCTCCCAAGCAGGCCCTGGACGCACCCTGTTTTACGAGAGAGAACTCCTTTTCTTCCCAGAACCAGGCCTACCGTGACGAGAGGCCCGTCACAAAGGGTGTCTCTCCGTGTCGTTCAAGGCCCGACCCAGGGAACTTGCAGCCTGGGAAAGACGGCCTGTGCCTTCAGGCCCGCATTGCAAGCCAGACAGGCAGTAAACGTAACCTGGGGATTCAACAAGCCACACACCACGCAAGGTACACAATGGGCCCTTCCCTGAATCAACGTGTTTACGCAGGGTGTTCTGCCGGGAGCGAACGGCCTCAACCACGGCAGGCTCTCGTTAGGCCTATAAGCGTCTGCCTCTTCCGAAACACCGGAGTGTTGTGTTGCCTGCAGAACTCTGCTTTGGTTGCCGCTGCGGTGCAAGCTGACTTTCTCCGTGAGTAGAGTGACTTTCCAACCGAGGTGCCACAAGGCGTTCTAAGCAGACTTAGTTCCTCAGTGCAGCTGAGAGAAGGTCAGTGTCGAAAACTTCCAGGGCACGGTGGACTGGCTAGAAAGGCGTGCCTGATGCTGTTGGAGTGCCGAGGAATCGTAGCCGTCCCCTTTAAAAGCGCTGGGGGTAGCCCTTGCCTCGGCATGCACAGTAGGCCCCTCTCTCAAGGGCCTAGGGTCCTGGGTGTGGCACAGCATGCCCCCAGGGGCCGGGGGTTTTCGCAGGGAAGAGGGTGCACACCCGAAGCGTCTAGGAGTCCTGAAAAGGGCGGCACCGATCAAATAAAGCACTCGAGCGAATAAGACCTCAAAGAGCTCGCTGTGTGCTCCGTTCCTGCAGGGCGACTCAAAGCCTTTCTCGAGGCAGGCCGTCAAGTGGCCGACCCCTCTAGTCCTACAGCCTGACAGGATGAGCGCCCACCACGGAAGCACCCTGATTATATAGAGAAAACTCCTTCTCGTTCCCGAGCCCTGCCTCCAGTGCCTAGAGGCCCGTCAGAAACGGTGTTAATCGGGTAGCTTCAAGGCAGCAGGAATGGAGCTTTCAAAATGGGACTACAGGGCTTCTGCCCTCAGACCCCCGCTTCCAGTCAACACGTAGTGCACCTCCTTGTGCTTTCTAGCAAGTGCACAGGGACACGAGCTACACACTCGCTCCTTCCCTGAATCCACTTTTCTTCGCAGGGTGTTCTGCATGTAGCCAACTCGCTCATCCAAGGAAACCTCTAGGTAGGCTCTATCGGGCCTTAGCCTCTGCTAAAGGCCTGCAGTGTAAGAGGAAGCACTGGACTTTCGTGGCAGCAGGAACGCCAGCTGACTTTCTCCCGTAAGTGTGGTGCCCTCGGCTAAGGGGTCCTCGAAGGCCCGCGAAGCAGACTGTTTTCCTAAGTGCCGCTCAGACATGGGCAATGTAGGCAGAGTTCCTTGACAAGTAGGACGTGAGAGAAGAGTTTCCCTGGAGCTGTTGCAGTGCTGAGGAAAGCTAGCTCTCCCCAGGAGGTGTGCAGTGCGTTGCCCTACACTCGGCATACACAGAGTGACGGGGAAGGGCTTCCGGGCCTGGATGCCGCTGAGCAGGCCAGTGGAGCCTGCCGGTATTCAGTGGTCTTGCAGGGAATAGGGTGCGGACGCGAGGGTCCTGGGTGTCCTGAACGGCGCACTAACCAAGAAAAGAAAGCAGAAGTGCGACGAAGGCCTCTTGGAAAGTGCTGCATGCCTCCGCCTCAGCAGGGCAATAAAGCCACTTTCCTCGAGGCAAGGGCTGACGTTCGGTCTCCAGGTAGGTACAGAGCATAGCAGCAGGAGCTCCCAAGCAGGCCCTGGACGCACCCTGTTTTACGAGAGAGAACTCCTTTTCTTCCCAGAACCAGGCCTACCGTGACGAGAGGCCCGTCACAAAGGGTGTCTCTCCGTGTCGTTCAAGGCCCGACCCAGGGAACTTGCAGCCTGGGAAAGACGGCCTGTGCCTTCAGGCCCGCATTGCAAGCCAGACAGGCAGTAAACGTAACCTGGGGATTCAACAAGCCACACACCACGCAAGGTACACAATGGGCCCTTCCCTGAATCAACGTGTTTACGCAGGGTGTTCTGCCGGGAGCGAACGGCCTCAACCACGGCAGGCTCTCGTTAGGCCTATAAGCGTCTGCCTCTTCCGAAACACCGGAGTGTTGTGTTGCCTGCAGAACTCTGCTTTGGTTGCCGCTGCGGTGCAAGCTGACTTTCTCCGTGAGTAGAGTGACTTTCCAACCGAGGTGCCACAAGGCGTTCTAAGCAGACTTAGTTCCTCAGTGCAGCTGAGAGAAGGTCAGTGTCGAAAACTTCCAGGGCACGGTGGACTGGCTAGAAAGGCGTGCCTGATGCTGTTGGAGTGCCGAGGAATCGTAGCCGTCCCCTTTAAAAGCGCTGGGGGTAGCCCTTGCCTCGGCATACACAGTAGGCCCCTCTCTCAAGGGCCTAGGGTCCTGGGTGTGGCACAGCATGCCCCCAGGGGCCGGGGGTTTTCGCAGGGAAGAGGGTGCACACCCGAAGCGTCTAGGAGTCCTGAAAAGGGCGGCACCGATCAAATAAAGCACTCGAGCGAATAAGACCTCAAAGAGCTCGCTGTGTGCTCCGTTCCTGCAGGGCGACTCAAAGCCTTTCTCGAGGCAGGCCGTCAAGTGGCCGACCCCTCTAGTCCTACAGCCTGACAGGATGAGCGCCCACCACGGAAGCACCCTGATTATATAGAGAAAACTCCTTCTCGTTCCCGAGCCCTGCCTCCAGTGCCTAGAGGCCCGTCAGAAACGGTGTTAATCGGGTAGCTTCAAGGCAGCAGGAATGGAGCTTTCAAAATGGGACTACAGGGCTTCTGCCCTCAGACCCCCGCTTCCAGTCAACACGTAGTGCACCTCCTTGTGCTTTCTAGCAAGTGCACAGGGACACGAGCTACACACTCGCTCCTTCCCTGAATCCACTTTTCTTCGCAGGGTGTTCTGCATGTAGCCAACTCGCTCATCCAAGGAAACCTCTAGGTAGGCTCTATCGGGCCTTAGCCTCTGCTAAAGGCCTGCAGTGTAAGAGGAAGCACTGGACTTTCGTGGCAGCAGGAACGCCAGCTGACTTTCTCCCGTAAGTGTGGTGCCCTCGGCTAAGGGGTCCTCGAAGGCCCGCGAAGCAGACTGTTTTCCTAAGTGCCGCTCAGACATGGGCAATGTAGGCAGAGTTCCTTGACAAGTAGGACGTGAGAGAAGAGTTTCCCTGGAGCTGTTGCAGTGCTGAGGAAAGCTAGCTCTCCCCAGGAGGTGTGCAGTGCGTTGCCCTACACTCGGCATACACAGAGTGACGGGGAAGGGCTTCCGGGCCTGGATGCCGCTGAGCAGGCCAGTGGAGCCTGCCGGTATTCAGTGGTCTTGCAGGGAATAGGGTGCGGACGCGAGGGTCCTGGGTGTCCTGAACGGCGCACTAACCAAGAAAAGAAAGCAGAAGTGCGACGAAGGCCTCTTGGAAAGTGCTGCATGCCTCCGCCTCAGCAGGGCAATAAAGCCACTTTCCTCGAGGCAAGGGCTGACGTTCGGTCTCCAGGTAGGTACAGAGCATAGCAGCAGGAGCTCCCAAGCAGGCCCTGGACGCACCCTGTTTTACGAGAGAGAACTCCTTTTCTTCCCAGAACCATGCCTACCGTGACGAGAGGCCCGTCACAAAGGGTGTCTCTCGTGTCGTTCAAGGCCCGACCCAGGGAACTTGCAGCCTGGGAAAGACGGCCTGTGCCTTCAGGCCCGCATTGCAAGCCAGACAGGCAGTAAAGGTAACCTGGGGATTCAACAAGCCACACACCACGCAAGGTACACAATGGGCCCTTCCCTGAATCAACGTGTTTACGCAGGGTGTTCTGCCGGGAGCGAACGGCCTCAACCACGGCAGGCTCTCGTTAGGCCTATAAGCGTCTGCCTCTTCCGAAACACCGGAGTGTTGTGTTGCCTGCAGAACTCTGCTTTGGTTGCCGCTGCGGTGCAAGCTGACTTTCTCCGCGAGTAGAGTGACTTTCCAACCGAGGTGCCACAAGGCGTTCTAAGCAGACTTAGTTCCTCAGTGCAGCTGAGAGAAGGTCAGTGTCGAAAACTTCCAGGGCACGGTGGACTGGCTAGAAAGGCGTGCCTGATGCTGTTGGAGTGCCGAGGAATCGTAGCCGTCCCCTTTAAAAGCGCTGGGGGTAGCCCTTGCCTCGGCATACACAGTAGGCCCCTCTCTCAAGGGCCTAGGGTCCTGGGTGTGGCACAGCATGCCCCCAGGGGCCGGGGGTTTTCGCAGGGAAGAGGGTGCACACCCGAAGCGTCTAGGAGTCCTGAAAAGGGCGGCACCGATCAAATAAAGCACTCGAGCGAATAAGACCTCAAAGAGCTCGCTGTGTGCTCCGTTCCTGCAGGGCGACTCAAAGCCTTTCTCGAGGCAGGCCGTCAAGTGGCCGACCCCTCTAGTCCTACAGCCTGACAGGATGAGCGCCCACCACGGAAGCACCCTGATTATATAGAGAAAACTCCTTCTCGTTCCCGAGCCCTGCCTCCAGTGCCTAGAGGCCCGTCAGAAACGGTGTTAATCGGGCAGCTTCAAGGCAGCAGGAATGGAGCTTTCAAAATGGGACTACAGGGCTTCTGCCCTCAGACCCCCGCTTCCAGTCAACACGTAGTGCACCTCCTTGTGCTTTCTAGCAAGTGCACAGGGACACGAGCTACACACTCGCTCCTTCCCTGAATCCACTTTTCTTCGCAGGGTGTTCTGCATGTAGCCAACTCGCTCATCCAAGGAAACCTCTAGGTAGGCTCTATCGGGCCTTAGCCTCTGCTAAAGGCCTGCAGTGTAAGAGGAAGCACTGGACTTTCGTGGCAGCAGGAACGCCAGCTGACTTTCTCCCGTAAGTGTGGTGCCCTCGGCTAAGGGGTCCTCGAAGGCCCGCGAAGCAGACTGTTTTCCTAAGTGCCGCTCAGACATGGGCAATGTAGGCAGAGTTCCTTGACAAGTAGGACGTGAGAGAAGAGTTTCCCTGGAGCTGTTGCAGTGCTGAGGAAAGCTAGCTCTCCCCAGGAGGTGTGCAGTGCGTTGCCCTACACTCGGCATACACAGAGTGACGGGGAAGGGCTTCCGGGCCTGGATGCCGCTGAGCAGGCCAGTGGAGCCTGCCGGTATTCAGTGGTCTTGCAGGGAATAGGGTGCGGACGCGAGGGTCCTGGGTGTCCTGAACGGCGCACTAACCAAGAAAAGAAAGCAGAAGTGCGACGAAGGCCTCTTGGAAAGTGCTGCATGCCTCCGCCTCAGCAGGGCAATAAAGCCACTTTCCTCGAGGCAAGGGCTGACGTTCGGTCTCCAGGTAGGTACAGAGCATAGCAGCAGGAGCTCCCAAGCAGGCCCTGGACGCACCCTGTTTTACGAGAGAGAACTCCTTTTCTTCCCAGAACCAGGCCTACCGTGACGAGAGGCCCGTCACAAAGGGTGTCTCTCCGTGTCGTTCAAGGCCCGACCCAGGGAACTTGCAGCCTGGGAAAGACGGCCTGTGCCTTCAGGCCCGCATTGCAAGCCAGACAGGCAGTAAACGTAACCTGGGGATTCAACAAGCCACACACCACGCAAGGTACACAATGGGCCCTTCCCTGAATCAACGTGTTTACGCAGGGTGTTCTGCCGGGAGCGAACGGCCTCAACCACGGCAGGCTCTCGTTAGGCCTATAAGCGTCTGCCTCTTCCGAAACACCGGAGTGTTGTGTTGCCTGCAGAACTCTGCTTTGGTTGCCGCTGCGGTGCAAGCTGACTTTCTCCGTGAGTAGAGTGACTTTCCAACCGAGGTGCCACAAGGCGTTCTAAGCAGACTTAGTTCCTCAGTGCAGCTGAGAGAAGGTCAGTGTCGAAAACTTCCAGGGCACGGTGGACTGGCTAGAAAGGCGTGCCTGATGCTGTTGGAGTGCCGAGGACTCGTAGCCGTCCCCTTTAAAAGCGCTGGGTGTAGCCCTTGCCTCGGCATACACAGTAGGCCCCTCTCTCAAGGGCCTAGGGTCCTGGGTGTGGCACAGCATGCCCCCAGGGGCCGGGGGTTTTCGCAGGGAAGAGGGTGCACACCCGAAGCGTCTAGGAGTCCTGAAAAGGGCGGCACCGATCAAATAAAGCACTCGAGCGAATAAGACCTCAAAGAGCTCGCTGTGTGCTCCGTTCCTGCAGGGCGACTCAAAGCCTTTCTCGAGGCAGGCCGTCAAGTGGCCGACCCCTCTAGTCCTACAGCCTGACAGGATGAGCGCCCACCACGGAAGCACCCTGATTATATAGAGAAAACTCCTTCTCGTTCCCGAGCCCTGCCTCCAGTGCCTAGAGGCCCGTCAGAAACGGTGTTAATCGGGTAGCTTCAAGGCAGCAGGAATGGAGCTTTCAAAATGGGACTACAGGGCTTCTGCCCTCAGACCCCCGCTTCCAGTCAACACGTAGTGCACCTCCTTGTGCTTTCTAGCAAGTGCACAGGGACACGAGCTACACACTCGCTCCTTCCCTGAATCCACTTTTCTTCGCAGGGTGTTCTGCATGTAGCCAACTCGCTCATCCAAGGAAACCTCTAGGTAGGCTCAATCGGGCCTTAGCCTCTGCTAAAGGCCTGCAGTGTAAGAGGAAGCACTGGACTTTCGTGGCAGCAGGAACGCCAGCTGACTTTCTCCCGTAAGTGTGGTGCCCTCGGCTAAGGGGTCCTCGAAGGCCCGCGAAGCAGACTGTTTTCCTAAGTGCCGCTCAGACATGGGCAATGTAGGCAGAGTTCCTTGACAAGTAGGACGTGAGAGAAGAGTTTCCCTGGAGCTGTTGCAGTGCTGAGGAAAGCTAGCTCTCCCCAGGAGGTGTGCAGTGCGTTGCCCTACACTCGGCATACACAGAGTGACGGGGAAGGGCTTCCGGGCCTGGATGCCGCTGAGCAGGCCAGTGGAGCCTGCCGGTATTCAGTGGTCTTGCAGGGAATAGGGTGCGGACGCGAGGGTCCTGGGTGTCCTGAACGGCGCACTAACCAAGAAAAGAAAGCAGAAGTGCGACGAAGGCCTCTTGGAAAGTGCTGCATGCCTCCGCCTCAGCAGGGCAATAAAGCCACTTTCCTCGAGGCAAGGGCTGACGTTCGGTCTCCAGGTAGGTACAGAGCATAGCAGCAGGAGCTCCCAAGCAGGCCCTGGACGCACCCTGTTTTACGAGAGAGAACTCCTTTTCTTCCCAGAACCATGCCTACCGTGACGAGAGGCCCGTCACAAAGGGTGTCTCTCGTGTCGTTCAAGGCCCGACCCAGGGAACTTGCAGCCTGGGAAAGACGGCCTGTGCCTTCAGGCCCGCATTGCAAGCCAGACAGGCAGTAAAGGTAACCTGGGGATTCAACAAGCCACACACCACGCAAGGTACACAATGGGCCCTTCCCTGAATCAACGTGTTTACAAAGGGTGTTCTGCCGGGAGCGAACGGCCTCAACCACGGCAGGCTCTCGTTAGGCCTATAAGCGTCTGCCTCTTCCGAAACACCGGAGTGTTGTGTTGCCTGCAGAACTCTGCTTTGGTTGCCGCTGCGGTGCAAGCTGACTTTCTCCGCGAGTAGAGTGACTTTCCAACCGAGGTGCCACAAGGCGTTCTAAGCAGACTTAGTTCCTCAGTGCAGCTGAGAGAAGGTCAGTGTCGAAAACTTCCAGGGCACGGTGGACTGGCTAGAAAGGCGTGCCTGATGCTGTTGGAGTGCCGAGGAATCGTAGCCGTCCCCTTTAAAAGCGCTGGGGGTAGCCCTTGCCTCGGCATACACAGTAGGCCCCTCTCTCAAGGGCCTAGGGTCCTGGGTGTGGCACAGCATGCCCCCAGGGGCCGGGGGTTTTCGCAGGGAAGAGGGTGCACACCCGAAGCGTCTAGGAGTCCTGAAAAGGGCGGCACCGATCAAATAAAGCACTCGAGCGAATAAGACCTCAAAGAGCTCGCTGTGTGCTCCGTTCCTGCAGGGCGACTCAAAGCCTTTCTCGAGGCAGGCCGTCAAGTGGCCGACCCCTCTAGTCCTACAGCCTGACAGGATGAGCGCCCACCACGGAAGCACCCTGATTATATAGAGAAAACTCCTTCTCGTTCCCGAGCCCTGCCTCCAGTGCCTAGAGGCCCGTCAGAAACGGTGTTAATCGGGCAGCTTCAAGGCAGCAGGAATGGAGCTTTCAAAATGGGACTACAGGGCTTCTGCCCTCAGACCCCCGCTTCCAGTCAACACGTAGTGCACCTCCTTGTGCTTTCTAGCAAGTGCACAGGGACACGAGCTACACACTCGCTCCTTCCCTGAATCCACTTTTCTTCGCAGGGTGTTCTGCATGTAGCCAACTCGCTCATCCAAGGAAACCTCTAGGTAGGCTCTATCGGGCCTTAGCCTCTGCTAAAGGCCTGCAGTGTAAGAGGAAGCACTGGACTTTCGTGGCAGCAGGAACGCCAGCTGACTTTCTCCCGTAAGTGTGGTGCCCTCGGCTAAGGGGTCCTCGAAGGCCCGCGAAGCAGACTGTTTTCCTAAGTGCCGCTCAGACATGGGCAATGTAGGCAGAGTTCCTTGACAAGTAGGACGTGAGAGAAGAGTTTCCCTGGAGCTGTTGCAGTGCTGAGGAAAGCTAGCTCTCCCCAGGAGGTGTGCAGTGCGTTGCCCTACACTCGGCATACACAGAGTGACGGGGAAGGGCTTCCGGGCCTGGATGCCGCTGAGCAGGCCAGTGGAGCCTGCCGGTATTCAGTGGTCTTGCAGGGAATAGGGTGCGGACGCGAGGGTCCTGGGTGTCCTGAACGGCGCACTAACCAAGAAAAGAAAGCAGAAGTGCGACGAAGGCCTCTTGGAAAGTGCTGCATGCCTCCGCCTCAGCAGGGCAATAAAGCCACTTTCCTCGAGGCAAGGGCTGACGTTCGGTCTCCAGGTAGGTACAGAGCATAGCAGCAGGAGCTCCCAAGCAGGCCCTGGACGCACCCTGTTTTACGAGAGAGAACTCCTTTTCTTCCCAGAACCAGGCCTACCGTGACGAGAGGCCCGTCACAAAGGGTGTCTCTCCGTGTCGTTCAAGGCCCGACCCAGGGAACTTGCAGCCTGGGAAAGACGGCCTGTGCCTTCAGGCCCGCATTGCAAGCCAGACAGGCAGTAAACGTAACCTGGGGATTCAACAAGCCACACACCACGCAAGGTACACAATGGGCCCTTCCCTGAATCAACGTGTTTACGCAGGGTGTTCTGCCGGGAGCGAACGGCCTCAACCACGGCAGGCTCTCGTTAGGCCTATAAGCGTCTGCCTCTTCCGAAACACCGGAGTGTTGTGTTGCCTGCAGAACTCTGCTTTGGTTGCCGCTGCGGTGCAAGCTGACTTTCTCCGTGAGTAGAGTGACTTTCCAACCGAGGTGCCACAAGGCGTTCTAAGCAGACTTAGTTCCTCAGTGCAGCTGAGAGAAGGTCAGTGTCGAAAACTTCCAGGGCACGGTGGACTGGCTAGAAAGGCGTGCCTGATGCTGTTGGAGTGCCGAGGACTCGTAGCCGTCCCCTTTAAAAGCGCTGGGTGTAGCCCTTGCCTCGGCATACACAGTAGGCCCCTCTCTCAAGGGCCTAGGGTCCTGGGTGTGGCACAGCATGCCCCCAGGGGCCGGGGGTTTTCGCAGGGAAGAGGGTGCACACCCGAAGCGTCTAGGAGTCCTGAAAAGGGCGGCACCGATCAAATAAAGCACTCGAGCGAATAAGACCTCAAAGAGCTCGCTGTGTGCTCCGTTCCTGCAGGGCGACTCAAAGCCTTTCTCGAGGCAGGCCGTCAAGTGGCCGACCCCTCTAGTCCTACAGCCTGACAGGATGAGCGCCCACCACGGAAGCACCCTGATTATATAGAGAAAACTCCTTCTCGTTCCCGAGCCCTGCCTCCAGTGCCTAGAGGCCCGTCAGAAACGGTGTTAATCGGGTAGCTTCAAGGCAGCAGGAATGGAGCTTTCAAAATGGGACTACAGGGCTTCTGCCCTCAGACCCCCGCTTCCAGTCAACACGTAGTGCACCTCCTTGTGCTTTCTAGCAAGTGCACAGGGACACGAGCTACACACTCGCTCCTTCCCTGAATCCACTTTTCTTCGCAGGGTGTTCTGCATGTAGCCAACTCGCTCATCCAAGGAAACCTCTAGGTAGGCTCAATCGGGCCTTAGCCTCTGCTAAAGGCCTGCAGTGTAAGAGGAAGCACTGGACTTTCGTGGCAGCAGGAACGCCAGCTGACTTTCTCCCGTAAGTGTGGTGCCCTCGGCTAAGGGGTCCTCGAAGGCCCGCGAAGCAGACTGTTTTCCTAAGTGCCGCTCAGACATGGGCAATGTAGGCAGAGTTCCTTGACAAGTAGGACGTGAGAGAAGAGTTTCCCTGGAGCTGTTGCAGTGCTGAGGAAAGCTAGCTCTCCCCAGGAGGTGTGCAGTGCGTTGCCCTACACTCGGCATACACAGAGTGACGGGGAAGGGCTTCCGGGCCTGGATGCCGCTGAGCAGGCCAGTGGAGCCTGCCGGTATTCAGTGGTCTTGCAGGGAATAGGGTGCGGACGCGAGGGTCCTGGGTGTCCTGAACGGCGCACTAACCAAGAAAAGAAAGCAGAAGTGCGACGAAGGCCTCTTGGAAAGTGCTGCATGCCTCCGCCTCAGCAGGGCAATAAAGCCACTTTCCTCGAGGCAAGGGCTGACGTTCGGTCTCCAGGTAGGTACAGAGCATAGCAGCAGGAGCTCCCAAGCAGGCCCTGGACGCACCCTGTTTTACGAGAGAGAACTCCTTTTCTTCCCAGAACCATGCCTACCGTGACGAGAGGCCCGTCACAAAGGGTGTCTCTCGTGTCGTTCAAGGCCCGACCCAGGGAACTTGCAGCCTGGGAAAGACGGCCTGTGCCTTCAGGCCCGCATTGCAAGCCAGACAGGCAGTAAAGGTAACCTGGGGATTCAACAAGCCACACACCACGCAAGGTACACAATGGGCCCTTCCCTGAATCAACGTGTTTACAAAGGGTGTTCTGCCGGGAGCGAACGGCCTCAACCACGGCAGGCTCTCGTTAGGCCTATAAGCGTCTGCCTCTTCCGAAACACCGGAGTGTTGTGTTGCCTGCAGAACTCTGCTTTGGTTGCCGCTGCGGTGCAAGCTGACTTTCTCCGCGAGTAGAGTGACTTTCCAACCGAGGTGCCACAAGGCGTTCTAAGCAGACTTAGTTCCTCAGTGCAGCTGAGAGAAGGTCAGTGTCGAAAACTTCCAGGGCATGGTGGACTGGCTAGAAAGGCGTGCCTGATGCTGTTGGAGTGCCGAGGAATCGTAGCCGTCCCCTTTAAAAGCGCTGGGGGTAGCCCTTGCCTCGGCATACACAGTAGGCCCCTCTCTCAAGGGCCTAGGGTCCTGGGTGTGGCACAGCATGCCCCCAGGGGCCGGGGGTTTTCGCAGGGAAGAGGGTGCACACCCGAAGCGTCTAGGAGTCCTGAAAAGGGCGGCACCGATCAAATAAAGCACTCGAGCGAATAAGACCTCAAAGAGCTCGCTGTGTGCTCCGTTCCTGCAGGGCGACTCAAAGCCTTTCTCGAGGCAGGCCGTCAAGTGGCCGACCCCTCTAGTCCTACAGCCTGACAGGATGAGCGCCCACCACGGAAGCACCCTGATTATATAGAGAAAACTCCTTCTCGTTCCCGAGCCCTGCCTCCAGTGCCTAGAGGCCCGTCAGAAACGGTGTTAATCGGGTAGCTTCAAGGCAGCAGGAATGGAGCTTTCAAAATGGGACTACAGGGCTTCTGCCCTCAGACCCCCGCTTCCAGTCAACACGTAGTGCACCTCCTTGTGCTTTCTAGCAAGTGCACAGGGACACGAGCTACACACTCGCTCCTTCCCTGAATCCACTTTTCTTCGCAGGGTGTTCTGCATGTAGCCAACTCGCTCATCCAAGGAAACCTCTAGGTAGGCTCTATCGGGCCTTAGCCTCTGCTAAAGGCCTGCAGTGTAAGAGGAAGCACTGGACTTTCGTGGCAGCAGGAACGCCAGCTGACTTTCTCCCGTAAGTGTGGTGCCCTCGGCTAAGGGGTCCTCGAAGGCCCGCGAAGCAGACTGTTTTCCTAAGTGCCGCTCAGACATGGGCAATGTAGGCAGAGTTCCTTGACAAGTAGGACGTGAGAGAAGAGTTTCCCTGGAGCTGTTGCAGTGCTGAGGAAAGCTAGCTCTCCCCAGGAGGTGTGCAGTGCGTTGCCCTACACTCGGCATACACAGAGTGACGGGGAAGGGCTTCCGGGCCTGGATGCCGCTGAGCAGGCCAGTGGAGCCTGCCGGTATTCAGTGGTCTTGCAGGGAATAGGGTGCGGACGCGAGGGTCCTGGGTGTCCTGAACGGCGCACTAACCAAGAAAAGAAAGAAGTGCGACGAAGGCCTCTTGGAAAGTGCTCCATGCCTCCGCTTCAGCAGGGCAATAAAGCCACTTTCCTCGAGGCAAGGGCTGACGTTCGGTCTCCAGGTAGGTACAGAGCATAGCAGCAGGAGCTCCCAAGCAGGCCCTGGACGCACCCTGTTTTACGAGAGAGAACTCCTTTTCTTCCCAGAACCATGCCTACCGTGACGAGAGGCCCGTCACAAAGGGTGTCTCTCCGTGTCGTTCAAGGCCCGACCCAGGGAACTTGCAGCCTGGGAAAGACGGCCTGTGCCTTCAGGCCCGCATTGCAAGCCAGACAGGCAGTAAACGTAACCTGGGGATTCAACAAGCCACACACCACGCAAGGTACACAATGGGCCCTTCCCTGAATCAACGTGTTTACGCAGGGTGTTCTGCCGGGAGCGAACGGCCTCAACCACGGCAGGCTCTCGTTAGGCCTATAAGCGTCTGCCTCTTCCGAAACACCGGAGTGTTGTGTTGCCTGCAGAACTCTGCTTTGGTTGCCGCTGCGGTGCAAGCTGACTTTCTCCGTGAGTAGAGTGACTTTCCAACCGAGGTGCCACAAGGCGTTCTAAGCAGACTAGTTCCTCAGTGCAGCTGAGAGAAGGTCAGTGTCGAAAACTTCCAGGGCACGGTGGACTGGCTAGAAAGGCGTGCCTGATGCTGTTGGAGTGCCGAGGAATCGTAGCCGTCCCCTTTAAAAGCGCTGGGGTAGCCCTTGCCTCGGCATGCACAGTAGGCCCCTCTCTCAAGGGCCTAGGGTCCTGGGTGTGGCACAGCATGCCCCCAGGGGCCGGAGGTTTTCGCAGGGAAGAGGGTGCACACCCGAAGCGTCTAGGAGTCCTGAAAAGGGCGGCACCGATCAAATAAAGCACTCGAGTGAATAAGACCTCAAAGAGCTCGCTGTGTGCTGCGTTCCTGCAGGGCGACTCAAAGCCTTTCTCGAGGCAGGCCGTCAAGTGGCCGACCCCTCTAGTCCTACAGCCTGACAGGATGAGCGCCCACCACGGAAGCACCCTGATTATATAGAGAAAACTCCTTCTCGTTCCCGAGCCCTGCCTCCAGTGCCTAGAGGCCCGTCAGAAACGGTGTTAATCGGGTAGCTTCAAGGCAGCAGGAATGGAGCTTTCAAAATGGGACTACAGGGCTTCTGCCCTCAGACCCCCGCTTCCAGTCAACACGTAGTGCACCTCCTTGTGCTTTCTAGCAAGTGCACAGGGACACGAGCTACACACTCGCTCCTTCCCTGAATCCACTTTTCTTCGCAGGGTGCTCTGCATGTAGCCAACTCGCTCATCCAAGGAAACCTCTAGGTAGGCTCTATCGGGCCTTAGCCTCTGCTAAAGGCCTGCAGTGTAAGAGGAAGCACTGGACTTTCGTGGCAGCAGGAACGCCAGCTGACTTTCTCCCGTAAGTGTGGTGCCCTCGGCTAAGGGGTCCTCGAAGGCCCGCGAAGCAGACTGTTTTCCTAAGTGCCGCTCAGACATGGGCAATGTAGGCAGAGTTCCTTGACAAGTAGGACGTGAGAGAAGAGTTTCCCTGGAGCTGTTGCAGTGCTGAGGAAAGCTAGCTCTCCCCAGGAGGTGTGCAGTGCGTTGCCCTACACTCGGCATACACAGAGTGACGGGGAAGGGCTTCCGGGCCTGGATGCCGCTGAGCAGGCCAGTGGAGCCTGCCGGTATTCAGTGGTCTTGCAGGGAATAGGGTGCGGACGCGAGGGTCCTGGGTGTCCTGAACGGCGCACTAACCAAGAAAAGAAAGCAGAAGTGCGACGAAGGCCTCTTGGAAAGTGCTGCATGCCTCCGCCTCAGCAGGGCAATAAAGCCACTTTCCTCGAGGCAAGGGCTGACGTTCGGTCTCCAGGTAGGTACAGAGCATAGCAGCAGGAGCTCCCAAGCAGGCCCTGGACGCACCCTGTTTTACGAGAGAGAACTCCTTTTCTTCCCAGAACCATGCCTACCGTGACGAGAGGCCCGTCACAAAGGGTGTCTCTCCGTGTCGTTCAAGGCCCGACCCAGGGAACTTGCAGCCTGGGAAAGACGGCCTGTGCCTTCAGGCCCGCATTGCAAGCCAGACAGGCAGTAAACGTAACCTGGGGATTCAACAAGCCACACACCACGCAAGGTACACAATGGGCCCTTCCCTGAATCAACGTGTTTACGCAGGGTGTTCTGCCGGGAGCGAACGGCCTCAACCACGGCAGGCTCTCGTTAGGCCTATAAGCGTCTGCCTCTTCCGAAACACCGGAGTGTTGTGTTGCCTGCAGAACTCTGCTTTGGTTGCCGCTGCGGTGCAAGCTGACTTTCTCCGTGAGTAGAGTGACTTTCCAACCGAGGTGCCACAAGGCGTTCTAAGCAGACTTAGTTCCTCAGTGCAGCTGAGAGAAGGTCAGTGTCGAAAACTTCCAGGGCACGGTGGACTGGCTAGAAAGGCGTGCCTGATGCTGTTGGAGTGCCGAGGAATCGTAGCCGTCCCCTTTAAAAGCGCTGGGGGTAGCCCTTGCCTCGGCATACACAGTAGGCCCCTCTCTCAAGGGCCTAGGGTCCTGGGTGTGGCACAGCATGCCCCCAGGGGCCGGGGGTTTTCGCAGGGAAGAGGGTGCACACCCGAAGCGTCTAGGAGTCCTGAAAAGGGCGGCACCGATCAAATAAAGCACTCGAGCGAATAAGACCTCAAAGAGCTCGCTGTGTGCTCCGTTCCTGCAGGGCGACTCAAAGCCTTTCTCGAGGCAGGCCGTCAAGTGGCCGACCCCTCTAGTCCTACAGCCTGACAGGATGAGCGCCCACCACGGAAGCACCCTGATTATATAGAGAAAACTCCTTCTCGTTCCCGAGCCCTGCCTCCAGTGCCTAGAGGCCCGTCAGAAACGGTGTTAATCGGGTAGCTTCAAGGCAGCAGGAATGGAGCTTTCAAAATGGGACTACAGGGCTTCTGCCCTCAGACCCCCGCTTCCAGTCAACACGTAGTGCACCTCCTTGTGCTTTCTAGCAAGTGCACAGGGACACGAGCTACACACTCGCTCCTTCCCTGAATCCACTTTTCTTCGCAGGGTGTTCTGCATGTAGCCAACTCGCTCATCCAAGGAAACCTCTAGGTAGGCTCTATCGGGCCTTAGCCTCTGCTAAAGGCCTGCAGTGTAAGAGGAAGCACTGGACTTTCGTGGCAGCAGGAACGCCAGCTGACTTTCTCCCGTAAGTGTGGTGCCCTCGGCTAAGGGGTCCTCGAAGGCCCGCGAAGCAGACTGTTTTCCTAAGTGCCGCTCAGACATGGGCAATGTAGGCAGAGTTCCTTGACAAGTAGGACGTGAGAGAAGAGTTTCCCTGGAGCTGTTGCAGTGCTGAGGAAAGCTAGCTCTCCCCAGGAGGTGTGCAGTGCGTTGCCCTACACTCGGCATACACAGAGTGACGGGGAAGGGCTTCCGGGCCTGGATGCCGCTGAGCAGGCCAGTGGAGCCTGCCGGTATTCAGTGGTCTTGCAGGGAATAGGGTGCGGACGCGAGGGTCCTGGGTGTCCTGAACGGCGCACTAACCAAGAAAAGAAAGCAGAAGTGCGACGAAGGCCTCTTGGAAAGTGCTGCATGCCTCCGCCTCAGCAGGGCAATAAAGCCACTTTCCTCGAGGCAAGGGCTGACGTTCGGTCTCCAGGTAGGTACAGAGCATAGCAGCAGGAGCTCCCAAGCAGGCCCTGGACGCACCCTGTTTTACGAGAGAGAACTCCTTTTCTTCCCAGAACCGTGCCTACCGTGACGAGAGGCCCGTCACAAAGGGTGTCTCTCCGTGTCGTTCAAGGCCCGACCCAGGGAACTTGCAGCCTGGGAAAGACGGCCTGTGCCTTCAGGCCCGCATTGCAAGCCAGACAGGCAGTAAACGTAACCTGGGGATTCAACAAGCCACACACCACGCAAGGTACACAATGGGCCCTTCCCTGAATCAACGTGTTTACGCAGGGTGTTCTGCCGGGAGCGAACGGCCTCAACCACGGCAGGCTCTCGTTAGGCCTATAAGCGTCTGCCTCTTCCGAAACACCGGAGTGTTGTGTTGCCTGCAGAACTCTGCTTTGGTTGCCGCTGCGGTGCAAGCTGACTTTCTCCGTGAGTAGAGTGACTTTCCAACCGAGGTGCCACAAGGCGTTCTAAGCAGACTTAGTTCCTCAGTGCAGCTGAGAGAAGGTCAGTGTCGAAAACTTCCAGGGCACGGTGGACTGGCTAGAAAGGCGTGCCTGATGCTGTTGGAGTGCCGAGGAATCGTAGCCGTCCCCTTTAAAAGCGCTGGGGGTAGCCCTTGCCTCGGCATACACAGTAGGCCCCTCTCTCAGGGGCCTAGGGTCCTGGGTGTGGCACAGCATGCCCCCAGGAGCCGGGGGTTTTCGCAGGGAAGAGGGTGCACACCCGAAGCGTCTAGGAGTCCTGAAAAGGGCGGCACCGATCAAATAAAGCACTCGAGCGAATAAGACCTCAAAGAGCTCGCTGTGTGCTCCGTTCCTGCAGGGCGACTCAAAGCCTTTCTCGAGGCAGGCCGTCAAGTGGCCGACCCCTCTAGTCCTACAGCCTGACAGGATGAGCGCCCACCACGGAAGCACCCTGATTATATAGAGAAAACTCCTTCTCGTTCCCGAGCCCTGCCTCCAGTGCCTAGAGGCCCGTCAGAAACGGTGTTAATCGGGTAGCTTCAAGGCAGCAGGAATGGAGCTTTCAAAATGGGACTACAGGGCTTCTGCCCTCAGACCCCCGCTTCCAGTCAACACGTAGTGCACCTCCTTGTGCTTTCTAGCAAGTGCACAGGGACACGAGCTACACACTCGCTCCTTCCCTGAATCCACTTTTCTTCGCAGGGTGTTCTGCATGTAGCCAACTCGCTCATCCAAGGAAACCTCTAGGTAGGCTCTATCGGGCCTTAGCCTCTGCTAAAGGCCTGCAGTGTAAGAGGAAGCACTGGACTTTCGTGGCAGCAGGAACGCCAGCTGACTTTCTCCCGTAAGTGTGGTGCCCTCGGCTAAGGGGTCCTCGAAGGCCCGCGAAGCAGACTGTTTTCCTAAGTGCCGCTCAGACATGGGCAATGTAGGCAGAGTTCCTTGACAAGTAGGACGTGAGAGAAGAGTTTCCCTGGAGCTGTTGCAGTGCTGAGGAAAGCTAGCTCTCTCCAGGAGGTGTGCAGTGCGTTGCCCTACACTCGGCATACACAGAGTGACGGGGAAGGGCTTCCGGGCCTGGATGCCGCTGAGCAGGCCAGTGGAGCCTGCCGGTATTCAGTGGTCTTGCAGGGAATAGGGTGCGGACGCGAGGGTCCTGGGTGTCCTGAACGGCGCACTAACCAAGAAAAGAAAGCAGAAGTGCGACGAAGGCCTCTTGGAAAGTGCTGCATGCCTCCGCCTCAGCAGGGCAATAAAGCCACTTTCCTCGAGGCAAGGGCTGACGTTCGGTCTCCAGGTAGGTACAGAGCATAGCAGCAGGAGCTCCCAAGCAGGCCCTGGACGCACCCTGTTTTACGAGAGAGAACTCCTTTTCTTCCCAGAACCATGCCTACCGTGACGAGAGGCCCGTCACAAAGGGTGTCTCTCCGTGTCGTTCAAGGCCCGACCCAGGGAACTTGCAGCCTGGGAAAGACGGCCTGTGCCTTCAGGCCCGCATTGCAAGCCAGACAGGCAGTAAAGGTAACCTGGGGATTCAACAAGCCACACACCACGCAAGGTACACAATGGGCCCTTCCCTGAATCAACGTGTTTACAAAGGGTGTTCTGCCGGGAGCGAACGGCCTCAACCACGGCAGGCTCTCGTTAGGCCTATAAGCGTCTGCCTCTTCCGAAACACCGGAGTGTTGTGTTGCCTGCAGAACTCTGCTTTGGTTGCCGCTGCGGTGCAAGCTGACTTTCTCCGTGAGTAGAGTGACTTTCCAACCGAGGTGCCACAAGGCGTTCTAAGCAGACTTAGTTCCTCAGTGCAGCTGAGAGAAGGTCAGTGTCGAAAACTTCCAGGGCACGGTGGACTGGCTAGAAAGGCGTGCCTGATGCTGTTGGAGGGCCGAGGAATCGTAGCCGTCCCCTTTAAAAGCGCTGGGGGTAGCCCTTGCCTCGGCATACACAGTAGGCCCCTCTCTCAAGGGCCTAGGGTCCTGGGTGTGGCACAGCATGCCCTCAGGGGCCGGGGGTTTTCGCAGGGAAGAGGGTGCACACCCGAAGCGTCTAGGAGTCCTGAAAAGGGCGGCACCGATCAAATAAAGCACTCGAGCGAATAAGACCTCAAAGAGCTCGCTGTGTGCTCCATTCCTGCAGGGCGACTCAAAGCCTTTCTCGAGGCAGGCCGTCAAGTGGCCGACCCCTCTAGTCCTACAGCCTGACAGGATGAGCGCCCACCACGGAAGCACCCTGATTATATAGAGAAAACTCCTTCTCGTTCCCGAGCCCTGCCTCCAGTGCCTAGAGGCCCGTCAGAAATGGTGTTAATCGGGTAGCTTCAAGGCAGCAGGAATGGAGCTTTCAAAATGGGACTACAGGGCTTCTGCCCTCAGACCCCCGCTTCCAGTCAACACGTAGTGCACCTCCTTGTGCTTTCTAGCAAGTGCACAGGGACACGAGCTACACACTCGCTCCTTCCCTGAATCCACTTTTCTTCGCAGGGTGTTCTGCATGTAGCCAACTCGCTCATCCAAGGAAACCTCTAGGTAGGCTCTATCGGGCCTTAGCCTCTGCTAAAGGCCTGCAGTGTAAGAGGAAGCACTGGACTTTCGTGGCAGCAGGAACGCCAGCTGACTTTCTCCCGTAAGTGTGGTGCCCTCGGCTAAGGGGTCCTCGAAGGCCCGCGAAGCAGACTGTTTTCCTAAGTGCCGCTCAGACATGGGCAATGTAGGCAGAGTTCCTTGACAAGTAGGACGTGAGAGAAGAGTTTCCCTGGAGCTGTTGCAGTGCTGAGGAAAGCTAGCTCTCCCCAGGAGGTGTGCAGTGCGTTGCCCTACACTCGGCATACACAGAGTGACGGGGAAGGGCTTCCGGGCCTGGATGCCGCTGAGCAGGCCAGTGGAGCCTGCCGGTATTCAGTGGTCTTGCAGGGAATAGGGTGCGGACGCGAGGGTCCTGGGTGTCCTGAACGGCGCACTAACCAAGAAAAGAAAGCAGAAGTGCGACGAAGGCCTCTTGGAAAGTGCTGCATGCCTCCGCCTCAGCAGGGCAATAAAGCCACTTTCCTCGAGGCAAGGGCTGACGTTCGGTCTCCAGGTAGGTACAGAGCATAGCAGCAGGAGCTCCCAAGCAGGCCCTGGACGCACCCTGTTTTACGAGAGAGAACTCCTTTTCTTCCCAGAACCATGCCTACCGTGACGAGAGGCCCGTCACAAAGGGTGTCTCTCGTGTCGTTCAAGGCCCGACCCAGGGAACTTGCAGCCTGGGAAAGACGGCCTGTGCCTTCAGGCCCGCATTGCAAGCCAGACAGGCAGTAAAGGTAACCTGGGGATTCAACAAGCCACACACCACGCAAGGTACACAATGGGCCCTTCCCTGAATCAACGTGTTTACAAAGGGTGTTCTGCCGGGAGCGAACGGCCTCAACCACGGCAGGCTCTCGTTAGGCCTATAAGCGTCTGCCTCTTCCGAAACACCGGAGTGTTGTGTTGCCTGCAGAACTCTGCTTTGGTTGCCGCTGCGGTGCAAGCTGACTTTCTCCGTGAGTAGAGTGACTTTCCAACCGAGGTGCCACAAGGCGTTCTAAGCAGACTTAGTTCCTCAGTGCAGCTGAGAGAAGGTCAGTGTCGAAAACTTCCAGGGCATGGTGGACTGGCTAGAAAGGCGTGCCTGATGCTGTTGGAGTGCCGAGGAATCGTAGCCGTCCCCTTTAAAAGCGCTGGGGGTAGCCCTTGCCTCGGCATACACAGTAGGCCCCTCTCTCAAGGGCCTAGGGTCCTGGGTGTGGCACAGCATGCCCCCAGGGGCCGGGGGTTTTCGCAGGGAAGAGGGTGCACACCCGAAGCGTCTAGGAGTCCTGAAAAGGGCGGCACCGATCAAATAAAGCACTCGAGCGAATAAGACCTCAAAGAGCTCGCTGTGTGCTCCGTTCCTGCAGGGCGACTCAAAGCCTTTCTCGAGGCAGGCCGTCAAGTGGCCGACCCCTCTAGTCCTACAGCCTGACAGGATGAGCGCCCACCACGGAAGCACCCTGATTATATAGAGAAAACTCCTTCTCGTTCCCGAGCCCTGCCTCCAGTGCCTAGAGGCCCGTCAGAAACGGTGTTAATCGGGTAGCTTCAAGGCAGCAGGAATGGAGCTTTCAAAATGGGACTACAGGGCTTCTGCCCTCAGACCCCCGCTTCCAGTCAACACGTAGTGCACCTCCTTGTGCTTTCTAGCAAGTGCACAGGGACACGAGCTACACACTCGCTCCTTCCCTGAATCCACTTTTCTTCGCAGGGTGTTCTGCATGTAGCCAACTCGCTCATCCAAGGAAACCTCTAGGTAGGCTCTATCGGGCCTTAGCCTCTGCTAAAGGCCTGCAGTGTAAGAGGAAGCACTGGACTTTCGTGGCAGCAGGAACGCCAGCTGACTTTCTCCCGTAAGTGTGGTGCCCTCGGCTAAGGGGTCCTCGAAGGCCCGCGAAGCAGACTGTTTTCCTAAGTGCCGCTCAGACATGGGCAATGTAGGCAGAGTTCCTTGACAAGTAGGACGTGAGAGAAGAGTTTCCCTGGAGCTGTTGCAGTGCTGAGGAAAGCTAGCTCTCCCCAGGAGGTGTGCAGTGCGTTGCCCTACACTCGGCATACACAGAGTGACGGGGAAGGGCTTCCGGGCCTGGATGCCGCTGAGCAGGCCAGTGGAGCCTGCCGGTATTCAGTGGTCTTGCAGGGAATAGGGTGCAGACGCGAGGGTCCTGGGTGTCCTGAACGGCGCACTAACCAAGAAAAGAAAGCAGAAGTGCGACGAAGGCCTCTTGGAAAGTGCTGCATGCCTCCGCCTCAGCAGGGCAATAAAGCCACTTTCCTCGAGGCAAGGGCTGACGTTCGGTCTCCAGGTAGGTACAGAGCATAGCAGCAGGAGCTCCCAAGCAGGCCCTGGACGCACCCTGTTTTACGAGAGAGAACTCCTTTTCTTCCCAGAACCATGCCTACCGTGACGAGAGGCCCGTCACAAAGGGTGTCTCTCCGTGTCGTTCAAGGCCCGACCCAGGGAACTTGCAGCCTGGGAAAGACGGCCTGTGCCTTCAGGCCCGCATTGCAAGCCAGACAGGCAGTAAAGGTAACCTGGGGATTCAACAAGCCACACACCACGCAAGGTACACAATGGGCCCTTCCCTGAATCAACGTGTTTACAAAGGGTGTTCTGCCGGGAGCGAACGGCCTCAACCACGGCAGGCTCTCGTTAGGCCTATAAGCGTCTGCCTCTTCCGAAACACCGGAGTGTTGTGTTGCCTGCAGAACTCTGCTTTGGTTGCCGCTGCGGTGCAAGCTGACTTTCTCCGTGAGTAGAGTGACTTTCCAACCGAGGTGCCACAAGGCGTTCTAAGCAGACTTAGTTCCTCAGTGCAGCTGAGAGAAGGTCAGTGTCGAAAACTTCCAGGGCATGGTGGACTGGCTAGAAAGGCGTGCCTGATGCTGTTGGAGTGCCGAGGAATCGTAGCCGTCCCCTTTAAAAGCGCTGGGGGTAGCCCTTGCCTCGGCATACACAGTAGGCCCCTCTCTCAAGGGCCTAGGGTCCTGGGTGTGGCACAGCATGCCCCCAGGGGCCGGGGGTTTTCGCAGGGAAGAGGGTGCACACCCGAAGCGTCTAGGAGTCCTGAAAAGGGCGGCACCGATCAAATAAAGCACTCGAGCGAATAAGACCTCAAAGAGCTTGCTGTGTGCTCCGTTCCTGCAGGGCGACTCAAAGCCTTTCTCGAGGCAGGCCGTCAAGTGGCCGACCCCTCTAGTCCTACAGCCTGACAGGATGAGCGCCCACCACGGAAGCACCCTGATTATATAGAGAAAACTCCTTCTCGTTCCCGAGCCCTGCCTCCAGTGCCTAGAGGCCCGTCAGAAATGGTGTTAATCGGGTAGCTTCAAGGCAGCAGGAATGGAGCTTTCAAAATGGGACTACAGGGCTTCTGCCCTCAGACCCCCGCTTCCAGTCAACACGTAGTGCACCTCCTTGTGCTTTCTAGCAAGTGCACAGGGACACGAGCTACACACTCGCTCCTTCCCTGAATCCACTTTTCTTCGCAGGGTGTTCTGCATGTAGCCAACTCGCTCATCCAAGGAAACCTCTAGGTAGGCTCTATCGGGCCTTAGCCTCTGCTAAAGGCCTGCAGTGTAAGAGGAAGCACTGGACTTTCGTGGCAGCAGGAACGCCAGCTGACTTTCTCCCGTAAGTGTGGTGCCCTCGGCTAAGGGGTCCTCGAAGGCCCGCGAAGCAGACTGTTTTCCTAAGTGCCGCTCAGACATGGGCAATGTAGGCAGAGTTCCTTGACAAGTAGGACGTGAGAGAAGAGTTTCCCTGGAGCTGTTGCAGTGCTGAGGAAAGCTAGCTCTCCCCAGGAGGTGTGCAGTGCGTTGCCCTACACTCGGCATACACAGAGTGACGGGGAAGGGCTTCCGGGCCTGGATGCCGCTGAGCAGGCCAGTGGAGCCTGCCGGTATTCAGTGGTCTTGCAGGGAATAGGGTGCGGACGCGAGGGTCCTGGGTGTCCTGAACGGCGCACTAACCAAGAAAAGAAAGCAGAAGTGCGACGAAGGCCTCTTGGAAAGTGCTGCATGCCTCCGCCTCAGCAGGGCAATAAAGCCACTTTCCTCGAGGCAAGGGCTGACGTTCGGTCTCCAGGTAGGTACAGAGCATAGCAGCAGGAGCTCCCAAGCAGGCCCTGGACGCACCCTGTTTTACGAGAGAGAACTCCTTTTCTTCCCAGAACCATGCCTACCGTGACGAGAGGCCCGTCACAAAGGGTGTCTCTCGTGTCGTTCAAGGCCCGACCCAGGGAACTTGCAGCCTGGGAAAGACGGCCTGTGCCTTCAGGCCCGCATTGCAAGCCAGACAGGCAGTAAAGGTAACCTGGGGATTCAACAAGCCACACACCACGCAAGGTACACAATGGGCCCTTCCCTGAATCAACGTGTTTACGCAGGGTGTTCTGCCGGGAGCGAACGGCCTCAACCACGGCAGGCTCTCGTTAGGCCTATAAGCGTCTGCCTCTTCCGAAACACCGGAGTGTTGTGTTGCCTGCAGAACTCTGCTTTGGTTGCCGCTGCGGTGCAAGCTGACTTTCTCCGTGAGTAGAGTGACTTTCCAACCGAGGTGCCACAAGGCGTTCTAAGCAGACTTAGTTCCTCAGTGCAGCTGAGAGAAGGTCAGTGTCGAAAACTTCCAGGGCACGGTGGACTGGCTAGAAAGGCGTGCCTGATGCTGTTGGAGTGCCGAGGAATCGTAGCCGTCCCCTTTAAAAGCGCTGGGGGTAGCCCTTGCCTCGGCATACACAGTAGGCCCCTCTCTCAAGGGCCTAGGGTCCTGGGTGTGGCACAGCATGCCCCCAGGGGCCGGGGGTTTTCGCAGGGAAGAGGGTGCACACCCGAAGCGTCTAGGAGTCCTGAAAAGGGCGGCACCGATCAAATAAAGCACTCGAGCGAATAAGACCTCAAAGAGCTCGCTGTGTGCTCCGTTCCTGCAGGGCGACTCAAAGCCTTTCTCGAGGCAGGCCGTCAAGTGGCCGACCCCTCTAGTCCTACAGCCTGACAGGATGAGCGCCCACCACGGAAGCACCCTGATTATATAGAGAAAACTCCTTCTCGTTCCCGAGCCCTGCCTCCAGTGCCTAGAGGCCCGTCAGAAACGGTGTTAATCGGGTAGCTTCAAGGCAGCAGGAATGGAGCTTTCAAAATGGGACTACAGGGCTTCTGCCCTCAGACCCCCGCTTCCAGTCAACACGTAGTGCACCTCCTTGTGCTTTCTAGCAAGTGCACAGGGACACGAGCTACACACTCGCTCCTTCCCTGAATCCACTTTTCTTCGCAGGGTGTTCTGCATGTAGCCAACTCGCTCATCCAAGGAAACCTCTAGGTAGGCTCAATCGGGCCTTAGCCTCTGCTAAAGGCCTGCAGTGTAAGAGGAAGCACTGGACTTTCGTGGCAGCAGGAACGCCAGCTGACTTTCTCCCGTAAGTGTGGTGCCCTCGGCTAAGGGGTCCTCGAAGGCCCGCGAAGCAGACTGCTTTCCTAAGTGCCGCTCAGACATGGGCAATGTAGGCAGAGTTCCTTGACAAGTAGGACGTGAGAGAAGAGTTTCCCTGGAGCTGTTGCAGTGCTGAGGAAAGCTAGCTCTCCCCAGGAGGTGTGCAGTGCGTTGCCCTACACTCGGCATACACAGAGTGACGGGGAAGGGCTTCCGGGCCTGGATGCCGCTGAGCAGGCCAGTGGAGCCTGCCGGTATTCAGTGGTCTTGCAGGGAATAGGGTGCGGACGCGAGGGTCCTGGGTGTCCTGAACGGCGCACTAACCAAGAAAAGAAAGCAGAAGTGCGACGAAGGCCTCTTGGAAAGTGCTGCATGCCTCCGCCTCAGCAGGGCAATAAAGCCACTTTCCTCGAGGCAAGGGCTGACGTTCGGTCTCCAGGTAGGTACAGAGCATAGCAGCAGGAGCTCCCAAGCAGGCCCTGGACGCACCCTGTTTTACGAGAGAGAACTCCTTTTCTTCCCAGAACCATGCCTACCGTGACGAGAGGCCCGTCACAAAGGGTGTCTCTCGTGTCGTTCAAGGCCCGACCCAGGGAACTTGCAGCCTGGGAAAGACGGCCTGTGCCTTCAGGCCCGCATTGCAAGCCAGACAGGCAGTAAAGGTAACCTGGGGATTCAACAAGCCACACACCACGCAAGGTACACAATGGGCCCTTCCCTGAATCAACGTGTTTACAAAGGGTGTTCTGCCGGGAGCGAACGGCCTCAACCACGGCAGGCTCTCGTTAGGCCTATAAGCGTCTGCCTCTTCCGAAACACCGGAGTGTTGTGTTGCCTGCAGAACTCTGCTTTGGTTGCCGCTGCGGTGCAAGCTGACTTTCTCCGTGAGTAGAGTGACTTTCCAACCGAGGTGCCACAAGGCGTTCTAAGCAGACTTAGTTCCTCAGTGCAGCTGAGAGAAGGTCAGTGTCGAAAACTTCCAGGGCATGGTGGACTGGCTAGAAAGGCGTGCCTGATGCTGTTGGAGTGCCGAGGAATCGTAGCCGTCCCCTTTAAAAGCGCTGGGGGTAGCCCTTGCCTCGGCATACACAGTAGGCCCCTCTCTCAAGGGCCTAGGGTCCTGGGTGTGGCACAGCATGCCCCCAGGGGCCGGGGGTTTTCGCAGGGAAGAGGGTGCACACCCGAAGCGTCTAGGAGTCCTGAAAAGGGCGGCACCGATCAAATAAAGCACTCGAGCGAATAAGACCTCAAAGAGCTCGCTGTGTGCTCCGTTCCTGCAGGGCGACTCAAAGCCTTTCTCGAGGCAGGCCGTCAAGTGGCCGACCCCTCTAGTCCTACAGCCTGACAGGATGAGCGCCCACCACGGAAGCACCCTGATTATATAGAGAAAACTCCTTCTCGTTCCCGAGCCCTGCCTCCAGTGCCTAGAGGCCCGTCAGAAATGGTGTTAATCGGGTAGCTTCACGGCAGCAGGAATGGAGCTTTCAAAATGGGACTACAGGGCTTCTGCCCTCAGACCCCCGCTTCCAGTCAACACGTAGTGCACCTCCTTGTGCTTTCTAGCAAGTGCACAGGGACACGAGCTACACACTCGCTCCTTCCCTGAATCCACTTTTCTTCGCAGGGTGTTCTGCATGTAGCCAACTCGCTCATCCAAGGAAACCTCTAGGTAGGCTCTATCGGGCCTTAGCCTCTGCTAAAGGCCTTCAGTGTAAGAGGAAGCACTGGACTTTCGTGGCAGCAGGAACGCCAGCTGACTTTCTCCCGTAAGTGTGGTGCCCTCGGCTAAGGGGTCCTCGAAGGCCCGCGAAGCAGACTGTTTTCCTAAGTGCCGCTCAGACATGGGCAATGTAGGCAGAGTTCCTTGACAAGTAGGACGTGAGAGAAGAGTTTCCCTGGAGCTGTTGCAGTGCTGAGGAAAGCTAGCTCTCCCCAGGAGGTGTGCAGTGCGTTGCCCTACACTCGGCATACACAGAGTGACGGGGAAGGGCTTCCGGGCCTGGATGCCGCTGAGCAGGCAGGTGGAGCCTGCCGGTATTCAGTGGTCTTGCAGGGAATAGGGTGCGGACGCGAGGGTCCTGGGTGTCCTGAACGGCGCACTAACCAAGAAAAGAAAGCAGAAGTGCGACGAAGGCCTCTTGGAAAGTGCTGCATGCCTCCGCCTCAGCAGGGCAATAAAGCCACTTTCCTCGAGGCAAGGGCTGACGTTCGGTCTCCAGGTAGGTACAGAGCATAGCAGCAGGAGCTCCCAAGCAGGCCCTGGACACACCCTGTTTTACGAGAGAGAACTCCTTTTCTTCCCAGAACCATGCCTACCGTGACGAGAGGCCCGTCACAAAGGGTGTCTCTCGTGTCGTTCAAGGCCCGACCCAGGGAACTTGCAGCCTGGGAAAGACGGCCTGTGCCTTCAGGCCCGCATTGCAAGCCACACAGGCAGTAAAGGTAACCTGGGGATTCAACAAGCCACACACCACGCAAGGTACACAATGGGCCCTTCCCTGAATCAACGTGTTTACAAAGGGTGTTCTGCCGGGAGCGAACGGCCTCAACCACGGCAGGCTCTCGTTAGGCCTATAAGCGTCTGCCTCTTCCGAAACACCGGAGTGTTGTGTTGCCTGCAGAACTCTGCTTTGGTTGCCGCTGCGGTGCAAGCTGACTTTCTCCGTGAGTAGAGTGACTTTCCAACCGAGGTGCCACAAGGCGTTCTAAGCAGACTTAGTTCCTCAGTGCAGCTGAGAGAAGGTCAGTGTCGAAAACTTCCAGGGCATGGTGGACTGGCTAGAAAGGCGTGCCTGATGCTGTTGGAGTGCCGAGGAATCGTAGCCGTCCCCTTTAAAAGCGCTGGGGGTAGCCCTTGCCTCGGCATACACAGTAGGCCCCTCTCTCAAGGGCCTAGGGTCCTGGGTGTGGCACAGCATGCCCCCAGGGGCCGGGGGTTTTCGCAGGGAAGAGGGTGCACACCCGAAGCGTCTAGGAGTCCTGAAAAGGGCGGCACCGATCAAATAAAGCACTCGAGCGAATAAGACCTCAAAGAGCTCGCTGTGTGCTCCGTTCCTGCAGGGCGACTCAAAGCCTTTCTCGAGGCAGGCCGTCAAGTGGCCGACCCCTCTAGTCCTACAGCCTGACAGGATGAGCGCCCACCACGGAAGCACCCTGATTATATAGAGAAAACTCCTTCTCGTTCCCGAGCCCTGCCTCCAGTGCCTAGAGGCCCGTCAGAAATGGTGTTAATCGGGTAGCTTCAAGGCAGCAGGAATGGAGCTTTCAAAATGGGACTACAGGGCTTCTGCCCTCAGACCCCCGCTTCCAGTCAACACGTAGTGCACCTCCTTGTGCTTTCTAGCAAGTGCACAGGGACACGAGCTACACACTCGCTCCTTCCCTGAATCCACTTTTCTTCGCAGGGTGTTCTGCATGTAGCCAACTCGCTCATCCAAGGAAACCTCTAGGTAGGCTCTATCGGGCCTTAGCCTCTGCTAAAGGCCTGCAGTGTAAGAGGAAGCACTGGACTTTCGTGGCAGCAGGAACGCCAGCTGACTTTCTCCCGTAAGTGTGGTGCCCTCGGCTAAGGGGTCCTCGAAGGCCCGCGAAGCAGACTGTTTTCCTAAGTGCCGCTCAGACATGGGCAATGTAGGCAGAGTTCCTTGACAAGTAGGACGTGAGAGAAGAGTTTCCCTGGAGCTGTTGCAGTGCTGAGGAAAGCTAGCTCTCCCCAGGAGGTGTGCAGTGCGTTGCCCTACACTCGGCATACACAGAGTAACGGGGAAGGGCTTCCGGGCCTGGATGCCGCTGAGCAGGCCAGTGGAGCCTGCCGGTATTCAGTGGTCTTGCAGGGAATAGGGTGCAGACGCGAGGGTCCTGGGTGTCCTGAACGGCGCACTAACCAAGAAAAGAAAGCAGAAGTGCGACGAAGGCCTCTTGGAAAGTGCTGCATGCCTCCGCCTCAGCAGGGCAATAAAGCCACTTTCCTCGAGGCAAGGGCTGACGTTCGGTCTCCAGGTAGGTACAGAGCATAGCAGCAGGAGCTCCCAAGCAGGCCCTGGACGCACCCTGTTTTACGAGAGAGAACTCCTTTTCTTCCCAGAACCATGCCTACCGTGACGAGAGGCCCGTCACAAAGGGTGTCTCTCCGTGTCGTTCAAGGCCCGACCCAGGGAACTTGCAGCCTGGGAAAGACGGCCTGTGCCTTCAGGCCCGCATTGCAAGCCAGACAGGCAGTAAAGGTAACCTGGGGATTCAACAAGCCACACACCACGCAAGGTACACAATGGGCCCTTCCCTGAATCAACGTGTTTACAAAGGGTGTTCTGCCGGGAGCGAACGGCCTCAACCACGGCAGGCTCTCGTTAGGCCTATAAGCGTCTGCCTCTTCCGAAACACCGGAGTGTTGTGTTGCCTGCAGAACTCTGCTTTGGTTGCCGCTGCGGTGCAAGCTGACTTTCTCCGTGAGTAGAGTGACTTTCCAACCGAGGTGCCACAAGGCGTTCTAAGCAGACTTAGTTCCTCAGTGCAGCTGAGAGAAGGTCAGTGTCGAAAACTTCCAGGGCATGGTGGACTGGCTAGAAAGGCGTGCCTGATGCTGTTGGAGTGCCGAGGAATCGTAGCCGTCCCCTTTAAAAGCGCTGGGGGTAGCCCTTGCCTCGGCATACACAGTAGGCCCCTCTCTCAAGGGCCTAGGGTCCTGGGTGTGGCACAGCATGCCCCCAGGGGCCGGGGGTTTTCGCAGGGAAGAGGGTGCACACCCGAAGCGTCTAGGAGTCCTGAAAAGGGCGGCACCGATCAAATAAAGCACTCGAGCGAATAAGACCTCAAAGAGCTCGCTGTGTGCTCCGTTCCTGCAGGGCGACTCAAAGCCTTTCTCGAGGCAGGCCGTCAAGTGGCCGACCCCTCTAGTCCTACAGCCTGACAGGATGAGCGCCCACCACGGAAGCACCCTGATTATATAGAGAAAACTCCTTCTCGTTCCCGAGCCCTGCCTCCAGTGCCTAGAGGCCCGTCAGAAATGGTGTTAATCGGGTAGCTTCAAGGCAGCAGGAATGGAGCTTTCAAAATGGGACTACAGGGCTTCTGCCCTCAGACCCCCGCTTCCAGTCAACACGTAGTGCACCTCCTTGTGCTTTCTAGCAAGTGCACAGGGACACGAGCTACACACTCGCTCCTTCCCTGAATCCACTTTTCTTCGCAGGGTGTTCTGCATGTAGCCAACTCGCTCATCCAAGGAAACCTCTAGGTAGGCTCTATCGGGCCTTAGCCTCTGCTAAAGGCCTGCAGTGTAAGAGGAAGCACTGGACTTTCGTGGCAGCAGGAACGCCAGCTGACTTTCTCCCGTAAGTGTGGTGCCCTCGGCTAAGGGGTCCTCGAAGGCCCGCGAAGCAGACTGTTTTCCTAAGTGCCGCTCAGACATGGGCAATGTAGGCAGAGTTCCTTGACAAGTAGGACGTGAGAGAAGAGTTTCCCTGGAGCTGTTGCAGTGCTGAGGAAAGCTAGCTCTCCCCAGGAGGTGTGCAGTGCGTTGCCCTACACTCGGCATACACAGAGTGACGGGGAAGGGCTTCCGGGCCTGGATGCCGCTGAGCAGGCCAGTGGAGCCTGCCGGTATTCAGTGGTCTTGCAGGGAATAGGGTGCGGACGCGAGGGTCCTGGGTGTCCTGAACGGCGCACTAACCAAGAAAAGAAAGCAGAAGTGCGACGAAGGCCTCTTGGAAAGTGCTGCATGCCTCCGCCTCAGCAGGGCAATAAAGCCACTTTCCTCGAGGCAAGGGCTGACGTTCGGTCTCCAGGTAGGTACAGAGCATAGCAGCAGGAGCTCCCAAGCAGGCCCTGGACGCACCCTGTTTTACGAGAGAGAACTCCTTTTCTTCCCAGAACCATGCCTACCGTGACGAGAGGCCCGTCACAAAGGGTGTCTCTCGTGTCGTTCAAGGCCCGACCCAGGGAACTTGCAGCCTGGGAAAGACGGCCTGTGCCTTCAGGCCCGCATTGCAAGCCAGACAGGCAGTAAAGGTAACCTGGGGATTCAACAAGCCACACACCACGCAAGGTACACAATGGGCCCTTCCCTGAATCAACGTGTTTACGCAGGGTGTTCTGCCGGGAGCGAACGGCCTCAACCACGGCAGGCTCTCGTTAGGCCTATAAGCGTCTGCCTCTTCCGAAACACCGGAGTGTTGTGTTGCCTGCAGAACTCTGCTTTGGTTGCCGCTGCGGTGCAAGCTGACTTTCTCCGTGAGTAGAGTGACTTTCCAACCGAGGTGCCACAAGGCGTTCTAAGCAGACTTAGTTCCTCAGTGCAGCTGAGAGAAGGTCAGTGTCGAAAACTTCCAGGGCACGGTGGACTGGCTAGAAAGGCGTGCCTGATGCTGTTGGAGTGCCGAGGAATCGTAGCCGTCCCCTTTAAAAGCGCTGGGGGTAGCCCTTGCCTCGGCATACACAGTAGGCCCCTCTCTCAAGGGCCTAGGGTCCTGGGTGTGGCACAGCATGCCCCCAGGGGCCGGGGGTTTTCGCAGGGAAGAGGGTGCACACCCGAAGCGTCTAGGAGTCCTGAAAAGGGCGGCACCGATCAAATAAAGCACTCGAGCGAATAAGACCTCAAAGAGCTCGCTGTGTGCTCCGTTCCTGCAGGGCGACTCAAAGCCTTTCTCGAGGCAGGCCGTCAAGTGGCCGACCCCTCTAGTCCTACAGCCTGACAGGATGAGCGCCCACCACGGAAGCACCCTGATTATATAGAGAAAACTCCTTCTCGTTCCCGAGCCCTGCCTCCAGTGCCTAGAGGCCCGTCAGAAACGGTGTTAATCGGGTAGCTTCAAGGCAGCAGGAATGGAGCTTTCAAAATGGGACTACAGGGCTTCTGCCCTCAGACCCCCGCTTCCAGTCAACACGTAGTGCACCTCCTTGTGCTTTCTAGCAAGTGCACAGGGACACGAGCTACACACTCGCTCCTTCCCTGAATCCACTTTTCTTCGCAGGGTGTTCTGCATGTAGCCAACTCGCTCATCCAAGGAAACCTCTAGGTAGGCTCTATCGGGCCTTAGCCTCTGCTAAAGGCCTGCAGTGTAAGAGGAAGCACTGGACTTTCGTGGCAGCAGGAACGCCAGCTGACTTTCTCCCGTAAGTGTGGTGCCCTCGGCTAAGGGGTCCTCGAAGGCCCGCGAAGCAGACTGCTTTCCTAAGTGCCGCTCAGACATGGGCAATGTAGGCAGAGTTCCTTGACAAGTAGGACGTGAGAGAAGAGTTTCCCTGGAGCTGTTGCAGTGCTGAGGAAAGCTAGCTCTCCCCAGGAGGTGTGCAGTGCGTTGCCCTACACTCGGCATACACAGAGTGACGGGGAAGGGCTTCCGGGCCTGGATGCCGCTGAGCAGGCCAGTGGAGCCTGCCGGTATTCAGTGGTCTTGCAGGGAATAGGGTGCGGACGCGAGGGTCCTGGGTGTCCTGAACGGCGCACTAACCAAGAAAAGAAAGCAGAAGTGCGACGAAGGCCTCTTGGAAAGTGCTGCATGCCTCCGCCTCAGCAGGGCAATAAAGCCACTTTCCTCGAGGCAAGGGCTGACGTTCGGTCTCCAGGTAGGTACAGAGCATAGCAGCAGGAGCTCCCAAGCAGGCCCTGGACGCACCCTGTTTTACGAGAGAGAACTCCTTTTCTTCCCAGAACCATGCCTACCGTGACGAGAGGCCCGTCACAAAGGGTGTCTCTCGTGTCGTTCAAGGCCCGACCCAGGGAACTTGCAGCCTGGGAAAGACGGCCTGTGCCTTCAGGCCCGCATTGCAAGCCAGACAGGCAGTAAAGGTAACCTGGGGATTCAACAAGCCACACACCACGCAAGGTACACAATGGGCCCTTCCCTGAATCAACGTGTTTACAAAGGGTGTTCTGCCGGGAGCGAACGGCCTCAACCACGGCAGGCTCTCGTTAGGCCTATAAGCGTCTGCCTCTTCCGAAACACCGGAGTGTTGTGTTGCCTGCAGAACTCTGCTTTGGTTGCCGCTGCGGTGCAAGCTGACTTTCTCCGTGAGTAGAGTGACTTTCCAACCGAGGTGCCACAAGGCGTTCTAAGCAGACTTAGTTCCTCAGTGCAGCTGAGAGAAGGTCAGTGTCGAAAACTTCCAGGGCATGGTGGACTGGCTAGAAAGGCGTGCCTGATGCTGTTGGAGTGCCGAGGAATCGTAGCCGTCCCCTTTAAAAGCGCTGGGGGTAGCCCTTGCCTCGGCATACACAGTAGGCCCCTCTCTCAAGGGCCTAGGGTCCTGGGTGTGGCACAGCATGCCCCCAGGGGCCGGGGGTTTTCGCAGGGAAGAGGGTGCACACCCGAAGCGTCTAGGAGTCCTGAAAAGGGCGGCACCGATCAAATAAAGCACTCGAGCGAATAAGACCTCAAAGAGCTCGCTGTGTGCTCCGTTCCTGCAGGGCGACTCAAAGCCTTTCTCGAGGCAGGCCGTCAAGTGGCCGACCCCTCTAGTCCTACAGCCTGACAGGATGAGCGCCCACCACGGAAGCACCCTGATTATATAGAGAAAACTCCTTCTCGTTCCCGAGCCCTGCCTCCAGTGCCTAGAGGCCCGTCAGAAACGGTGTTAATCGGGTAGCTTCAAGGCAGCAGGAATGGAGCTTTCAAAATGGGACTACAGGGCTTCTGCCCTCAGACCCCCGCTTCCAGTCAACACGTAGTGCACCTCCTTGTGCTTTCTAGCAAGTGCACAGGGACACGAGCTACACACTCGCTCCTTCCCTGAATCCACTTTTCTTCGCAGGGTGTTCTGCATGTAGCCAACTCGCTCATCCAAGGAAACCTCTAGGTAGGCTCTATCGGGCCTTAGCCTCTGCTAAAGGCCTGCAGTGTAAGAGGAAGCACTGGACTTTCGTGGCAGCAGGAACGCCAGCTGACTTTCTCCCGTAAGTGTGGTGCCCTCGGCTAAGGGGTCCTCGAAGGCCCGCGAAGCAGACTGCTTTCCTAAGTGCCGCTCAGACATGGGCAATGTAGGCAGAGTTCCTTGACAAGTAGGACGTGAGAGAAGAGTTTCCCTGGAGCTGTTGCAGTGCTGAGGAAAGCTAGCTCTCCCCAGGAGGTGTGCAGTGCGTTGCCCTACACTCGGCATACACAGAGTGACGGGGAAGGGCTTCCGGGCCTGGATGCCGCTGAGCAGGCCAGTGGAGCCTGCCGGTATTCAGTGGTCTTGCAGGGAATAGGGTGCGGACGCGAGGGTCCTGGGTGTCCTGAACGGCGCACTAACCAAGAAAAGAAAGCAGAAGTGCGACGAAGGCCTCTTGGAAAGTGCTGCATGCCTCCGCCTCAGCAGGGCAATAAAGCCACTTTCCTCGAGGCAAGGGCTGACGTTCGGTCTCCAGGTAGGTACAGAGCATAGCAGCAGGAGCTCCCAAGCAGGCCCTGGACGCACCCTGTTTTACGAGAGAGAACTCCTTTTCTTCCCAGAACCATGCCTACCGTGACGAGAGGCCCGTCACAAAGGGTGTCTCTCGTGTCGTTCAAGGCCCGACCCAGGGAACTTGCAGCCTGGGAAAGACGGCCTGTGCCTTCAGGCCCGCATTGCAAGCCAGACAGGCAGTAAAGGTAACCTGGGGATTCAACAAGCCACACACCACGCAAGGTACACAATGGGCCCTTCCCTGAATCAACGTGTTTACAAAGGGTGTTCTGCCGGGAGCGAACGGCCTCAACCACGGCAGGCTCTCGTTAGGCCTATAAGCGTCTGCCTCTTCCGAAACACCGGAGTGTTGTGTTGCCTGCAGAACTCTGCTTTGGTTGCCGCTGCGGTGCAAGCTGACTTTCTCCGTGAGTAGAGTGACTTTCCAACCGAGGTGCCACAAGGCGTTCTAAGCAGACTTAGTTCCTCAGTGCAGCTGAGAGAAGGTCAGTGTCGAAAACTTCCAGGGCATGGTGGACTGGCTAGAAAGGCGTGCCTGATGCTGTTGGAGTGCCGAGGAATCGTAGCCGTCCCCTTTAAAAGCGCTGGGGGTAGCCCTTGCCTCGGCATACACAGTAGGCCCCTCTCTCAAGGGCCTAGGGTCCTGGGTGTGGCACAGCATGCCCCCAGGGGCCGGGGGTTTTCGCAGGGAAGAGGGTGCACACCCGAAGCGTCTAGGAGTCCTGAAAAGGGCGGCACCGATCAAATAAAGCACTCGAGCGAATAAGACCTCAAAGAGCTCGCTGTGTGCTCCGTTCCTGCAGGGCGACTCAAAGCCTTTCTCGAGGCAGGCCGTCAAGTGGCCGACCCCTCTAGTCCTACAGCCTGACAGGATGAGCGCCCACCACGGAAGCACCCTGATTATATAGAGAAAACTCCTTCTCGTTCCCGAGCCCTGCCTCCAGTGCCTAGAGGCCCGTCAGAAATGGTGTTAATCGGGTAGCTTCAAGGCAGCAGGAATGGAGCTTTCAAAATGGGACTACAGGGCTTCTGCCCTCAGACCCCCGCTTCCAGTCAACACGTAGTGCACCTCCTTGTGCTTTCTAGCAAGTGCACAGGGACACGAGCTACACACTCGCTCGTTCCCTGAATCCACTTTTCTTCGCAGGGTGTTCTGCATGTAGCCAACTCGCTCATCCAAGGAAACCTCTAGGTAGGCTCTATCGGGCCTTAGCCTCTGCTAAAGGCCTTCAGTGTAAGAGGAAGCACTGGACTTTCGTGGCAGCAGGAACGCCAGCTGACTTTCTCCCGTAAGTGTGGTGCCCTCGGCTAAGGGGTCCTCGAAGGCCCGCGAAGCAGACTGTTTTCCTAAGTGCCGCTCAGACATGGGCAATGTAGGCAGAGTTCCTTGACAAGTAGGACGTGAGAGAAGAGTTTCCCTGGAGCTGTTGCAGTGCTGAGGAAAGCTAGCTCTCCCCAGGAGGTGTGCAGTGCGTTGCCCTACACTCGGCATACACAGAGTGACGGGGAAGGGCTTCCGGGCCTGGATGCCGCTGAGCAGGCCAGTGGAGCCTGCCGGTATTCAGTGGTCTTGCAGGGAATAGGGTGCGGACGCGAGGGTCCTGGGTGTCCTGAACGGCGCACTAACCAAGAAAAGAAAGCAGAAGTGCGACGAAGGCCTCTTGGAAAGTGCTGCATGCCTCCGCCTCAGCAGGGCAATAAAGCCACTTTCCTCGAGGCAAGGGCTGACGTTCGGTCTCCAGGTAGGTACAGAGCATAGCAGCAGGAGCTCCCAAGCAGGCCCTGGACGCACCCTGTTTTACGAGAGAGAACTCCTTTTCTTCCCAGAACCATGCCTACCGTGACGAGAGGCCCGTCACAAAGGGTGTCTCTCGTGTCGTTCAAGGCCCGACCCAGGGAACTTGCAGCCTGGGAAAGACGGCCTGTGCCTTCAGGCCCGCATTGCAAGCCAGACAGGCAGTAAAGGTAACCTGGGGATTCAACAAGCCACACACCACGCAAGGTACACAATGGGCCCTTCCCTGAATCAACGTGTTTACAAAGGGTGTTCTGCCGGGAGCGAACGGCCTCAACCACGGCAGGCTCTCGTTAGGCCTATAAGCGTCTGCCTCTTCCGAAACACTGGAGTGTTGTGTTGCCTGCAGAACTCTGCTTTGGTTGCCGCTGCGGTGCAAGCTGACTTTCTCCGTGAGTAGAGTGACTTTCCAACCGAGGTGCCACAAGGCGTTCTAAGCAGACTTAGTTCCTCAGTGCAGCTGAGAGAAGGTCAGTGTCGAAAACTTCCAGGGCATGGTGGACTGGCTAGAAAGGCGTGCCTGATGCTGTTGGAGTGCCGAGGAATCGTAGCCGTCCCCTTTAAAAGCGCTGGGGGTAGCCCTTGCCTCGGCATACACAGTAGGCCCCTCTCTCAAGGGCCTAGGGTCCTGGGTGTGGCACAGCATGCCCCCAGGGGCCGGGGGTTTTCGCAGGGAAGAGGGTGCACACCCGAAGCGTCTAGGAGTCCTGAAAAGGGCGGCACCGATCAAATAAAGCACTCGAGCGAATAAGACCTCAAAGAGCTCGCTGTGTGCTCCGTTCCTGCAGGGCGACTCAAAGCCTTTCTCGAGGCAGGCCGTCAAGTGGCCGACCCCTCTAGTCCTACAGCCTGACAGGATGAGCGCCCACCACGGAAGCACCCTGATTATATAGAGAAAACTCCTTCTCGTTCCCGAGCCCTGCCTCCAGTGCCTAGAGGCCCGTCAGAAATGGTGTTAATCGGGTAGCTTCAAGGCAGCAGGAATGGAGCTTTCAAAATGGGACTACAGGGCTTCTGCCCTCAGACCCCCGCTTCCAGTCAACACGTAGTGCACCTCCTTGTGCTTTCTAGCAAGTGCACAGGGACACGAGCTACACACTCGCTCCTTCCCTGAATCCACTTTTCTTCGCAGGGTGTTCTGCATGTAGCCAACTCGCTCATCCAAGGAAACCTCTAGGTAGGCTCTATCGGGCCTTAGCCTCTGCTAAAGGCCTGCAGTGTAAGAGGAAGCACTGGACTTTCGTGGCAGCAGGAACGCCAGCTGACTTTCTCCCGTAAGTGTGGTGCCCTCGGCTAAGGGGTCCTCGAAGGCCCGCGAAGCAGACTGTTTTCCTAAGTGCCGCTCAGACATGGGCAATGTAGGCAGAGTTCCTTGACAAGTAGGACGTGAGAGAAGAGTTTCCCTGGAGCTGTTGCAGTGCTGAGGAAAGCTAGCTCTCCCCAGGAGGTGTGCAGTGCGTTGCCCTACACTCGGCATACACAGAGTGACGGGGAAGGGCTTCCGGGCCTGGATGCCGCTGAGCAGGCCAGTGGAGCCTGCCGGTATTCAGTGGTCTTGCAGGGAATAGGGTGCGGACGCGAGGGTCCTGGGTGTCCTGAACGGCGCACTAACCAAGAAAAGAAAGCAGAAGTGCGACGAAGGCCTCTTGGAAAGTGCTGCATGCCTCCGCTTCAGCAGGGCAATAAAGCCACTTTCCTCGAGGCAAGGGCTGACGTTCGGTCTCCAGGTAGGTACAGAGCATAGCAGCAGGAGCTCCCAAGCAGGCCCTGGACGCACCCTGTTTTACGAGAGAGAACTCCTTTTCTTCCCAGAACCAGGCCTACCGTGACGAGAGGCCCGTCACAAAGGGTGTCTCTCCGTGTCGTTCAAGGCCCGACCCAGGGAACTTGCAGCCTGGGAAAGACGGCCTGTGCCTTCAGGCCCGCATTGCAAGCCAGACAGGCAGTAAAGGTAACCTGGGGATTCAACAAGCCACACACCACGCAAGGTACACAATGGGCCCTTCCCTGAATCAACGTGTTTACGCAGGGTGTTCTGCCGGGAGCGAACGGCCTCAACCACGGCAGGCTCTCGTTAGGCCTATAAGCGTCTGCCTCTTCCGAAACACCGGAGTGTTGTGTTGCCTGCAGAACTCTGCTTTGGTTGCCGCTGCGGTGCAAGCTGACTTTCTCCGTGAGTAGAGTGACTTTCCAACCGAGGTGCCACAAGGCGTTCTAAGCAGACTTAGTTCCTCAGTGCAGCTGAGAGAAGGTCAGTGTCGAAAACTTCCAGGGCACGGTGGACTGGCTAGAAAGGCGTGCCTGATGCTGTTGGAGTGCCGAGGAATCGTAGCCGTCCCCTTTAAAAGCGCTGGGGGTAGCCCTTGCCTCGGCATACACAGTAGGCCCCTCTCTCAAGGGCCTAGGGTCCTGGGTGTGGCACAGCATGCCCCCAGGGGCCGGGGGTTTTCGCAGGGAAGAGGGTGCACACCCGAAGCGTCTAGGAGTCCTGAAAAGGGCGGCACCGATCAAATAAAGCACTCGAGCGAATAAGACCTCAAAGAGCTCGCTGTGTGCTCCGTTCCTGCAGGGCGACTCAAAGCCTTTCTCGAGGCAGGCCGTCAAGTGGCCGACCCCTCTAGTCCTACAGCCTGACAGGATGAGCGCCCACCACGGAAGCACCCTGATTATATAGAGAAAACTCCTTCTCGTTCCCGAGCCCTGCCTCCAGTGCCTAGAGGCCCGTCAGAAACGGTGTTAATCGGGTAGCTTCAAGGCAGCAGGAATGGAGCTTTCAAAATGGGACTACAGGGCTTCTGCCCTCAGACCCCCGCTTCCAGTCAACACGTAGTGCACCTCCTTGTGCTTTCTAGCAAGTGCACAGGGACACGAGCTACACACTCGCTCCTTCCCTGAATCCACTTTTCTTCGCAGGGTGTTCTGCATGTAGCCAACTCGCTCATCCAAGGAAACCTCTAGGTAGGCTCTATCGGGCCTTAGCCTCTGCTAAAGGCCTGCAGTGTAAGAGGAAGCACTGGACTTTCGTGGCAGCAGGAACGCCAGCTGACTTTCTCCCGTAAGTGTGGTGCCCTCGGCTAAGGGGTCCTCGAAGGCCCGCGAAGCAGACTGCTTTCCTAAGTGCCGCTCAGACATGGGCAATGTAGGCAGAGTTCCTTGACAAGTAGGACGTGAGAGAAGAGTTTCCCTGGAGCTGTTGCAGTGCTGAGGAAAGCTAGCTCTCCCCAGGAGGTGTGCAGTGCGTTGCCCTACACTCGGCATACACAGAGTGACGGGGAAGGGCTTCCGGGCCTGGATGCCGCTGAGCAGGCCAGTGGAGCCTGCCGGTATTCAGTGGTCTTGCAGGGAATAGGGTGCGGACGCGAGGGTCCTGGGTGTCCTGAACGGCGCACTAACCAAGAAAAGAAAGAAGTGCGACGAAGGCCTCTTGGAAAGTGCTCCATGCCTCCGCTTCAGCAGGGCAATAAAGCCACTTTCCTCGAGGCAAGGGCTGACGTTCGGTCTCCAGGTAGGTACAGAGCATAGCAGCAGGAGCTCCCAAGCAGGCCCTGGACGCACCCTGTTTTACGAGAGAGAACTCCTTTTCTTCCCAGAACCATGCCTACCGTGACGAGAGGCCCGTCACAAAGGGTGTCTCTCCGTGTCGTTCAAGGCCCGACCCAGGGAACTTGCAGCCTGGGAAAGACGGCCTGTGCCTTCAGGCCCGCATTGCAAGCCAGACAGGCAGTAAACGTAACCTGGGGATTCAACAAGCCACACACCACGCAAGGTACACAATGGGCCCTTCCCTGAATCAACGTGTTTACGCAGGGTGTTCTGCCGGGAGCGAACGGCCTCAACCACGGCAGGCTCTCGTTAGGCCTATAAGCGTCTGCCTCTTCCGAAACACCGGAGTGTTGTGTTGCCTGCAGAACTCTGCTTTGGTTGCCGCTGCGGTGCAAGCTGACTTTCTCCGTGAGTAGAGTGACTTTCCAACCGAGGTGCCACAAGGCGTTCTAAGCAGACTAGTTCCTCAGTGCAGCTGAGAGAAGGTCAGTGTCGAAAACTTCCAGGGCACGGTGGACTGGCTAGAAAGGCGTGCCTGATGCTGTTGGAGTGCCGAGGAATCGTAGCCGTCCCCTTTAAAAGCGCTGGGGTAGCCCTTGCCTCGGCATGCACAGTAGGCCCCTCTCTCAAGGGCCTAGGGTCCTGGGTGTGGCACAGCATGCCCCCAGGGGCCGGGGGTTTTCGCAGGGAAGAGGGTGCACACCCGAAGCGTCTAGGAGTCCTGAAAAGGGCGGCACCGATCAAATAAAGCACTCGAGTGAATAAGACCTCAAAGAGCTCGCTGTGTGCTGCGTTCCTGCAGGGCGACTCAAAGCCTTTCTCGAGGCAGGCCGTCAAGTGGCCGACCCCTCTAGTCCTACAGCCTGACAGGATGAGCGCCCACCACGGAAGCACCCTGATTATATAGAGAAAACTCCTTCTCGTTCCCGAGCCCTGCCTCCAGTGCCTAGAGGCCCGTCAGAAACGGTGTTAATCGGGTAGCTTCAAGGCAGCAGGAATGGAGCTTTCAAAATGGGACTACAGGGCTTCTGCCCTCAGACCCCCACTTCCAGCCAACACGTAGTGCACCTCCTTGTGCTTTCTAGCAAGTGCACAGGGACACGAGCTACACACTCGCTCCTTCCCTGAATCCACTTTTCTTCGCAGGGTGCTCTGCATGTAGCCAACTCGCTCATCCAAGGAAACCTCTAGGTAGGCTCTATCAGGCCTTAGCCTCTGCTAAAGGCCTGCAGTGTAAGAGGAAGCACTGGACTTTCGTGGCAGCAGGAACGCCAGCTGACTTTCTCCCGTAAGTGTGGTGCCCTCGGCTAAGGGGTCCTCGAAGGCCCGCGAAGCAGACTGTTTTCCTAAGTGCCGCTCAGACATGGGCAATGTAGGCAGAGTTCCTTGACAAGTAGGACGTGAGAGAAGAGTTTCCCTGGAGCTGTTGCAGTGCTGAGGAAAGCTAGCTCTCCCCAGGAGGTGTGCAGTGCGTTGCCCTACACTCGGCATACACAGAGTGACGGGGAAGGGCTTCCGGGCCTGGATGCCGCTGAGCAGGCCAGTGGAGCCTGCCGGTATTCAGTGGTCTTGCAGGGAATAGGGTGCGGACGCGAGGGTCCTGGGTGTCCTGAACGGCGCACTAACCAAGAAAAGAAAGCAGAAGTGCGACGAAGGCCTCTTGGAAAGTGCTGCATGCCTCCGCCTCAGCAGGGCAATAAAGCCACTTTCCTCGAGGCAAGGGCTGACGTTCGGTCTCCAGGTAGGTACAGAGCATAGCAGCAGGAGCTCCCAAGCAGGCCCTGGACGCACCCTGTTTTACGAGAGAGAACTCCTTTTCTTCCCAGAACCAGGCCTACCGTGACGAGAGGCCCGTCACAAAGGGTGTCTCTCCGTGTCGTTCAAGGCCCGACCCAGGGAACTTGCAGCCTGGGAAAGACGGCCTGTGCCTTCAGGCCCGCATTGCAAGCCAGACAGGCAGTAAACGTAACCTGGGGATTCAACAAGCCACACACCACGCAAGGTACACAATGGGCCCTTCCCTGAATCAACGTGTTTACGCAGGGTGTTCTGCCGGGAGCGAACGGCCTCAACCACGGCAGGCTCTCGTTAGGCCTATAAGCGTCTGCCTCTTCCGAAACACCGGAGTGTTGTGTTGCCTGCAGAACTCTGCTTTGGTTGCCGCTGCGGTGCAAGCTGACTTTCTCCGTGAGTAGAGTGACTTTCCAACCGAGGTGCCACAAGGCGTTCTAAGCAGACTTAGTTCCTCAGTGCAGCTGAGAGAAGGTCAGTGTCGAAAACTTCCAGGGCACGGTGGACTGGCTAGAAAGGCGTGCCTGATGCTGTTGGAGTGCCGAGGAATCGTAGCCGTCCCCTTTAAAAGCGCTGGGGGTAGCCCTTGCCTCGGCATGCACAGTAGGCCCCTCTCTCAAGGGCCTAGGGTCCTGGGTGTGGCACAGCATGCCCCCAGGGGCCGGGGGTTTTCGCAGGGAAGAGGGTGCACACCCGAAGCGTCTAGGAGTCCTGAAAAGGGCGGCACCGATCAAATAAAGCACTCGAGCGAATAAGACCTCAAAGAGCTCGCTGTGTGCTCCGTTCCTGCAGGGCGACTCAAAGCCTTTCTCGAGGCAGGCCGTCAAGTGGCCGACCCCTCTAGTCCTACAGCCTGACAGGATGAGCGCCCACCACGGAAGCACCCTGATTATATAGAGAAAACTCCTTCTCGTTCCCGAGCCCTGCCTCCAGTGCCTAGAGGCCCGTCAGAAACGGTGTTAATCGGGTAGCTTCAAGGCAGCAGGAATGGAGCTTTCAAAATGGGACTACAGGGCTTCTGCCCTCAGACCCCCGCTTCCAGTCAACACGTAGTGCACCTCCTTGTGCTTTCTAGCAAGTGCACAGGGACACGAGCTACACACTCGCTCCTTCCCTGAATCCACTTTTCTTCGCAGGGTGTTCTGCATGTAGCCAACTCGCTCATCCAAGGAAACCTCTAGGTAGGCTCAATCGGGCCTTAGCCTCTGCTAAAGGCCTGCAGTGTAAGAGGAAGCACTGGACTTTCGTGGCAGCAGGAACGCCAGCTGACTTTCTCCCGTAAGTGTGGTGCCCTCGGCTAAGGGGTCCTCGAAGGCCCGCGAAGCAGACTGTTTTCCTAAGTGCCGCTCAGACATGGGCAATGTAGGCAGAGTTCCTTGACAAGTAGGACGTGAGAGAAGAGTTTCCCTGGAGCTGTTGCAGTGCTGAGGAAAGCTAGCTCTCCCCAGGAGGTGTGCAGTGCGTTGCCCTACACTCGGCATACACAGAGTGACGGGGAAGGGCTTCCGGGCCTGGATGCCGCTGAGCAGGCCAGTGGAGCCTGCCGGTATTCAGTGGTCTTGCAGGGAATAGGGTGCGGACGCGAGGGTCCTGGGTGTCCTGAACGGCGCACTAACCAAGAAAAGAAAGCAGAAGTGCGACGAAGGCCTCTTGGAAAGTGCTGCATGCCTCCGCTTCAGCAGGGCAATAAAGCCACTTTCCTCGAGGCAAGGGCTGACGTTCGGTCTCCAGGTAGGTACAGAGCATAGCAGCAGGAGCTCCCAAGCAGGCCCTGGACGCACCCTGTTTTACGAGAGAGAACTCCTTTTCTTCCCAGAACCATGCCTACCGTGACGAGAGGCCCGTCACAAAGGGTGTCTCTCCGTGTCGTTCAAGGCCCGACCCAGGGAACTTGCAGCCTGGGAAAGACGGCCTGTGCCTTCAGGCCCGCATTGCAAGCCAGACAGGCAGTAAAGGTAACCTGGGGATTCAACAAGCCACACACCACGCAAGGTACACAATGGGCCCTTCCCTGAATCAACGTGTTTACGCAGGGTGTTCTGCCGGGAGCGAACGGCCTCAACCACGGCAGGCTCTCGTTAGGCCTATAAGCGTCTGCCTCTTCCGAAACACCGGAGTGTTGTGTTGCCTGCAGAACTCTGCTTTGGTTGCCGCTGCGGTGCAAGCTGACTTTCTCCGTGAGTAGAGTGACTTTCCAACCGAGGTGCCACAAGGCGTTCTAAGCAGACTAGTTCCTCAGTGCAGCTGAGAGAAGGTCAGTGTCGAAAACTTCCAGGGCACGGTGGACTGGCTAGAAAGGCGTGCCTGATGCTGTTGGAGTGCCGAGGAATCGTAGCCGTCCCCTTTAAAAGCGCTGGGGTAGCCCTTGCCTCGGCATGCACAGTAGGCCCCTCTCTCAAGGGCCTAGGGTCCTGGGTGTGGCACAGCATGCCCCCAGGGGCCGGAGGTTTTCGCAGGGAAGAGGGTGCACACCCGAAGCGTCTAGGAGTCCTGAAAAGGGCGGCACCGATCAAATAAAGCACTCGAGCGAATAAGACCTCAAAGAGCTCGCTGTGTGCTCCGTTCCTGCAGGGCGACTCAAAGCCTTTCTCGAGGCAGGCCGTCAAGTGGCCGACCCCTCTAGTCCTACAGCCTGACAGGATGAGCGCCCACCACGGAAGCACCCTGATTATATAGAGAAAACTCCTTCTCGTTCCCGAGCCCTGCCTCCAGTGCCTAGAGGCCCGTCAGAAACGGTGTTAATCGGGTAGCTTCAAGGCAGCAGGAATGGAGCTTTCAAAATGGGACTACAGGGCTTCTGCCCTCAGACCCCCGCTTCCAGTCAACACGTAGTGCACCTCCTTGTGCTTTCTAGCAAGTGCACAGGGACACGAGCTACACACTCGCTCCTTCCCTGAATCCACTTTTCTTCGCAGGGTGTTCTGCATGTAGCCAACTCGCTCATCCAAGGAAACCTCTAGGTAGGCTCTATCGGGCCTTAGCCTCTGCTAAAGGCCTGCAGTGTAAGAGGAAGCACTGGACTTTCGTGGCAGCAGGAACGCCAGCTGACTTTCTCCCGTAAGTGTGGTGCCCTCGGCTAAGGGGTCCTCGAAGGCCCGCGAAGCAGACTGTTTTCCTAAGTGCCGCTCAGACATGGGCAATGTAGGCAGAGTTCCTTGACAAGTAGGACGTGAGAGAAGAGTTTCCCTGGAGCTGTTGCAGTGCTGAGGAAAGCTAGCTCTCCCCAGGAGGTGTGCAGTGCGTTGCCCTACACTCGGCATACACAGAGTGACGGGGAAGGGCTTCCGGGCCTGGATGCCGCTGAGCAGGCCAGTGGAGCCTGCCGGTATTCAGTGGTCTTGCAGGGAATAGGGTGCGGACGCGAGGGTCCTGGGTGTCCTGAACGGCGCACTAACCAAGAAAAGAAAGAAGTGCGACGAAGGCCTCTTGGAAAGTGCTCCATGCCTCCGCTTCAGCAGGGCAATAAAGCCACTTTCCTCGAGGCAAGGGCTGACGTTCGGTCTCCAGGTAGGTACAGAGCATAGCAGCAGGAGCTCCCAAGCAGGCCCTGGACGCACCCTGTTTTACGAGAGAGAACTCCTTTTCTTCCCAGAACCATGCCTACCGTGACGAGAGGCCCGTCACAAAGGGTGTCTCTCCGTGTCGTTCAAGGCCCGACCCAGGGAACTTGCAGCCTGGGAAAGACGGCCTGTGCCTTCAGGCCCGCATTGCAAGCCAGACAGGCAGTAAACGTAACCTGGGGATTCAACAAGCCACACACCACGCAAGGTACACAATGGGCCCTTCCCTGAATCAACGTGTTTACGCAGGGTGTTCTGCCGGGAGCGAACGGCCTCAACCACGGCAGGCTCTCGTTAGGCCTATAAGCGTCTGCCTCTTCCGAAACACCGGAGTGTTGTGTTGCCTGCAGAACTCTGCTTTGGTTGCCGCTGCGGTGCAAGCTGACTTTCTCCGTGAGTAGAGTGACTTTCCAACCGAGGTGCCACAAGGCGTTCTAAGCAGACTAGTTCCTCAGTGCAGCTGAGAGAAGGTCAGTGTCGAAAACTTCCAGGGCACGGTGGACTGGCTAGAAAGGCGTGCCTGATGCTGTTGGAGTGCCGAGGAATCGTAGCCGTCCCCTTTAAAAGCGCTGGGGTAGCCCTTGCCTCGGCATGCACAGTAGGCCCCTCTCTCAAGGGCCTAGGGTCCTGGGTGTGGCACAGCATGCCCCCAGGGGCCGGGGGTTTTCGCAGGGAAGAGGGTGCACACCCGAAGCGTCTAGGAGTCCTGAAAAGGGCGGCACCGATCAAATAAAGCACTCGAGTGAATAAGACCTCAAAGAGCTCGCTGTGTGCTGCGTTCCTGCAGGGCGACTCAAAGCCTTTCTCGAGGCAGGCCGTCAAGTGGCCGACCCCTCTAGTCCTACAGCCTGACAGGATGAGCGCCCACCACGGAAGCACCCTGATTATATAGAGAAAACTCCTTCTCGTTCCCGAGCCCTGCCTCCAGTGCCTAGAGGCCCGTCAGAAACGGTGTTAATCGGGTAGCTTCAAGGCAGCAGGAATGGAGCTTTCAAAATGGGACTACAGGGCTTCTGCCCTCAGACCCCCACTTCCAGCCAACACGTAGTGCACCTCCTTGTGCTTTCTAGCAAGTGCACAGGGACACGAGCTACACACTCGCTCCTTCCCTGAATCCACTTTTCTTCGCAGGGTGCTCTGCATGTAGCCAACTCGCTCATCCAAGGAAACCTCTAGGTAGGCTCTATCAGGCCTTAGCCTCTGCTAAAGGCCTGCAGTGTAAGAGGAAGCACTGGACTTTCGTGGCAGCAGGAACGCCAGCTGACTTTCTCCCGTAAGTGTGGTGCCCTCGGCTAAGGGGTCCTCGAAGGCCCGCGAAGCAGACTGTTTTCCTAAGTGCCGCTCAGACATGGGCAATGTAGGCAGAGTTCCTTGACAAGTAGGACGTGAGAGAAGAGTTTCCCTGGAGCTGTTGCAGTGCTGAGGAAAGCTAGCTCTCCCCAGGAGGTGTGCAGTGCGTTGCCCTACACTCGGCATACACAGAGTGACGGGGAAGGGCTTCCGGGCCTGGATGCCGCTGAGCAGGCCAGTGGAGCCTGCCGGTATTCAGTGGTCTTGCAGGGAATAGGGTGCGGACGCGAGGGTCCTGGGTGTCCTGAACGGCGCACTAACCAAGAAAAGAAAGCAGAAGTGCGACGAAGGCCTCTTGGAAAGTGCTGCATGCCTCCGCCTCAGCAGGGCAATAAAGCCACTTTCCTCGAGGCAAGGGCTGACGTTCGGTCTCCAGGTAGGTACAGAGCATAGCAGCAGGAGCTCCCAAGCAGGCCCTGGACGCACCCTGTTTTACGAGAGAGAACTCCTTTTCTTCCCAGAACCAGGCCTACCGTGACGAGAGGCCCGTCACAAAGGGTGTCTCTCCGTGTCGTTCAAGGCCCGACCCAGGGAACTTGCAGCCTGGGAAAGACGGCCTGTGCCTTCAGGCCCGCATTGCAAGCCAGACAGGCAGTAAACGTAACCTGGGGATTCAACAAGCCACACACCACGCAAGGTACACAATGGGCCCTTCCCTGAATCAACGTGTTTACGCAGGGTGTTCTGCCGGGAGCGAACGGCCTCAACCACGGCAGGCTCTCGTTAGGCCTATAAGCGTCTGCCTCTTCCGAAACACCGGAGTGTTGTGTTGCCTGCAGAACTCTGCTTTGGTTGCCGCTGCGGTGCAAGCTGACTTTCTCCGTGAGTAGAGTGACTTTCCAACCGAGGTGCCACAAGGCGTTCTAAGCAGACTTAGTTCCTCAGTGCAGCTGAGAGAAGGTCAGTGTCGAAAACTTCCAGGGCACGGTGGACTGGCTAGAAAGGCGTGCCTGATGCTGTTGGAGTGCCGAGGAATCGTAGCCGTCCCCTTTAAAAGCGCTGGGGGTAGCCCTTGCCTCGGCATGCACAGTAGGCCCCTCTCTCAAGGGCCTAGGGTCCTGGGTGTGGCACAGCATGCCCCCAGGGGCCGGGGGTTTTCGCAGGGAAGAGGGTGCACACCCGAAGCGTCTAGGAGTCCTGAAAAGGGCGGCACCGATCAAATAAAGCACTCGAGCGAATAAGACCTCAAAGAGCTCGCTGTGTGCTCCGTTCCTGCAGGGCGACTCAAAGCCTTTCTCGAGGCAGGCCGTCAAGTGGCCGACCCCTCTAGTCCTACAGCCTGACAGGATGAGCGCCCACCACGGAAGCACCCTGATTATATAGAGAAAACTCCTTCTCGTTCCCGAGCCCTGCCTCCAGTGCCTAGAGGCCCGTCAGAAACGGTGTTAATCGGGTAGCTTCAAGGCAGCAGGAATGGAGCTTTCAAAATGGGACTACAGGGCTTCTGCCCTCAGACCCCCGCTTCCAGTCAACACGTAGTGCACCTCCTTGTGCTTTCTAGCAAGTGCACAGGGACACGAGCTACACACTCGCTCCTTCCCTGAATCCACTTTTCTTCGCAGGGTGTTCTGCATGTAGCCAACTCGCTCATCCAAGGAAACCTCTAGGTAGGCTCAATCGGGCCTTAGCCTCTGCTAAAGGCCTGCAGTGTAAGAGGAAGCACTGGACTTTCGTGGCAGCAGGAACGCCAGCTGACTTTCTCCCGTAAGTGTGGTGCCCTCGGCTAAGGGGTCCTCGAAGGCCCGCGAAGCAGACTGTTTTCCTAAGTGCCGCTCAGACATGGGCAATGTAGGCAGAGTTCCTTGACAAGTAGGACGTGAGAGAAGAGTTTCCCTGGAGCTGTTGCAGTGCTGAGGAAAGCTAGCTCTCCCCAGGAGGTGTGCAGTGCGTTGCCCTACACTCGGCATACACAGAGTGACGGGGAAGGGCTTCCGGGCCTGGATGCCGCTGAGCAGGCCAGTGGAGCCTGCCGGTATTCAGTGGTCTTGCAGGGAATAGGGTGCGGACGCGAGGGTCCTGGGTGTCCTGAACGGCGCACTAACCAAGAAAAGAAAGCAGAAGTGCGACGAAGGCCTCTTGGAAAGTGCTGCATGCCTCCGCTTCAGCAGGGCAATAAAGCCACTTTCCTCGAGGCAAGGGCTGACGTTCGGTCTCCAGGTAGGTACAGAGCATAGCAGCAGGAGCTCCCAAGCAGGCCCTGGACGCACCCTGTTTTACGAGAGAGAACTCCTTTTCTTCCCAGAACCATGCCTACCGTGACGAGAGGCCCGTCACAAAGGGTGTCTCTCCGTGTCGTTCAAGGCCCGACCCAGGGAACTTGCAGCCTGGGAAAGACGGCCTGTGCCTTCAGGCCCGCATTGCAAGCCAGACAGGCAGTAAAGGTAACCTGGGGATTCAACAAGCCACACACCACGCAAGGTACACAATGGGCCCTTCCCTGAATCAACGTGTTTACGCAGGGTGTTCTGCCGGGAGCGAACGGCCTCAACCACGGCAGGCTCTCGTTAGGCCTATAAGCGTCTGCCTCTTCCGAAACACCGGAGTGTTGTGTTGCCTGCAGAACTCTGCTTTGGTTGCCGCTGCGGTGCAAGCTGACTTTCTCCGTGAGTAGAGTGACTTTCCAACCGAGGTGCCACAAGGCGTTCTAAGCAGACTAGTTCCTCAGTGCAGCTGAGAGAAGGTCAGTGTCGAAAACTTCCAGGGCACGGTGGACTGGCTAGAAAGGCGTGCCTGATGCTGTTGGAGTGCCGAGGAATCGTAGCCGTCCCCTTTAAAAGCGCTGGGGTAGCCCTTGCCTCGGCATGCACAGTAGGCCCCTCTCTCAAGGGCCTAGGGTCCTGGGTGTGGCACAGCATGCCCCCAGGGGCCGGAGGTTTTCGCAGGGAAGAGGGTGCACACCCGAAGCGTCTAGGAGTCCTGAAAAGGGCGGCACCGATCAAATAAAGCACTCGAGCGAATAAGACCTCAAAGAGCTCGCTGTGTGCTCCGTTCCTGCAGGGCGACTCAAAGCCTTTCTCGAGGCAGGCCGTCAAGTGGCCGACCCCTCTAGTCCTACAGCCTGACAGGATGAGCGCCCACCACGGAAGCACCCTGATTATATAGAGAAAACTCCTTCTCGTTCCCGAGCCCTGCCTCCAGTGCCTAGAGGCCCGTCAGAAACGGTGTTAATCGGGTAGCTTCAAGGCAGCAGGAATGGAGCTTTCAAAATGGGACTACAGGGCTTCTGCCCTCAGACCCCCGCTTCCAGTCAACACGTAGTGCACCTCCTTGTGCTTTCTAGCAAGTGCACAGGGACACGAGCTACACACTCGCTCCTTCCCTGAATCCACTTTTCTTCGCAGGGTGTTCTGCATGTAGCCAACTCGCTCATCCAAGGAAACCTCTAGGTAGGCTCTATCGGGCCTTAGCCTCTGCTAAAGGCCTGCAGTGTAAGAGGAAGCACTGGACTTTCGTGGCAGCAGGAACGCCAGCTGACTTTCTCCCGTAAGTGTGGTGCCCTCGGCTAAGGGGTCCTCGAAGGCCCGCGAAGCAGACTGTTTTCCTAAGTGCCGCTCAGACATGGGCAATGTAGGCAGAGTTCCTTGACAAGTAGGACGTGAGAGAAGAGTTTCCCTGGAGCTGTTGCAGTGCTGAGGAAAGCTAGCTCTCCCCAGGAGGTGTGCAGTGCGTTGCCCTACACTCGGCATACACAGAGTGACGGGGAAGGGCTTCCGGGCCTGGATGCCGCTGAGCAGGCCAGTGGAGCCTGCCGGTATTCAGTGGTCTTGCAGGGAATAGGGTGCGGACGCGAGGGTCCTGGGTGTCCTGAACGGCGCACTAACCAAGAAAAGAAAGCAGAAGTGCGACGAAGGCCTCTTGGAAAGTGCTGCATGCCTCCGCTTCAGCAGGGCAATAAAGCCACTTTCCTCGAGGCAAGGGCTGACGTTCGGTCTCCAGGTAGGTACAGAGCATAGCAGCAGGAGCTCCCAAGCAGGCCCTGGACGCACCCTGTTTTACGAGAGAGAACTCCTTTTCTTCCCAGAACCATGCCTACCGTGACGAGAGGCCCGTCACAAAGGGTGTCTCTCCGTGTCGTTCAAGGCCCGACCCAGGGAACTTGCAGCCTGGGAAAGACGGCCTGTGCCTTCAGGCCCGCATTGCAAGCCAGACAGGCAGTAAACGTAACCTGGGGATTCAACAAGCCACACACCACGCAAGGTACACAATGGGCCCTTCCCTGAATCAACGTGTTTACGCAGGGTGTTCTGCCGGGAGCGAACGGCCTCAACCACGGCAGGCTCTCGTTAGGCCTATAAGCGTCTGCCTCTTCCGAAACACCGGAGTGTTGTGTTGCCTGCAGAACTCTGCTTTGGTTGCCGCTGCGGTGCAAGCTGACTTTCTCCGTGAGTAGAGTGACTTTCCAACCGAGGTGCCACAAGGCGTTCTAAGCAGACTTAGTTCCTCAGTGCAGCTGAGAGAAGGTCAGTGTCGAAAACTTCCAGGGCACGGTGGACTGGCTAGAAAGGCGTGCCTGATGCTGTTGGAGTGCCGAGGAATCGTAGCCGTCCCCTTTAAAAGCGCTGGGGGTAGCCCTTGCCTCGGCATGCACAGTAGGCCCCTCTCTCAAGGGCCTAGGGTCCTGGGTGTGGCACAGCATGCCCCCAGGGGCCGGGGGTTTTCGCAGGGAAGAGGGTGCACACCCGAAGCGTCTAGGAGTCCTGAAAAGGGCGGCACCGATCAAATAAAGCACTCGAGCGAATAAGACCTCAAAGAGCTCGCTGTGTGCTCCGTTCCTGCAGGGCGACTCAAAGCCTTTCTCGAGGCAGGCCGTCAAGTGGCCGACCCCTCTAGTCCTACAGCCTGACAGGATGAGCGCCCACCACGGAAGCACCCTGATTATATAGAGAAAACTCCTTCTCGTTCCCGAGCCCTGCCTCCAGTGCCTAGAGGCCCGTCAGAAACGGTGTTAATCGGGTAGCTTCAAGGCAGCAGGAATGGAGCTTTCAAAATGGGACTACAGGGCTTCTGCCCTCAGACCCCCGCTTCCAGTCAACACGTAGTGCACCTCCTTGTGCTTTCTAGCAAGTGCACAGGGACACGAGCTACACACTCGCTCCTTCCCTGAATCCACTTTTCTTCGCAGGGTGTTCTGCATGTAGCCAACTCGCTCATCCAAGGAAACCTCTAGGTAGGCTCAATCGGGCCTTAGCCTCTGCTAAAGGCCTGCAGTGTAAGAGGAAGCACTGGACTTTCGTGGCAGCAGGAACGCCAGCTGACTTTCTCCCGTAAGTGTGGTGCCCTCGGCTAAGGGGTCCTCGAAGGCCCGCGAAGCAGACTGTTTTCCTAAGTGCCGCTCAGACATGGGCAATGTAGGCAGAGTTCCTTGACAAGTAGGACGTGAGAGAAGAGTTTCCCTGGAGCTGTTGCAGTGCTGAGGAAAGCTAGCTCTCCCCAGGAGGTGTGCAGTGCGTTGCCCTACACTCGGCATACACAGAGTGACGGGGAAGGGCTTCCGGGCCTGGATGCCGCTGAGCAGGCCAGTGGAGCCTGCCGGTATTCAGTGGTCTTGCAGGGAATAGGGTGCGGACGCGAGGGTCCTGGGTGTCCTGAACGGCGCACTAACCAAGAAAAGAAAGCAGAAGTGCGACGAAGGCCTCTTGGAAAGTGCTGCATGCCTCCGCCTCAGCAGGGCAATAAAGCCACTTTCCTCGAGGCAAGGGCTGACGTTCGGTCTCCAGGTAGGTACAGAGCATAGCAGCAGGAGCTCCCAAGCAGGCCCTGGACGCACCCTGTTTTACGAGAGAGAACTCCTTTTCTTCCCAGAACCATGCCTACCGTGACGAGAGGCCCGTCACAAAGGGTGTCTCTCCGTGTCGTTCAAGGCCCGACCCAGGGAACTTGCAGCCTGGGAAAGACGGCCTGTGCCTTCAGGCCCGCATTGCAAGCCAGACAGGCAGTAAACGTAACCTGGGGATTCAACAAGCCACACACCACGCAAGGTACACAATGGGCCCTTCCCTGAATCAACGTGTTTACGCAGGGTGTTCTGCCGGGAGCGAACGGCCTCAACCACGGCAGGCTCTCGTTAGGCCTATAAGCGTCTGCCTCTTCCGAAACACCGGAGTGTTGTGTTGCCTGCAGAACTCTGCTTTGGTTGCCGCTGCGGTGCAAGCTGACTTTCTCCGCGAGTAGAGTGACTTTCCAACCGAGGTGCCACAAGGCGTTCTAAGCAGACTTAGTTCCTCAGTGCAGCTGAGAGAAGGTCAGTGTCGAAAACTTCCAGGGCACGGTGGACTGGCTAGAAAGGCGTGCCTGATGCTGTTGGAGTGCCGAGGAATCGTAGCCGTCCCCTTTAAAAGCGCTGGGGGTAGCCCTTGCCTCGGCATACACAGTAGGCCCCTCTCTCAAGGGCCTAGGGTCCTGGGTGTGGCACAGCATGCCCCCAGGGGCCGGGGGTTTTCGCAGGGAAGAGGGTGCACACCCGAAGCGTCTAGGAGTCCTGAAAAGGGCGGCACCGATCAAATAAAGCACTCCAGCGAATAAGACCTCAAAGAGCTCGCTGTGTGCTCCGTTCCTGCAGGGCGACTCAAAGCCTTTCTCGAGGCAGGCCGTCAAGTGGCCGACCCCTCTAGTCCTACAGCCTGACAGGATGAGCGCCCACCACGGAAGCACCCTGATTATATAGAGAAAACTCCTTCTCGTTCCCGAGCCCTGCCTCCAGTGCCTAGAGGCCCGTCAGAAACGGTGTTAATCGGGTAGCTTCAAGGCAGCAGGAATGGAGCTTTCAAAATGGGACTACAGGGCTTCTGCCCTCAGACCCCCGCTTCCAGTCAACACGTAGTGCACCTCCTTGTGCTTTCTAGCAAGTGCACAGGGACACGAGCTACACACTCGCTCCTTCCCTGAATCCACTTTTCTTCGCAGGGTGTTCTGCATGTAGCCAACTCGCTCATCCAAGGAAACCTCTAGGTAGGCTCTATCGGGCCTTAGCCTCTGCTAAAGGCCTGCAGTGTAAGAGGAAGCACTGGACTTTCGTGGCAGCAGGAACGCCAGCTGACTTTCTCCCGTAAGTGTGGTGCCCTCGGCTAAGGGGTCCTCGAAGGCCCGCGAAGCAGACTGTTTTCCTAAGTGCCGCTCAGACATGGGCAATGTAGGCAGAGTTCCTTGACAAGTAGGACGTGAGAGAAGAGTTTCCCTGGAGCTGTTGCAGTGCTGAGGAAAGCTAGCTCTCCCCAGGAGGTGTGCAGTGCGTTGCCCTACACTCGGCATACACAGAGTGACGGGGAAGGGCTTCCGGGCCTGGATGCCGCTGAGCAGGCCAGTGGAGCCTGCCGGTATTCAGTGGTCTTGCAGGGAATAGGGTGCGGACGCGAGGGTCCTGGGTGTCCTGAACGGCGCACTAACCAAGAAAAGAAAGCAGAAGTGCGACGAAGGCCTCTTGGAAAGTGCTGCATGCCTCCGCCTCAGCAGGGCAATAAAGCCACTTTCCTCGAGGCAAGGGCTGACGTTCGGTCTCCAGGTAGGTACAGAGCATAGCAGCAGGAGCTCCCAAGCAGGCCCTGGACGCACCCTGTTTTACGAGAGAGAACTCCTTTTCTTCCCAGAACCATGCCTACCGTGACGAGAGGCCCGTCACAAAGGGTGTCTCTCGTGTCGTTCAAGGCCCGACCCAGGGAACTTGCAGCCTGGGAAAGACGGCCTGTGCCTTCAGGCCCGCATTGCAAGCCAGACAGGCAGTAAAGGTAACCTGGGGATTCAACAAGCCACACACCACGCAAGGTACACAATGGGCCCTTCCCTGAATCAACGTGTTTACAAAGGGTGTTCTGCCGGGAGCGAACGGCCTCAACCACGGCAGGCTCTCGTTAGGCCTATAAGCGTCTGCCTCTTCCAAAACACCGGAGTGTTGTGTTGCCTGCAGAACTCTGCTTTGGTTGCCGCTGCGGTGCAAGCTGACTTTCTCCGCGAGTAGAGTGACTTTCCAACCGAGGTGCCACAAGGCGTTCTAAGCAGACTTAGTTCCTCAGTGCAGCTGAGAGAAGGTCAGTGTCGAAAACTTCCAGGGCATGGTGGACTGGCTAGAAAGGCGTGCCTGATGCTGTTGGAGTGCCGAGGAATCGTAGCCGTCCCCTTTAAAAGCGCTGGGGGTAGCCCTTGCCTCGGCATACACAGTAGGCCCCTCTCTCAAGGGCCTAGGGTCCTGGGTGTGGCACAGCATGCCCCCAGGGGCCGGGGGTTTTCGCAGGGAAGAGGGTGCACACCCGAAGCGTCTAGGAGTCCTGAAAAGGGCGGCACCGATCAAATAAAGCACTCGAGCGAATAAGACCTCAAAGAGCTCGCTGTGTGCTCCGTTCCTGCAGGGCGACTCAAAGCCTTTCTCGAGGCAGGCCGTCAAGTGGCCGACCCCTCTAGTCCTACAGCCTGACAGGATGAGCGCCCACCACGGAAGCACCCTGATTATATAGAGAAAACTCCTTCTCGTTCCCGAGCCCTGCCTCCAGTGCCTAGAGGCCCGTCAGAAACGGTGTTAATCGGGTAGCTTCAAGGCAGCAGGAATGGAGCTTTCAAAATGGGACTACAGGGCTTCTGCCCTCAGACCCCCGCTTCCAGTCAACACGTAGTGCACCTCCTTGTGCTTTCTAGCAAGTGCACAGGGACACGAGCTACACACTCGCTCCTTCCCTGAATCCACTTTTCTTCGCAGGGTGTTCTGCATGTAGCCAACTCGCTCATCCAAGGAAACCTCTAGGTAGGCTCAATCGGGCCTTAGCCTCTGCTAAAGGCCTGCAGTGTAAGAGGAAGCACTGGACTTTCGTGGCAGCAGGAACGCCAGCTGACTTTCTCCCGTAAGTGTGGTGCCCTCGGCTAAGGGGTCCTCGAAGGCCCGCGAAGCAGACTGTTTTCCTAAGTGCCGCTCAGACATGGGCAATGTAGGCAGAGTTCCTTGACAAGTAGGACGTGAGAGAAGAGTTTCCCTGGAGCTGTTGCAGTGCTGAGGAAAGCTAGCTCTCCCCAGGAGGTGTGCAGTGCGTTGCCCTACACTCGGCATACACAGAGTGACGGGGAAGGGCTTCCGGGCCTGGATGCCGCTGAGCAGGCCAGTGGAGCCTGCCGGTATTCAGTGGTCTTGCAGGGAATAGGGTGCGGACGCGAGGGTCCTGGGTGTCCTGAACGGCGCACTAACCAAGAAAAGAAAGCAGAAGTGCGACGAAGGCCTCTTGGAAAGTGCTGCATGCCTCCGCCTCAGCAGGGCAATAAAGCCACTTTCCTCGAGGCAAGGGCTGACGTTCGGTCTCCAGGTAGGTACAGAGCATAGAAGCAGGAGCTCCCAAGCAGGCCCTGGACGCACCCTGTTTTACGAGAGAGAACTCCTTTTCTTCCCAGAACCATGCCTACCGTGACGAGAGGCCCGTCACAAAGGGTGTCTCTCCGTGTCGTTCAAGGCCCGACCCAGGGAACTTGCAGCCTGGGAAAGACGGCCTGTGCCTTCAGGCCCGCATTGCAAGCCAGACAGGCAGTAAAGGTAACCTGGGGATTCAACAAGCCACACACCACGCAAGGTACACAATGGGCCCTTCCCTGAATCAACGTGTTTACGCAGGGTGTTCTGCCGGGAGCGAACGGCCTCAACCACGGCAGGCTCTCGTTAGGCCTATAAGCGTCTGCCTCTTCCGAAACACCGGAGTGTTGTGTTGCCTGCAGAACTCTGCTTTGGTTGCCGCTGCGGTGCAAGCTGACTTTCTCCGTGAGTAGAGTGACTTTCCAACCGAGGTGCCACAAGGCGTTCTAAGCAGACTTAGTTCCTCAGTGCAGCTGAGAGAAGGTCAGTGTCGAAAACTTCCAGGGCACGGTGGACTGGCTAGAAAGGCGTGCCTGATGCTGTTGGAGTGCCGAGGAATCGTAGCCATCCCCTTTAAAAGCGCTGGGTGTAGCCCTTGCCTCGGCATACACAGTAAGCCCCTCTCTCAAGGGCCTAGGGTCCTGGGTGTGGCACAGCATGACCCCAGGGGCCGGGGGTTTTCGCAGGGAAGAGGGTGCACACCCGAAGCGTCTAGGAGTCCTGAAAAGGGCGGCACCGATCAAATAAAGCACTCGAGCGAATAAGACCTCAAAGAGCTCGCTGTGTGCTCCGTTCCTGCAGGGCGACTCAAAGCCTTTCTCGAGGCAGGCCGTCAAGTGGCCGACCCCTCTAGTCCTACAGCCTGACAGGATGAGCGCCCACCACGGAAGCACCCTGATTATATAGAGAAAACTCCTTCTCGTTCCCGAGCCCTGCCTCCAGTGCCTAGAGGCCCGTCAGAAACGGTGTTAATCGGGTAGCTTCAAGGCAGCAGGAATGGAGCTTTCAAAATGGGACTACAGGGCTTCTGCCCTCAGACCCCCGCTTCCAGTCAACACGTAGTGCACCTCCTTGTGCTTTCTAGCAAGTGCACAGGGACACGAGCTACACACTCGCTCCTTCCCTGAATCCACTTTTCTTCGCAGGGTGTTCTGCATGTAGCCAACTCGCTCATCCAAGGAAACCTCTAGGTAGGCTCTATCGGGCCTTAGCCTCTGCTAAAGACCTGCAGTGTAAGAGGAAGCACTGGACTTTCGTGGCAGCAGGAACGCCAGCTGACTTTCTCCCGTAAGTGTGGTGCCCTCGGCTAAGGGGTCCTCGAAGGCCCGCGAAGCAGACTGTTTTCCTAAGTGCCGCTCAGACATGGGCAATGTAGGCAGAGTTCCTTGACAAGTAGGACGTGAGAGAAGAGTTTCCCTGGAGCTGTTGCAGTGCTGAGGAAAGCTAGCTCTCCCCAGGAGGTGTGCAGTGCGTTGCCCTACACTCGGCATACACAGAGTGACGGGGAAGGGCTTCCGGGCCTGGATGCCGCTGAGCAGGCCAGTGGAGCCTGCCGGTATTCAGTGGTCTTGCAGGGAATAGGGTGCGGACGCGAGGGTCCTGGGTGTCCTGAACGGCGCACTAACCAAGAAAAGAAAGCAGAAGTGCGACGAAGGCCTCTTGGAAAGTGCTGCATGCCTCCGCCTCAGCAGGGCAATAAAGCCACTTTCCTCGAGGCAAGGGCTGACGTTCGGTCTCCAGGTAGGTACAGAGCATAGCAGCAGGAGCTCCCAAGCAGGCCATGGACGCACCCTGTTTTACGAGAGAGAACTCCTTTTCTTCCCAGAACCAGGCCTACCGTGACGAGAGGCCCGTCACAAAGGGTGTCTCTCCGTGTCGTTCAAGGCCCGACCCAGGGAACTTGCAGCCTGGGAAAGACGGCCTGTGCCTTCAGGCCCGCATTGCAAGCCAGACAGGCAGTAAAGGTAACCTGGGGATTCAACAAGCCACACACCACGCAAGGTACACAATGGGCCCTTCCCTGAATCAACGTGTTTACGCAGGGTGTTCTGCCGGGAGCGAACGGCCTCAACCACGGCAGGCTCTCGTTAGGCCTATAAGCGTCTGCCTCTTCCGAAACACCGGAGTGTTGTGTTGCCTGCAGAACTCTGCTTTGGTTGCCGCTGCGGTGCAAGCTGACTTTCTCCGTGAGTAGAGTGACTTTCCAACCGAGGTGCCACAAGGCGTTCTAAGCAGACTTAGTTCCTCAGTGCAGCTGAGAGAAGGTCAGTGTCGAAAACTTCCAGGGCACGGTGGACTGGCTAGAAAGGCGTGCCTGATGCTGTTGGAGTGCCGAGGACTCGTAGCCGTCCCCTTTAAAAGCGCTGGGTGTAGCCCTTGCCTCGGCATACACAGTAGGCCCCTCTCTCAAGGGCCTAGGGTCCTGGGTGTGGCACAGCATGCCCCCAGGGGCCGGGGGTTTTCGCAGGGAAGAGGGTGCACACCCGAAGCGTCTAGGAGTCCTGAAAAGGGCGGCACCGATCAAATAAAGCACTCCAGCGAATAAGACCTCAAAGAGCTCGCTGTGTGCTCCGTTCCTGCAGGGCGACTCAAAGCCTTTCTCGAGGCAGGCCGTCAAGTGGCCGACCCCTCTAGTCCTACAGCCTGACAGGGTGAGCGCCCACCACGGAAGCACCCTGATTATATAGAGAAAACTCCTTCTCGTTCCCGAGCCCTGCCTCCAGTGCCTAGAGGCCCGTCAGAAACGGTGTTAATCGGGTAGCTTCAAGGCAGCAGGAATGGAGCTTTCAAAATGGGACTACAGGGCTTCTGCCCTCAGACCCCCGCTTCCAGTCAACACGTAGTGCACCTCCTTGTGCTTTCTAGCAAGTGCACAGGGACACTCGCTCCTTCCCTGAATCCACTTTTCTTCGCAGGGTGTTCTGCATGTAGCCAACTCGCTCATCCAAGGAAACCTCTAGGTAGGCTCAATCGGGCCTTAGCCTCTGCTAAAGGCCTGCAGTGTAAGAGGAAGCACTGGACTTTCGTGGCAGCAGGAACGCCAGCTGACTTTCTCCCGTAAGTGTGGTGCCCTCGGCTAAGGGGTCCTCGAAGGCCCGCGAAGCAGACTGTTTTCCTAAGTGCCACTCAGACATGGGCAATGTAGGCAGAGTTCCTTGACAAGTAGGACGTGAGAGAAGAGTTTCCCTGGAGCTGTTGCAGTGCTGAGGAAAGCTAGCTCTCCCCAGGAGGTGTGCAGTGCGTTGCCCTACACTCGGCATACACAGAGTGACGGGGAAGGGCTTCCGGGCCTGGATGCCGCTGAGCAGGCCAGTGGAGCCTGCCGGTATTCAGTGGTCTTGCAGGGAATAGGGTGCGGACGCGAGGGTCCTGGGTGTCCTGAACGGCGCACTAACCAAGAAAAGAAAGCAGAAGTGCGACGAAGGCCTCTTGGAAAGTGCTGCATGCCTCCGCCTCAGCAGGGCAATAAAGCCACTTTCCTCGAGGCAAGGGCTGACGTTCGGTCTCCAGGTAGGTACAGAGCATAGCAGCAGGAGCTCCCAAGCAGGCCCTGGACGCACCCTGTTTTACGAGAGAGAACTCCTTTTCTTCCCAGAACCAGGCCTACCGTGACGAGAGGCCCGTCACAAAGGGTGTCTCTCCGTGTCGTTCAAGGCCCGACCCAGGGAACTTGCAGCCTGGGAAAGACGGCCTGTGCCTTCAGGCCCGCATTGCAAGCCAGACAGGCAGTAAAGGTAACCTGGGGATTCAACAAGCCACACACCACGCAAGGTACACAATGGGCCCTTCCCTGAATCAACGTGTTTACGCAGGGTGTTCTGCCGGGAGCGAACGGCCTCAACCACGGCAGGCTCTCGTTAGGCCTATAAGCGTCTGCCTCTTCCGAAACACCGGAGTGTTGTGTTGCCTGCAGAACTCTGCTTTGGTTGCCGCTGCGGTGCAAGCTGACTTTCTCCGTGAGTAGAGTGACTTTCCAACCGAGGTGCCACAAGGCGTTCTAAGCAGACTTAGTTCCTCAGTGCAGCTGAGAGAAGGTCAGTGTCGAAAACTTCCAGGGCACGGTGGACTGGCTAGAAAGGCGTGCCTGATGCTGTTGGAGTGCCGAGGAATCGTAGCCGTCCCCTTTAAAAGCGCTGGGTGTAGCCCTTGCCTCGGCATACACAGTAGGCCCCTCTCTCAAGGGCCTAGGGTCCTGGGTGTGGCACAGCATGCCCCCAGGGGCCGGGGGTTTTCGCAGGGAAGAGGGTGCACACCCGAAGCGTCTAGGAGTCCTGAAAAGGGCGGCACCGATCAAATAAAGCACTCGAGCGAATAAGACCTCAAAGAGCTCGCTGTGTGCTCCGTTCCTGCAGGGCGACTCAAAGCCTTTCTCGAGGCAGGCCGTCAAGTGGCCGACCCCTCTAGTCCTACAGCCTGACAGGATGAGCGCCCACCACGGAAGCACCCTGATTATATAGAGAAAACTCCTTCTCGTTCCCGAGCCCTGCCTCCAGTGCCTAGAGGCCCGTCAGAAACGGTGTTAATCGGGTAGCTTCAAGGCAGCAGGAATGGAGCTTTCAAAATGGGACTACAGGGCTTCTGCCCTCAGACCCCCGCTTCCAGTCAACACGTAGTGCACCTCCTTGTGCTTTCTAGCAAGTGCACAGGGACACGAGCTACACACTCGCTCCTTCCCTGAATCCACTTTTCTTCGCAGGGTGTTCTGCATGTAGCCAACTCGCTCATCCAAGGAAACCTCTAGGTAGGCTCTATCGGGCCTTAGCCTCTGCTAAAGGCCTGCAGTGTAAGAGGAAGCACTGGACTTTCGTGGCAGCAGGAACGCCAGCTGACTTTCTCCCGTAAGTGTGGTGCCCTCGGCTAAGGGGTCCTCGAAGGCCCGCGAAGCAGACTGTTTTCCTAAGTGCCGCTCAGACATGGGCAATGTAGGCAGAGTTCCTTGACAAGTAGGACGTGAGAGAAGAGTTTCCCTGGAGCTGTTGCAGTGCTGAGGAAAGCTAGCTCTCCCCAGGAGGTGTGCAGTGCGTTGCCCTACACTCGGCATACACAGAGTGACGGGGAAGGGCTTCCGGGCCTGGATGCCGCTGAGCAGGCCAGTGGAGCCTGCCGGTATTCAGTGGTCTTGCAGGGAATAGGGTGCGGACGCGAGGGTCCTGGGTGTCCTGAACGGCGCACTAACCAAGAAAAGAAAGCAGAAGTGCGACGAAGGCCTCTTGGAAAGTGCTGCATGCCTCCGCCTCAGCAGGGCAATAAAGCCACTTTCCTCGAGGCAAGGGCTGACGTTCGGTCTCCAGGTAGGTACAGAGCATAGCAGCAGGAGCTCCCAAGCAGGCCCTGGACGCACCCTGTTTTACGAGAGAGAACTCCTTTTCTTCCCAGAACCATGCCTACCGTGACGAGAGGCCCGTCACAAAGGGTGTCTCTCGTGTCGTTCAAGGCCCGACCCAGGGAACTTGCAGCCTGGGAAAGACGGCCTGTGCCTTCAGGCCCGCATTGCAAGCCAGACAGGCAGTAAAGGTAACCTGGGGATTCAACAAGCCACACACCACGCAAGGTACACAATGGGCCCTTCCCTGAATCAACGTGTTTACGCAGGGTGTTCTGCCGGGAGCGAACGGCCTCAACCACGGCAGGCTCTCGTTAGGCCTATAAGCGTCTGCCTCTTCCGAAACACCGGAGTGTTGTGTTGCCTGCAGAACTCTGCTTTGGTTGCCGCTGCGGTGCAAGCTGACTTTCTCCGTGAGTAGAGTGACTTTCCAACCGAGGTGCCACAAGGCGTTCTAAGCAGACTTAGTTCCTCAGTGCAGCTGAGAGAAGGTCAGTGTCGAAAACTTCCAGGGCACGGTGGACTGGCTAGAAAGGCGTGCCTGATGCTGTTGGAGTGCCGAGGAATCGTAGCCGTCCCCTTTAAAAGCGCTGGGGGTAGCCCTTGCCTCGGCATACACAGTAGGCCCCTCTCTCAAGGGCCTAGGGTCCTGGGTGTGGCACAGCATGCCCCCAGGGGCCGGGGGTTTTCGCAGGGAAGAGGGTGCACACCCGAAGCGTCTAGGAGTCCTGAAAAGGGCGGCACCGATCAAATAAAGCACTCGAGCGAATAAGACCTCAAAGAGCTCGCTGTGTGCTCCGTTCCTGCAGGGCGACTCAAAGCCTTTCTCGAGGCAGGCCGTCAAGTGGCCGACCCCTCTAGTCCTACAGCCTGACAGGATGAGCGCCCACCACGGAAGCACCCTGATTATATAGAGAAAACTCCTTCTCGTTCCCGAGCCCTGCCTCCAGTGCCTAGAGGCCCGTCAGAAACGGTGTTAATCGGGTAGCTTCAAGGCAGCAGGAATGGAGCTTTCAAAATGGGACTACAGGGCTTCTGCCCTCAGACCCCCGCTTCCAGTCAACACGTAGTGCACCTCCTTGTGCTTTCTAGCAAGTGCACAGGGACACGAGCTACACACTCGCTCCTTCCCTGAATCCACTTTTCTTCGCAGGGTGTTCTGCATGTAGCCAACTCGCTCATCCAAGGAAACCTCTAGGTAGGCTCAATCGGGCCTTAGCCTCTGCTAAAGGCCTGCAGTGTAAGAGGAAGCACTGGACTTTCGTGGCAGCAGGAACGCCAGCTGACTTTCTCCCGTAAGTGTGGTGCCCTCGGCTAAGGGGTCCTCGAAGGCCCGCGAAGCAGACTGTTTTCCTAAGTGCCGCTCAGACATGGGCAATGTAGGCAGAGTTCCTTGACAAGTAGGACGTGAGAGAAGAGTTTCCCTGGAGCTGTTGCAGTGCTGAGGAAAGCTAGCTCTCCCCAGGAGGTGTGCAGTGCGTTGCCCTACACTCGGCATACACAGAGTGACGGGGAAGGGCTTCCGGGCCTGGATGCCGCTGAGCAGGCCAGTGGAGCCTGCCGGTATTCAGTGGTCTTGCAGGGAATAGGGTGCGGACGCGAGGGTCCTGGGTGTCCTGAACGGCGCACTAACCAAGAAAAGAAAGCAGAAGTGCGACGAAGGCCTCTTGGAAAGTGCTGCATGCCTCCGCCTCAGCAGGGCAATAAAGCCACTTTCCTCGAGGCAAGGGCTGACGTTCGGTCTCCAGGTAGGTACAGAGCATAGCAGCAGGAGCTCCCAAGCAGGCCCTGGACGCACCCTGTTTTACGAGAGAGAACTCCTTTTCTTCCCAGAACCAGGCCTACCGTGACGAGAGGCCCGTCACAAAGGGTGTCTCTCCGTGTCGTTCAAGGCCCGACCCAGGGAACTTGCAGCCTGGGAAAGACGGCCTGTGCCTTCAGGCCCGCATTGCAAGCCAGACAGGCAGTAAAGGTAACCTGGGGATTCAACAAGCCACACACCACGCAAGGTACACAATGGGCCCTTCCCTGAATCAACGTGTTTACGCAGGGTGTTCTGCCGGGAGCGAACGGCCTCAACCACGGCAGGCTCTCGTTAGGCCTATAAGCGTCTGCCTCTTCCGAAACACCGGAGTGTTGTGTTGCCTGCAGAACTCTGCTTTGGTTGCCGCTGCGGTGCAAGCTGACTTTCTCCGTGAGTAGAGTGACTTTCCAACCGAGGTGCCACAAGGCGTTCTAAGCAGACTTATAGTTCCTCAGTGCAGCTGAGAGAAGGTCAGTGTCGAAAACTTCCAGGGCACGGTGGACTGGCTAGAAAGGCGTGCCTGATGCTGTTGGAGTGCCGAGGACTCGTAGCCGTCCCCTTTAAAAGCGCTGGGTGTAGCCCTTGCCTCGGCATACACAGTAGGCCCCTCTCTCAAGGGCCTAGGGTCCTGGGTGTGGCACAGCATGCCCCCAGGGGCCGGGGGTTTTCGCAGGGAAGAGGGTGCACACCCGAAGCGTCTAGGAGTCCTGAAAAGGGCGGCACCGATCAAATAAAGCACTCGAGCGAATAAGACCTCAAAGAGCTCGCTGTGTGCTCCGTTCCTGCAGGGCGACTCAAAGCCTTTCTCGAGGCAGGCCGTCAAGTGGCCGACCCCTCTAGTCCTACAGCCTGACAGGATGAGCGCCCACCACGGAAGCACCCTGATTATATAGAGAAAACTCCTTCTCGTTCCCGAGCCCTGCCTCCAGTGCCTAGAGGCCCGTCAGAAACGGTGTTAATCGGGTAGCTTCAAGGCAGCAGGAATGGAGCTTTCAAAATGGGACTACAGGGCTTCTGCCCTCAGACCCCCGCTTCCAGTCAACACGTAGTGCACCTCCTTGTGCTTTCTAGCAAGTGCACAGGGACACGAGCTACACACTCGCTCCTTCCCTGAATCCACTTTTCTTCGCAGGGTGTTCTGCATGTAGCCAACTCGCTCATCCAAGGAAACCTCTAGGTAGGCTCAATCGGGCCTTAGCCTCTGCTAAAGGCCTGCAGTGTAAGAGGAAGCACTGGACTTTCGTGGCAGCAGGAACGCCAGCTGACTTTCTCCCGTAAGTGTGGTGCCCTCGGCTAAGGGGTCCTCGAAGGCCCGCGAAGCAGACTGTTTTCCTAAGTGCCGCTCAGACATGGGCAATGTAGGCAGAGTTCCTTGACAAGTAGGACGTGAGAGAAGAGTTTCCCTGGAGCTGTTGCAGTGCTGAGGAAAGCTAGCTCTCCCCAGGAGGTGTGCAGTGCGTTGCCCTACACTCGGCATACACAGAGTGACGGGGAAGGGCTTCCGGGCCTGGATGCCGCTGAGCAGGCCAGTGGAGCCTGCCGGTATTCAGTGGTCTTGCAGGGAATAGGGTGCGGACGCGAGGGTCCTGGGTGTCCTGAACGGCGCACTAACCAAGAAAAGAAAGCAGAAGTGCGACGAAGGCCTCTTGGAAAGTGCTGCATGCCTCCGCCTCAGCAGGGCAATAAAGCCACTTTCCTCGAGGCAAGGGCTGACGTTCGGTCTCCAGGTAGGTACAGAGCATAGAAGCAGGAGCTCCCAAGCAGGCCCTGGACGCACCCTGTTTTACGAGAGAGAACTCCTTTTCTTCCCAGAACCAGGCCTACCGTGACGAGAGGCCCGTCACAAAGGGTGTCTCTCGTGTCGTTCAAGGCCCGACCCAGGGAACTTGCAGCCTGGGAAAGACGGCCTGTGCCTTCAGGCCCGCATTGCAAGCCAGACAGGCAGTAAAGGTAACCTGGGGATTCAACAAGCCACACACCACGCAAGGTACACAATGGGCCCTTCCCTGAATCAACGTGTTTACAAAGGGTGTTCTGCCGGGAGCGAACGGCCTCAACCACGGCAGGCTCTCGTTAGGCCTATAAGCGTCTGCCTCTTCCGAAACACCGGAGTGTTGTGTTGCCTGCAGAACTCTGCTTTGGTTGCCGCTGCGGTGCAAGCTGACTTTCTCCGTGAGTAGAGTGACTTTCCAACCGAGGTGCCACAAGGCGTTCTAAGCAGACTTAGTTCCTCAGTGCAGCTGAGAGAAGGTCAGTGTCGAAAACTTCCAGGGCATGGTGGACTGGCTAGAAAGGCGTGCCTGATGCTGTTGGAGTGCCGAGGAATCGTAGCCGTCCCCTTTAAAAGCGCTGGGGGTAGCCCTTGCCTCGGCATACACAGTAGGCCCCTCTCTCAAGGGCCTAGGGTCCTGGGTGTGGCACAGCATGCCCCCAGGGGCCGGGGGTTTTCGCAGGGAAGAGGGTGCACACCCGAAGCGTCTAGGAGTCCTGAAAAGGGCGGCACCGATCAAATAAAGCACTCGAGCGAATAAGACCTCAAAGAGCTCGCTGTGTGCTCCGTTCCTGCAGGGCGACTCAAAGCCTTTCTCGAGGCAGGCCGTCAAGTGGCCGACCCCTCTAGTCCTACAGCCTGACAGGATGAGCGCCCACCACGGAAGCACCCTGATTATATAGAGAAAACTCCTTCTCGTTCCCGAGCCCTGCCTCCAGTGCCTAGAGGCCCGTCAGAAACGGTGTTAATCGGGTAGCTTCAAGGCAGCAGGAATGGAGCTTTCAAAATGGGACTACAGGGCTTCTGCCCTCAGACCCCCGCTTCCAGTCAACACGTAGTGCACCTCCTTGTGCTTTCTAGCAAGTGCACAGGGACACGAGCTACACACTCGCTCCTTCCCTGAATCCACTTTTCTTCGCAGGGTGTTCTGCATGTAGCCAACTCGCTCATCCAAGGAAACCTCTAGGTAGGCTCAATCGGGCCTTAGCCTCTGCTAAAGGCCTGCAGTGTAAGAGGAAGCACTGGACTTTCGTGGCAGCAGGAACGCCAGCTGACTTTCTCCCGTAAGTGTGGTGCCCTCGGCTAAGGGGTCCTCGAAGGCCCGCGAAGCAGACTGTTTTCCTAAGTGCCGCTCAGACATGGGCAATGTAGGCAGAGTTCCTTGACAAGTAGGACGTGAGAGAAGAGTTTCCCTGGAGCTGTTGCAGTGCTGAGGAAAGCTAGCTCTCCCCAGGAGGTGTGCAGTGCGTTGCCCTACACTCGGCATACACAGAGTGACGGGGAAGGGCTTCCGGGCCTGGATGCCGCTGAGCAGGCCAGTGGAGCCTGCCGGTATTCAGTGGTCTTGCAGGGAATAGGGTGCGGACGCGAGGGTCCTGGGTGTCCTGAACGGCGCACTAACCAAGAAAAGAAAGCAGAAGTGCGACGAAGGCCTCTTGGAAAGTGCTGCATGCCTCCGCCTCAGCAGGGCAATAAAGCCACTTTCCTCGAGGCAAGGGCTGACGTTCGGTCTCCAGGTAGGTACAGAGCATAGCAGCAGGAGCTCCCAAGCAGGCCCTGGACGCACCCTGTTTTACGAGAGAGAACTCCTTTTCTTCCCAGAACCATGCCTACCGTGACGAGAGGCCCGTCACAAAGGGTGTCTCTCGTGTCGTTCAAGGCCCGACCCAGGGAACTTGCAGCCTGGGAAAGACGGCCTGTGCCTTCAGGCCCGCATTGCAAGCCAGACAGGCAGTAAAGGTAACCTGGGGATTCAACAAGCCACACACCACGCAAGGTACACAATGGGCCCTTCCCTGAATCAACGTGTTTACAAAGGGTGTTCTGCCGGGAGCGAACGGCCTCAACCACGGCAGGCTCTCGTTAGGCCTATAAGCGTCTGCCTCTTCCGAAACACTGGAGTGTTGTGTTGCCTGCAGAACTCTGCTTTGGTTGCCGCTGCGGTGCAAGCTGACTTTCTCCGTGAGTAGAGTGACTTTCCAACCGAGGTGCCACAAGGCGTTCTAAGCAGACTTAGTTCCTCAGTGCAGCTGAGAGAAGGTCAGTGTCGAAAACTTCCAGGGCATGGTGGACTGGCTAGAAAGGCGTGCCTGATGCTGTTGGAGTGCCGAGGAATCGTAGCCGTCCCCTTTAAAAGCGCTGGGGGTAGCCCTTGCCTCGGCATACACAGTAGGCCCCTCTCTCAAGGGCCTAGGGTCCTGGGTGTGGCACAGCATGCCCCCAGGGGCCGGGGGTTTTCGCAGGGAAGAGGGTGCACACCCGAAGCGTCTAGGAGTCCTGAAAAGGGCGGCACCGATCAAATAAAGCACTCGAGCGAATAAGACCTCAAAGAGCTCGCTGTGTGCTCCGTTCCTGCAGGGCGACTCAAAGCCTTTCTCGAGGCAGGCCGTCAAGTGGCCGACCCCTCTAGTCCTACAGCCTGACAGGATGAGCGCCCACCACGGAAGCACCCTGATTATATAGAGAAAACTCCTTCTCGTTCCCGAGCCCTGCCTCCAGTGCCTAGAGGCCCGTCAGAAACGGTGTTAATCGGGTAGCTTCAAGGCAGCAGGAATGGAGCTTTCAAAATGGGACTACAGGGCTTCTGCCCTCAGACCCCCGCTTCCAGTCAACACGTAGTGCACCTCCTTGTGCTTTCTAGCAAGTGCACAGGGACACGAGCTACACACTCGCTCCTTCCCTGAATCCACTTTTCTTCGCAGGGTGTTCTGCATGTAGCCAACTCGCTCATCCAAGGAAACCTCTAGGTAGGCTCTATCGGGCCTTAGCCTCTGCTAAAGGCCTGCAGTGTAAGAGGAAGCACTGGACTTTCGTGGCAGCAGGAACGCCAGCTGACTTTCTCCCGTAAGTGTGGTGCCCTCGGCTAAGGGGTCCTCGAAGGCCCGCGAAGCAGACTGTTTTCCTAAGTGCCGCTCAGACATGGGCAATGTAGGCAGAGTTCCTTGACAAGTAGGACGTGAGAGAAGAGTTTCCCTGGAGCTGTTGCAGTGCTGAGGAAAGCTAGCTCTCCCCAGGAGGTGTGCAGTGCGTTGCCCTACACTCGGCATACACAGAGTGACGGGGAAGGGCTTCCGGGCCTGGATGCCGCTGAGCAGGCCAGTGGAGCCTGCCGGTATTCAGTGGTCTTGCAGGGAATAGGGTGCGGACACGAGGGTCCTGGGTGTCCTGAACGGCGCACTAACCAAGAAAAGAAAGAAGTGCGACGAAGGCCTCTTGGAAAGTGCTCCATGCCTCCGCTTCAGCAGGGCAATAAAGCCACTTTCCTCGAGGCAAGGGCTGACGTTCGGTCTCCAGGTAGGTACAGAGCATAGCAGCAGGAGCTCCCAAGCAGGCCCTGGACGCACCCTGTTTTACGAGAGAGAACTCCTTTTCTTCCCAGAACCATGCCTACCGTGACGAGAGGCCCGTCACAAAGGGTGTCTCTCCGTGTCGTTCAAGGCCCGACCCAGGGAACTTGCAGCCTGGGAAAGACGGCCTGTGCCTTCAGGCCCGCATTGCAAGCCAGACAGGCAGTAAACGTAACCTGGGGATTCAACAAGCCACACACCACGCAAGGTACACAATGGGCCCTTCCCTGAATCAACGTGTTTACGCAGGGTGTTCTGCCGGGAGCGAACGGCCTCAACCACGGCAGGCTCTCGTTAGGCCTATAAGCGTCTGCCTCTTCCGAAACACCGGAGTGTTGTGTTGCCTGCAGAACTCTGCTTTGGTTGCCGCTGCGGTGCAAGCTGACTTTCTCCGTGAGTAGAGTGACTTTCCAACCGAGGTGCCACAAGGCGTTCTAAGCAGACTAGTTCCTCAGTGCAGCTGAGAGAAGGTCAGTGTCGAAAACTTCCAGGGCACGGTGGACTGGCTAGAAAGGCGTGCCTGATGCTGTTGGAGTGCCGAGGAATCGTAGCCGTCCCCTTTAAAAGCGCTGGGGTAGCCCTTGCCTCGGCATGCACAGTAGGCCCCTCTCTCAAGGGCCTAGGGTCCTGGGTGTGGCACAGCATGCCCCCAGGGGCCGGAGGTTTTCGCAGGGAAGAGGGTGCACACCCGAAGCGTCTAGGAGTCCTGAAAAGGGCGGCACCGATCAAATAAAGCACTCGAGTGAATAAGACCTCAAAGAGCTCGCTGTGTGCTGCGTTCCTGCAGGGCGACTCAAAGCCTTTCTCGAGGCAGGCCGTCAAGTGGCCGACCCCTCTAGTCCTACAGCCTGACAGGATGAGCGCCCACCACGGAAGCACCCTGATTATATAGAGAAAACTCCTTCTCGTTCCCGAGCCCTGCCTCCAGTGCCTAGAGGCCCGTCAGAAACGGTGTTAATCGGGTAGCTTCAAGGCAGCAGGAATGGAGCTTTCAAAATGGGACTACAGGGCTTCTGCCCTCAGACCCCCGCTTCCAGTCAACACGTAGTGCACCTCCTTGTGCTTTCTAGCAAGTGCACAGGGACACGAGCTACACACTCGCTCCTTCCCTGAATCCACTTTTCTTCGCAGGGTGTTCTGCATGTAGCCAACTCGCTCATCCAAGGAAACCTCTAGGTAGGCTCTATCGGGCCTTAGCCTCTGCTAAAGGCCTGCAGTGTAAGAGGAAGCACTGGACTTTCGTGGCAGCAGGAACGCCAGCTGACTTTCTCCCGTAAGTGTGGTGCCCTCGGCTAAGGGGTCCTCGAAGGCCCGCGAAGCAGACTGTTTTCCTAAGTGCCGCTCAGACATGGGCAATGTAGGCAGAGTTCCTTGACAAGTAGGACGTGAGAGAAGAGTTTCCCTGGAGCTGTTGCAGTGCTGAGGAAAGCTAGCTCTCCCCAGGAGGTGTGCAGTGCGTTGCCCTACACTCGGCATACACAGAGTGACGGGGAAGGGCTTCCGGGCCTGGATGCCGCTGAGCAGGCCAGTGGAGCCTGCCGGTATTCAGTGGTCTTGCAGGGAATAGGGTGCGGACGCGAGGGTCCTGGGTGTCCTGAACGGCGCACTAACCAAGAAAAGAAAGCAGAAGTGCGACGAAGGCCTCTTGGAAAGTGCTGCATGCCTCCGCCTCAGCAGGGCAATAAAGCCACTTTCCTCGAGGCAAGGGCTGACGTTCGGTCTCCAGGTAGGTACAGAGCATAGCAGCAGGAGCTCCCAAGCAGGCCCTGGACGCACCCTGTTTTACGAGAGAGAACTCCTTTTCTTCCCAGAACCAGGCCTACCGTGACGAGAGGCCCGTCACAAAGGGTGTCTCTCCGTGTCGTTCAAGGCCCGACCCAGGGAACTTGCAGCCTGGGAAAGACGGCCTGTGCCTTCAGGCCCGCATTGCAAGCCAGACAGGCAGTAAAGGTAACCTGGGGATTCAACAAGCCACACACCACGCAAGGTACACAATGGGCCCTTCCCTGAATCAACGTGTTTACGCAGGGTGTTCTGCCGGGAGCGAACGGCCTCAACCACGGCAGGCTCTCGTTAGGCCTATAAGCGTCTGCCTCTTCCGAAACACCGGAGTGTTGTGTTGCCTGCAGAACTCTGCTTTGGTTGCCGCTGCAGTGCAAGCTGACTTTCTCCGTGAGTAGAGTGACTTTCCAACCGAGGTGCCACAAGGCGTTCTAAGCAGACTAGTTCCTCAGTGCAGCTGAGAGAAGGTCAGTGTCGAAAACTTCCAGGGCACGGTGGACTGGCTAGAAAGGCGTGCCTGATGCTGTTGGAGTGCCGAGGAATCGTAGCCGTCCCCTTTAAAAGCGCTGGGGTAGCCCTTGCCTCGGCATGCACAGTAGGCCCCTCTCTCAAGGGCCTAGGGTCCTGGGTGTGGCACAGCATGCCCCCAGGGGCCGGGGGTTTTCGCAGGGAAGAGGGTGCACACCCGAAGCGTCTAGGAGTCCTGAAAAGGGCGGCACCGATCAAATAAAGCACTCGAGTGAATAAGACCTCAAAGAGCTCGCTGTGTGCTGCGTTCCTGCAGGGCGACTCAAAGCCTTTCTCGAGGCAGGCCGTCAAGTGGCCGACCCCTCTAGTCCTACAGCCTGACAGGATGAGCGCCCACCACGGAAGCACCCTGATTATATAGAGAAAACTCCTTCTCGTTCCCGAGCCCTGCCTCCAGTGCCTAGAGGCCCGTCAGAAACGGTGTTAATCGGGTAGCTTCAAGGCAGCAGGAATGGAGCTTTCAAAATGGGACTACAGGGCTTCTGCCCTCAGACCCCTGCTTCCAGTCAACACGTAGTGCACCTCCTTGTGCTTTCTAGCAAGTGCACAGGGACACGAGCTACACACTCGCTCCTTCCCTGAATCCACTTTTCTTCGCAGGGTGTTCTGCATGTAGCCAACTCGCTCATCCAAGGAAACCTCTAGGTAGGCTCTATCGGGCCTTAGCCTCTGCTAAAGGCCTGCAGTGTAAGAGGAAGCACTGGACTTTCGTGGCAGCAGGAACGCCAGCTGACTTTCTCCCGTAAGTGTGGTGCCCTCGGCTAAGGGGTCCTCGAAGGCCCACGAAGCAGACTGTTTTCCTAAGTGCCGCTCAGACATGGGCAATGTAGGCAGAGTTCCTTGACAAGTAGGACGTGAGAGAAGAGTTTCCCTGGAGCTGTTGCAGTGCTGAGGAAAGCTAGCTCTCCCCAGGAGGTGTGCAGTGCGTTGCCCTACACTCGGCATACACAGAGTGACGGGGAAGGGCTTCCGGGCCTGGATGCCGCTGAGCAGGCCAGTGGAGCCTGCCGGTATTCAGTGGTCTTGCAGGGAATAGGGTGCGGACGCGAGGGTCCTGGGTGTCCTGAACGGCGCACTAACCAAGAAAAGAAAGCAGAAGTGCGACGAAGGCCTCTTGGAAAGTGCTGCATGCCTCCGCCTCAGCAGGGCAATAAAGCCACTTTCCTCGAGGCAAGGGCTGACGTTCGGTCTCCAGGTAGGTACAGAGCATAGCAGCAGGAGCTCCCAAGCAGGCCCTGGACGCACCCTGTTTTACGAGAGAGAACTCCTTTTCTTCCCAGAACGAGGCCTACCGTGACGAGAGGCCCGTCACAAAGGGTGTCTCTCGTGTCGTTCAAGGCCCGACCCAGGGAACTTGCAGCCTGGGAAAGACGGCCTGTGCCTTCAGGCCCGCATTGCAAGCCAGACAGGCAGTAAAGGTAACCTGGGGATTCAACAAGCCACACACCACGCAAGGTACACAATGGGCCCTTCCCTGAATCAACGTGTTTACAAAGGGTGTTCTGCCGGGAGCGAACGGCCTCAACCACGGCAGGCTCTCGTTAGGCCTATAAGCGTCTGCCTCTTCCGAAACACCGGAGTGTTGTGTTGCCTGCAGAACTCTGCTTTGGTTGCCGCTGCGGTGCAAGCTGACTTTCTCCGTGAGTAGAGTGACTTTCCAACCGAGGTGCCACAAGGCGTTCTAAGCAGACTTAGTTCCTCAGTGCAGCTGAGAGAAGGTCAGTGTCGAAAACTTCCAGGGCATGGTGGACTGGCTAGAAAGGCGTGCCTGATGCTGTTGGAGTGCCGAGGAATCGTAGCCGTCCCCTTTAAAAGCGCTGGGGGTAGCCCTTGCCTCGGCATACACAGTAGGCCCCTCTCTCAAGGGCCTAGGGTCCTGGGTGTGGCACAGCATGCCCCCAGGGGCCGGGGGTTTTCGCAGGGAAGAGGGTGCACACCCGAAGCGTCTAGGAGTCCTGAAAAGGGCGGCACCGATCAAATAAAGCACTCGAGCGAATAAGACCTCAAAGAGCTCGCTGTGTGCTCCGTTCCTGCAGGGCGACTCAAAGCCTTTCTCGAGGCAGGCCGTCAAGTGGCCGACCCCTCTAGTCCTACAGCCTGACAGGATGAGCGCCCACCACGGAAGCACCCTGATTATATAGAGAAAACTCCTTCTCGTTCCCGAGCCCTGCCTCCAGTGCCTAGAGGCCCGTCAGAAACGGTGTTAATCGGGTAGCTTCAAGGCAGCAGGAATGGAGCTTTCAAAATGGGACTACAGGGCTTCTGCCCTCAGACCCCCGCTTCCAGTCAACACGTAGTGCACCTCCTTGTGCTTTCTAGCAAGTGCACAGGGACACGAGCTACACACTCGCTCCTTCCCTGAATCCACTTTTCTTCGCAGGGTGTTCTGCATGTAGCCAACTCGCTCATCCAAGGAAACCTCTAGGTAGGCTCTATCGGGCCTTAGCCTCTGCTAAAGGCCTGCAGTGTAAGAGGAAGCACTGGACTTTCGTGGCAGCAGGAACGCCAGCTGACTTTCTCCCGTAAGTGTGGTGCCCTCGGCTAAGGGGTCCTCGAAGGCCCGCGAAGCAGACTGTTTTCCTAAGTGCCGCTCAGACATGGGCAATGTAGGCAGAGTTCCTTGACAAGTAGGACGTGAGAGAAGAGTTTCCCTGGAGCTGTTGCAGTGCTGAGGAAAGCTAGCTCTCCCCAGGAGGTGTGCAGTGCGTTGCCCTACACTCGGCATACACAGAGTGACGGGGAAGGGCTTCCGGGCCTGGATGCCGCTGAGCAGGCCAGTGGAGCCTGCCGGTATTCAGTGGTCTTGCAGGGAATAGGGTGCGGACGCGAGGGTCCTGGGTGTCCTGAACGGCGCACTAACCAAGAAAAGAAAGCAGAAGTGCGACGAAGGCCTCTTGGAAAGTGCTGCATGCCTCCGCCTCAGCAGGGCAATAAAGCCACTTTCCTCGAGGCAAGGGCTGACGTTCGGTCTCCAGGTAGGTACAGAGCATAGCAGCAGGAGCTCCCAAGCAGGCCCTGGACGCACCCTGTTTTACGAGAGAGAACTCCTTTTCTTCCCAGAACCATGCCTACCGTGACGAGAGGCCCGTCACAAAGGGTGTCTCTCGTGTCGTTCAAGGCCCGACCCAGGGAACTTGCAGCCTGGGAAAGACGGCCTGTGCCTTCAGGCCCGCATTGCAAGCCAGACAGGCAGTAAAGGTAACCTGGGGATTCAACAAGCCACACACCACGCAAGGTACACAATGGGCCCTTCCCTGAATCAACGTGTTTACAAAGGGTGTTCTGCCGGGAGCGAACGGCCTCAACCACGGCAGGCTCTCGTTAGGCCTATAAGCGTCTGCCTCTTCCGAAACACTGGAGTGTTGTGTTGCCTGCAGAACTCTGCTTTGGTTGCCGCTGCGGTGCAAGCTGACTTTCTCCGTGAGTAGAGTGACTTTCCAACCGAGGTGCCACAAGGCGTTCTAAGCAGACTTAGTTCCTCAGTGCAGCTGAGAGAAGGTCAGTGTCGAAAACTTCCAGGGCATGGTGGACTGGCTAGAAAGGCGTGCCTGATGCTGTTGGAGTGCCGAGGAATCGTAGCCGTCCCCTTTAAAAGCGCTGGGGGTAGCCCTTGCCTCGGCATACACAGTAGGCCCCTCTCTCAAGGGCCTAGGGTCCTGGGTGTGGCACAGCATGCCCCCAGGGGCCGGGGGTTTTCGCAGGGAAGAGGGTGCACACCCGAAGCGTCTAGGAGTCCTGAAAAGGGCGGCACCGATCAAATAAAGCACTCGAGCGAATAAGACCTCAAAGAGCTCGCTGTGTGCTCCGTTCCTGCAGGGCGACTCAAAGCCTTTCTCGAGGCAGGCCGTCAAGTGGCCGACCCCTCTAGTCCTACAGCCTGACAGGATGAGCGCCCACCACGGAAGCACCCTGATTATATAGAGAAAACTCCTTCTCGTTCCCGAGCCCTGCCTCCAGTGCCTAGAGGCCCGTCAGAAATGGTGTTAATCGGGTAGCTTCAAGGCAGCAGGAATGGAGCTTTCAAAATGGGACTACAGGGCTTCTGCCCTCAGACCCCCGCTTCCAGTCAACACGTAGTGCACCTCCTTGTGCTTTCTAGCAAGTGCACAGGGACACGAGCTACACACTCGCTCCTTCCCTGAATCCACTTTTCTTCGCAGGGTGTTCTGCATGTAGCCAACTCGCTCATCCAAGGAAACCTCTAGGTAGGCTCTATCGGGCCTTAGCCTCTGCTAAAGGCCTGCAGTGTAAGAGGAAGCACTGGACTTTCGTGGCAGCAGGAACGCCAGCTGACTTTCTCCCGTAAGTGTGGTGCCCTCGGCTAAGGGGTCCTCGAAGGCCCGCGAAGCAGACTGTTTTCCTAAGTGCCGCTCAGACATGGGCAATGTAGGCAGAGTTCCTTGACAAGTAGGACGTGAGAGAAGAGTTTCCCTGGAGCTGTTGCAGTGCTGAGGAAAGCTAGCTCTCCCCAGGAGGTGTGCAGTGCGTTGCCCTACACTCGGCATACACAGAGTGACGGGGAAGGGCTTCCGGGCCTGGATGCCGCTGAGCAGGCCAGTGGAGCCTGCCGGTATTCAGTGGTCTTGCAGGGAATAGGGTGCGGACGCGAGGGTCCTGGGTGTCCTGAACGGCGCACTAACCAAGAAAAGAAAGAAGTGCGACGAAGGCCCCTTGGAAAGTGCTGCATGCCTCCGCCTCAGCAGGGCAATAAAGCCACTTTCCTCGAGGCAAGGGCTGACGTTCGGTCTCCAGGTAGGTACAGAGCATAGCAGCAGGAGCTCCCAAGCAGGCCCTGGACGCACCCTGTTTTACGAGAGAGAACTCCTTTTCTTCCCAGAACCAGGCCTACCGTGACGAGAGGCCCGTCACAAAGGGTGTCTCTCCGTGTCGTTCAAGGCCCGACCCAGGGAACTTGCAGCCTGGGAAAGACGGCCTGTGCCTTCAGGCCCGCATTGCAAGCCAGACAGGCAGTAAAGGTAACCTGGGGATTCAACAAGCCACACACCACGCAAGGTACACAATGGGCCCTTCCCTGAATCAACGTGTTTACAAAGGGTGTTCTGCCGGGAGCGAACGGCCTCAACCACGGCAGGCTCTCGTTAGGCCTATAAGCGTCTGCCTCTTCCGAAACACCGGAGTGTTGTGTTGCCTGCAGAACTCTGCTTTGGTTGCCGCTGCGGTGCAAGCTGACTTTCTCCGTGAGTAGAGTGACTTTCCAACCGAGGTGCCACAAGGCGTTCTAAGCAGACTTAGTTCCTCAGTGCAGCTGAGAGAAGGTCAGTGTCGAAAACTTCCAGGGCATGGTGGACTGGCTAGAAAGGCGTGCCTGATGCTGTTGGAGTGCCGAGGAATCGTAGCCGTCCCCTTTAAAAGCGCTGGGGGTAGCCCTTGCCTCGGCATACACAGTAGGCCCCTCTCTCAAGGGCCTAGGGTCCTGGGTGTGGCACAGCATGCCCCCAGGGGCCGGGGGTTTTCGCAGGGAAGAGGGTGCACACCCGAAGCGTCTAGGAGTCCTGAAAAGGGCGGCACCGATCAAATAAAGCACTCGAGCGAATAAGACCTCAAAGAGCTCGCTGTGTGCTCCGTTCCTGCAGGGCGACTCAAAGCCTTTCTCGAGGCAGGCCGTCAAGTGGCCGACCCCTCTAGTCCTACAGCCTGACAGGATGAGCGCCCACCACGGAAGCACCCTGATTATATAGAGAAAACTCCTTCTCGTTCCCGAGCCCTGCCTCCAGTGCCTAGAGGCCCGTCAGAAACGGTGTTAATCGGGTAGCTTCAAGGCAGCAGGAATGGAGCTTTCAAAATGGGACTACAGGGCTTCTGCCCTCAGACCCCCGCTTCCAGTCAACACGTAGTGCACCTCCTTGTGCTTTCTAGCAAGTGCACAGGGACACGAGCTACACACTCGCTCCTTCCCTGAATCCACTTTTCTTCGCAGGGTGTTCTGCATGTAGCCAACTCGCTCATCCAAGGAAACCTCTAGGTAGGCTCTATCGGGCCTTAGCCTCTGCTAAAGGCCTGCAGTGTAAGAGGAAGCACTGGACTTTCGTGGCAGCAGGAACGCCAGCTGACTTTCTCCCGTAAGTGTGGTGCCCTCGGCTAAGGGGTCCTCGAAGGCCCGCGAAGCAGACTGTTTTCCTAAGTGCCGCTCAGACATGGGCAATGTAGGCAGAGTTCCTTGACAAGTAGGACGTGAGAGAAGAGTTTCCCTGGAGCTGTTGCAGTGCTGAGGAAAGCTAGCTCTCCCCAGGAGGTGTGCAGTGCGTTGCCCTACACTCGGCATACACAGAGTGACGGGGAAGGGCTTCCGGGCCTGGATGCCGCTGAGCAGGCCAGTGGAGCCTGCCGGTATTCAGTGGTCTTGCAGGGAATAGGGTGCGGACGCGAGGGTCCTGGGTGTCCTGAACGGCGCACTAACCAAGAAAAGAAAGAAGTGCGACGAAGGCCCCTTGGAAAGTGCTGCATGCCTCCGCCTCAGCAGGGCAATAAAGCCACTTTCCTCGAGGCAAGGGCTGACGTTCGGTCTCCAGGTAGGTACAGAGCATAGCAGCAGGAGCTCCCAAGCAGGCCATGGACGCACCCTGTTTTACGAGAGAGAACTCCTTTTCTTCCCAGAACCAGGCCTACCGTGACGAGAGGCCCGTCACAAAGGGTGTCTCTCCGTGTCGTTCAAGGCCCGACCCAGGGAACTTGCAGCCTGGGAAAGACGGCCTGTGCCTTCAGGCCCGCATTGCAAGCCAGACAGGCAGTAAAGGTAACCTGGGGATTCAACAAGCCACACACCACGCAAGGTACACAATGGGCCCTTCCCTGAATCAACGTGTTTACGCAGGGTGTTCTGCCGGGAGCGAACGGCCTCAACCACGGCAGGCTCTCGTTAGGCCTATAAGCGTCTGCCTCTTCCGAAACACCGGAGTGTTGTGTTGCCTGCAGAACTCTGCTTTGGTTGCCGCTGCGGTGCAAGCTGACTTTCTCCGTGAGTAGAGTGACTTTCCAACCGAGGTGCCACAAGGCGTTCTAAGCAGACTTAGTTCCTCAGTGCAGCTGAGAGAAGGTCAGTGTCGAAAACTTCCAGGGCATGGTGGACTGGCTAGAAAGGCGTGCCTGATGCTGTTGGAGTGCCGAGGAATCGTAGCCGTCCCCTTTAAAAGCGCTGGGGGTAGCCCTTGCCTCGGCATACACAGTAGGCCCCTCTCTCAAGGGCCTAGGGTCCTGGGTGTGGCACAGCATGCCCCCAGGGGCCGGGGGTTTTCGCAGGGAAGAGGGTGCACACCCGAAGCGTCTAGGAGTCCTGAAAAGGGCGGCACCGATCAAATAAAGCACTCGAGCGAATAAGACCTCAAAGAGCTCGCTGTGTGCTCCGTTCCTGCAGGGCGACTCAAAGCCTTTCTCGAGGCAGGCCGTCAAGTGGCCGACCCCTCTAGTCCTACAGCCTGACAGGATGAGCGCCCACCACGGAAGCACCCTGATTATATAGAGAAAACTCCTTCTCGTTCCCGAGCCCTGCCTCCAGTGCCTAGAGGCCCGTCAGAAACGGTGTTAATCGGGTAGCTTCAAGGCAGCAGGAATGGAGCTTTCAAAATGGGACTACAGGGCTTCTGCCCTCAGACCCCCGCTTCCAGTCAACACGTAGTGCACCTCCTTGTGCTTTCTAGCAAGTGCACAGGGACACGAGCTACACACTCGCTCCTTCCCTGAATCCACTTTTCTTCGCAGGGTGTTCTGCATGTAGCCAACTCGCTCATCCAAGGAAACCTCTAGGTAGGCTCTATCGGGCCTTAGCCTCTGCTAAAGGCCTGCAGTGTAAGAGGAAGCACTGGACTTTCGTGGCAGCAGGAACGCCAGCTGACTTTCTCCCGTAAGTGTGGTGCCCTCGGCTAAGGGGTCCTCGAAGGCCCGCGAAGCAGACTGTTTTCCTAAGTGCCGCTCAGACATGGGCAATGTAGGCAGAGTTCCTTGACAAGTAGGACGTGAGAGAAGAGTTTCCCTGGAGCTGTTGCAGTGCTGAGGAAAGCTAGCTCTCCCCAGGAGGTGTGCAGTGCGTTGCCCTACACTCGGCATACACAGAGTGACGGGGAAGGGCTTCCGGGCCTGGATGCCGCTGAGCAGGCCAGTGGAGCCTGCCGGTATTCAGTGGTCTTGCAGGGAATAGGGTGCGGACGCGAGGGTCCTGGGTGTCCTGAACGGCGCACTAACCAAGAAAAGAAAGAAGTGCGACGAAGGCCCCTTGGAAAGTGCTGCATGCCTCCGCCTCAGCAGGGCAATAAAGCCACTTTCCTCGAGGCAAGGGCTGACGTTCGGTCTCCAGGTAGGTACAGAGCATAGCAGCAGGAGCTCCCAAGCAGGCCCTGGACGCACCCTGTTTTACGAGAGAGAACTCCTTTTCTTCCCAGAACCAGGCCTACCGTGACGAGAGGCCCGTCACAAAGGGTGTCTCTCCGTGTCGTTCAAGGCCCGACCCAGGGAACTTGCAGCCTGGGAAAGACGGCCTGTGCCTTCAGGCCCGCATTGCAAGCCAGACAGGCAGTAAAGGTAACCTGGGGATTCAACAAGCCACACACCACGCAAGGTACACAATGGGCCCTTCCCTGAATCAACGTGTTTACAAAGGGTGTTCTGCCGGGAGCGAACGGCCTCAACCACGGCAGGCTCTCGTTAGGCCTATAAGCGTCTGCCTCTTCCGAAACACCGGAGTGTTGTGTTGCCTGCAGAACTCTGCTTTGGTTGCCGCTGCGGTGCAAGCTGACTTTCTCCGTGAGTAGAGTGACTTTCCAACCGAGGTGCCACAAGGCGTTCTAAGCAGACTTAGTTCCTCAGTGCAGCTGAGAGAAGGTCAGTGTCGAAAACTTCCAGGGCATGGTGGACTGGCTAGAAAGGCGTGCCTGATGCTGTTGGAGTGCCGAGGAATCGTAGCCGTCCCCTTTAAAAGCGCTGGGGGTAGCCCTTGCCTCGGCATACACAGTAGGCCCCTCTCTCAAGGGCCTAGGGTCCTGGGTGTGGCACAGCATGCCCCCAGGGGCCGGGGGTTTTCGCAGGGAAGAGGGTGCACACCCGAAGCGTCTAGGAGTCCTGAAAAGGGCGGCACCGATCAAATAAAGCACTCGAGCGAATAAGACCTCAAAGAGCTCGCTGTGTGCTCCGTTCCTGCAGGGCGACTCAAAGCCTTTCTCGAGGCAGGCCGTCAAGTGGCCGACCCCTCTAGTCCTACAGCCTGACAGGATGAGCGCCCACCACGGAAGCACCCTGATTATATAGAGAAAACTCCTTCTCGTTCCCGAGCCCTGCCTCCAGTGCCTAGAGGCCCGTCAGAAATGGTGTTAATCGGGTAGCTTCAAGGCAGCAGGAATGGAGCTTTCAAAATGGGACTACAGGGCTTCTGCCCTCAGACCCCCGCTTCCAGTCAACACGTAGTGCACCTCCTTGTGCTTTCTAGCAAGTGCACAGGGACACGAGCTACACACTCGCTCCTTCCCTGAATCCACTTTTCTTCGCAGGGTGTTCTGCATGTAGCCAACTCGCTCATCCAAGGAAACCTCTAGGTAGGCTCTATCGGGCCTTAGCCTCTGCTAAAGGCCTGCAGTGTAAGAGGAAGCACTGGACTTTCGTGGCAGCAGGAACGCCAGCTGACTTTCTCCCGTAAGTGTGGTGCCCTCGGCTAAGGGGTCCTCGAAGGCCCGCGAAGCAGACTGTTTTCCTAAGTGCCGCTCAGACATGGGCAATGTAGGCAGAGTTCCTTGACAAGTAGGACGTGAGAGAAGAGTTTCCCTGGAGCTGTTGCAGTGCTGAGGAAAGCTAGCTCTCCCCAGGAGGTGTGCAGTGCGTTGCCCTACACTCGGCATACACAGAGTGACGGGGAAGGGCTTCCGGGCCTGGATGCCGCTGAGCAGGCCAGTGGAGCCTGCCGGTATTCAGTGGTCTTGCAGGGAATAGGGTGCGGACGCGAGGGTCCTGGGTGTCCTGAACGGCGCACTAACCAAGAAAAGAAAGAAGTGCGACGAAGGCCCCTTGGAAAGTGCTGCATGCCTCCGCCTCAGCAGGGCAATAAAGCCACTTTCCTCGAGGCAAGGGCTGACGTTCGGTCTCCAGGTAGGTACAGAGCATAGCAGCAGGAGCTCCCAAGCAGGCCCTGGACGCACCCTGTTTTACGAGAGAGAACTCCTTTTCTTCCCAGAACCAGGCCTACCGTGACGAGAGGCCCGTCACAAAGGGTGTCTCTCCGTGTCGTTCAAGGCCCGACCCAGGGAACTTGCAGCCTGGGAAAGACGGCCTGTGCCTTCAGGCCCGCATTGCAAGCCAGACAGGCAGTAAAGGTAACCTGGGGATTCAACAAGCCACACACCACGCAAGGTACACAATGGGCCCTTCCCTGAATCAACGTGTTTACGCAGGGTGTTCTGCCGGGAGCGAACGGCCTCAACCACGGCAGGCTCTCGTTAGGCCTATAAGCGTCTGCCTCTTCCGAAACACCGGAGTGTTGTGTTGCCTGCAGAACTCTGCTTTGGTTGCCGCTGCGGTGCAAGCTGACTTTCTCCGTGAGTAGAGTGACTTTCCAACCGAGGTGCCACAAGGCGTTCTAAGCAGACTTAGTTCCTCAGTGCAGCTGAGAGAAGGTCAGTGTCGAAAACTTCCAGGGCACGGTGGACTGGCTAGAAAGGCGTGCCTGATGCTGTTGGAGTGCCGAGGAATCGTAGCCGTCCCCTTTAAAAGCGCTGGGTGTAGCCCTTGCCTCGGCATACACAGTAAGCCCCTCTCTCAAGGGCCTAGGGTCCTGGGTGTGGCACAGCATGACCCCAGGGGCCGGGGGTTTTCGCAGGGAAGAGGGTGCACACCCGAAGCGTCTAGGAGTCCTGAAAAGGGCGGCACCGATCAAATAAAGCACTCGAGCGAATAAGACCTCAAAGAGCTCGCTGTGTGCTCCGTTCCTGCAGGGCGACTCAAAGCCTTTCTCGAGGCAGGCCGTCAAGTGGCCGACCCCTCTAGTCCTACAGCCTGACAGGATGAGCGCCCACCACGGAAGCACCCTGATTATATAGAGAAAACTCCTTCTCGTTCCCGAGCCCTGCCTCCAGTGCCTAGAGGCCCGTCAGAAACGGTGTTAATCGGGTAGCTTCAAGGCAGCAGGAATGGAGCTTTCAAAATGGGACTACAGGGCTTCTGCCCTCAGACCCCCGCTTCCAGTCAACACGTAGTGCACCTCCTTGTGCTTTCTAGCAAGTGCACAGGGACACGAGCTACACACTCGCTCCTTCCCTGAATCCACTTTTCTTCGCAGGGTGTTCTGCATGTAGCCAACTCGCTCATCCAAGGAAACCTCTAGGTAGGCTCAATCGGGCCTTAGCCTCTGCTAAAGGCCTGCAGTGTAAGAGGAAGCACTGGACTTTCGTGGCAGCAGGAACGCCAGCTGACTTTCTCCCGTAAGTGTGGTGCCCTCGGCTAAGGGGTCCTCGAAGGCCCGCGAAGCAGACTGTTTTCCTAAGTGCCGCTCAGACATGGGCAATGTAGGCAGAGTTCCTTGACAAGTAGGACGTGAGAGAAGAGTTTCCCTGGAGCTGTTGCAGTGCTGAGGAAAGCTAGCTCTCCCCAGGAGGTGTGCAGTGCGTTGCCCTACACTCGGCATACACAGAGTGACGGGGAAGGGCTTCCGGGCCTGGATGCCGTTGAGCAGGCCAGTGGAGCCTGCCGGTATTCAGTGGTCTTGCAGGGAATAGGGTGCGGACGCGAGGGTCCTGGGTGTCCTGAACGGCGCACTAACCAAGAAAAGAAAGCAGAAGTGCGACGAAGGCCTCTTGGAAAGTGCTGCATGCCTCCGCCTCAGCAGGGCAATAAAGCCACTTTCCTCGAGGCAAGGGCTGACGTTCGGTCTCCAGGTAGGTACAGAGCATAGCAGCAGGAGCTCCCAAGCAGGCCCTGGACGCACCCTGTTTTACGAGAGAGAACTCCTTTTCTTCCCAGAACCAGGCCTACCGTGACGAGAGGCCCGTCACAAAGGGTGTCTCTCCGTGTCGTTCAAGGCCCGACCCAGGGAACTTGCAGCCTGGGAAAGACGGCCTGTGCCTTCAGGCCCGCATTGCAAGCCAGACAGGCAGTAAAGGTAACCTGGGGATTCAACAAGCCACACACCACGCAAGGTACACAATGGGCCCTTCCCTGAATCAACGTGTTTACGCAGGGTGTTCTGCCGGGAGCGAACGGCCTCAACCACGGCAGGCTCTCGTTAGGCCTATAAGCGTCTGCCTCTTCCGAAACACCGGAGTGTTGTGTTGCCTGCAGAACTCTGCTTTGGTTGCCGCTGCGGTGCAAGCTGACTTTCTCCGTGAGTAGAGTGACTTTCCAACCGAGGTGCCACAAGGCGTTCTAAGCAGACTTAGTTCCTCAGTGCAGCTGAGAGAAGGTCAGTGTCGAAAACTTCCAGGGCACGGTGGACTGGCTAGAAAGGCGTGCCTGATGCTGTTGGAGTGCCGAGGAATCGTAGCCGTCCCCTTTAAAAGCGCTGGGTGTAGCCCTTGCCTCGGCATACACAGTAAGCCCCTTCTCAAGGGCCTAGGGTCCTGGGTGTGGCACAGCATGACCCCAGGGGCCGGGGGTTTTCGCAGGGAAGAGGGTGCACACCCGAAGCGTCTAGGAGTCCTGAAAAGGGCGGCACCGATCAAATAAAGCACTCGAGCGAATAAGACCTCAAAGAGCTCGCTGTGTGCTCCGTTCCTGCAGGGCGACTCAAAGCCTTTCTCGAGGCAGGCCGTCAAGTGGCCGACCCCTCTAGTCCTACAGCCTGACAGGATGAGCGCCCACCACGGAAGCACCCTGATTATATAGAGAAAACTCCTTCTCGTTCCCGAGCCCTGCCTCCAGTGCCTAGAGGCCCGTCAGAAACGGTGTTAATCGGGTAGCTTCAAGGCAGCAGGAATGGAGCTTTCAAAATGGGACTACAGGGCTTCTGCCCTCAGACCCCCGCTTCCAGTCAACACGTAGTGCACCTCCTTGTGCTTTCTAGCAAGTGCACAGGGACACGAGCTACACACTCGCTCCTTCCCTGAATCCACTTTTCTTCGCAGGGTGTTCTGCATGTAGCCAACTCGCTCATCCAAGGAAACCTCTAGGTAGGCTCTATCGGGCCTTAGCCTCTGCTAAAGGCCTGCAGTGTAAGAGGAAGCACTGGACTTTCGTGGCAGCAGGAACGCCAGCTGACTTTCTCCCGTAAGTGTGGTGCCCTCGGCTAAGGGGTCCTCGAAGGCCCGCGAAGCAGACTGTTTTCCTAAGTGCCGCTCAGACATGGGCAATGTAGGCAGAGTTCCTTGACAAGTAGGACGTGAGAGAAGAGTTTCCCTGGAGCTGTTGCAGTGCTGAGGAAAGCTAGCTCTCCCCAGGAGGTGTGCAGTGCGTTGCCCTACACTCGGCATACACAGAGTGACGGGGAAGGGCTTCCGGGCCTGGATGCCGCTGAGCAGGCCAGTGGAGCCTGCCGGTATTCAGTGGTCTTGCAGGGAACAGGGTGCGGACGCGAGGGTCCTGGGTGTCCTGAACGGCGCACTAACCAAGAAAAGAAAGCAGAAGTGCGACGAAGGCCTCTTGGAAAGTGCTGCATGCCTCCGCCTCAGCAGGGCAATAAAGCCACTTTCCTCGAGGCAAGGGCTGACGTTCGGTCTCCAGGTAGGTACAGAGCATAGCAGCAGGAGCTCCCAAGCAGGCCCTGGACGCACCCTGTTTTACGAGAGAGAACTCCTTTTCTTCCCAGAACCATGCCTACCGTGACGAGAGGCCCGTCACAAAGGGTGTCTCTCGTGTCGTTCAAGGCCCGACCCAGGGAACTTGCAGCCTGGGAAAGACGGCCTGTGCCTTCAGGCCCGCATTGCAAGCCAGACAGGCAGTAAAGGTAACCTGGGGATTCAACAAGCCACACACCACGCAAGGTACACAATGGGCCCTTCCCTGAATCAACGTGTTTACAAAGGGTGTTCTGCCGGGAGCGAACGGCCTCAACCACGGCAGGCTCTCGTTAGGCCTATAAGCGTCTGCCTCTTCCGAAACACCGGAGTGTTGTGTTGCCTGCAGAACTCTGCTTTGGTTGCCGCTGCGGTGCAAGCTGACTTTCTCCGCGAGTAGAGTGACTTTCCAACCGAGGTGCCACAAGGCGTTCTAAGCAGACTTAGTTCCTCAGTGCAGCTGAGAGAAGGTCAGTGTCGAAAACTTCCAGGGCATGGTGGACTGGCTAGAAAGGCGTGCCTGATGCTGTTGGAGTGCCGAGGAATCGTAGCCGTCCCCTTTAAAAGCGCTGGGTGTAGCCCTTGCCTCGGCATACACAGTAGGCCCCTCTCTCAAGGGCCTAGGGTCCTGGGTGTGGCACAGCATGCCCCCAGGGGCCGGGGGTTTTCGCAGGGAAGAGGGTGCACACCCGAAGCGTCTAGGAGTCCTGAAAAGGGCGGCACCGATCAAATAAAGCACTCGAGCGAATAAGACCTCAAAGAGCTCGCTGTGTGCTCCGTTCCTGCAGGGCGACTCAAAGCCTTTCTCGAGGCAGGCCGTCAAGTGGCCGACCCCTCTAGTCCTACAGCCTGACAGGATGAGCGCCCACCACGGAAGCACCCTGATTATATAGAGAAAACTCCTTCTCGTTCCCGAGCCCTGCCTCCAGTGCCTAGAGGCCCGTCAGAAACGGTGTTAATCGGGTAGCTTCAAGGCAGCAGGAATGGAGCTTTCAAAATGGGACTACAGGGCTTCTGCCCTCAGACCCCCGCTTCCAGTCAACACGTAGTGCACCTCCTTGTGCTTTCTAGCAAGTGCACAGGGACACGAGCTACACACTCGCTCCTTCCCTGAATCCACTTTTCTTCGCAGGGTGTTCTGCATGTAGCCAACTCGCTCATCCAAGGAAACCTCTAGGTAGGCTCTATCGGGCCTTAGCCTCTGCTAAAGGCCTGCAGTGTAAGAGGAAGCACTGGACTTTCGTGGCAGCAGGAACGCCAGCTGACTTTCTCCCGTAAGTGTGGTGCCCTCGGCTAAGGGGTCCTCGAAGGCCCGCGAAGCAGACTGTTTTCCTAAGTGCCGCTCAGACATGGGCAATGTAGGCAGAGTTCCTTGACAAGTAGGACGTGAGAGAAGAGTTTCCCTGGAGCTGTTGCAGTGCTGAGGAAAGCTAGCTCTCCCCAGGAGGTGTGCAGTGCGTTGCCCTACACTCGGCATACACAGAGTGACGGGGAAGGGCTTCCGGGCCTGGATGCCGCTGAGCAGGCCAGTGGAGCCTGCCGGTATTCAGTGGTCTTGCAGGGAATAGGGTGCAGACGCGAGGGTCCTGGGTGTCCTGAACGGCGCACTAACCAAGAAAAGAAAGCAGAAGTGCGACGAAGGCCTCTTGGAAAGTGCTGCATGCCTCCGCCTCAGCAGGGCAATAAAGCCACTTTCCTCGAGGCAAGGGCTGACGTTCGGTCTCCAGGTAGGTACAGAGCATAGCAGCAGGAGCTCCCAAGCAGGCCCTGGACGCACCCTGTTTTACGAGAGAGAACTCCTTTTCTTCCCAGAACCAGGCCTACCGTGACGAGAGGCCCGTCACAAAGGGTGTCTCTCCGTGTCGTTCAAGGCCCGACCCAGGGAACTTGCAGCCTGGGAAAGACGGCCTGTGCCTTCAGGCCCGCATTGCAAGCCAGACAGGCAGTAAAGGTAACCTGGGGATTCAACAAGCCACACACCACGCAAGGTACACAATGGGCCCTTCCCTGAATCAACGTGTTTACGCAGGGTGTTCTGCCGGGAGCGAACGGCCTCAACCACGGCAGGCTCTCGTTAGGCCTATAAGCGTCTGCCTCTTCCGAAACACCGGAGTGTTGTGTTGCCTGCAGAACTCTGCTTTGGTTGCCGCTGCGGTGCAAGCTGACTTTCTCCGTGAGTAGAGTGACTTTCCAACCGAGGTGCCACAAGGCGTTCTAAGCAGACTTAGTTCCTCAGTGCAGCTGAGAGAAGGTCAGTGTCGAAAACTTCCAGGGCACGGTGGACTGGCTAGAAAGGCGTGCCTGATGCTGTTGGAGTGCCGAGGAATCGTAGCCGTCCCCTTTAAAAGCGCTGGGTGTAGCCCTTGCCTCGGCATACACAGTAAGCCCCTCTCTCAAGGGCCTAGGGTCCTGGGTGTGGCACAGCATGACCCCAGGGGCCGGGGGTTTTCGCAGGGAAGAGGGTGCACACCCGAAGCGTCTAGGAGTCCTGAAAAGGGCGGCACCGATCAAATAAAGCACTCGAGCGAATAAGACCTCAAAGAGCTCGCTGTGTGCTCCGTTCCTGCAGGGCGACTCAAAGCCTTTCTCGAGGCAGGCCGTCAAGTGGCCGACCCCTCTAGTCCTACAGCCTGACAGGATGAGCGCCCACCACGGAAGCACCCTGATTATATAGAGAAAACTCCTTCTCGTTCCCGAGCCCTGCCTCCAGTGCCTAGAGGCCCGTCAGAAACGGTGTTAATCGGGTAGCTTCAAGGCAGCAGGAATGGAGCTTTCAAAATGGGACTACAGGGCTTCTGCCCTCAGACCCCCGCTTCCAGTCAACACGTAGTGCACCTCCTTGTGCTTTCTAGCAAGTGCACAGGGACACGAGCTACACACTCGCTCCTTCCCTGAATCCACTTTTCTTCGCAGGGTGTTCTGCATGTAGCCAACTCGCTCATCCAAGGAAACCTCTAGGTAGGCTCAATCGGGCCTTAGCCTCTGCTAAAGGCCTGCAGTGTAAGAGGAAGCACTGGACTTTCGTGGCAGCAGGAACGCCAGCTGACTTTCTCCCGTAAGTGTGGTGCCCTCGGCTAAGGGGTCCTCGAAGGCCCGCGAAGCAGACTGTTTTCCTAAGTGCCGCTCAGACATGGGCAATGTAGGCAGAGTTCCTTGACAAGTAGGACGTGAGAGAAGAGTTTCCCTGGAGCTGTTGCAGTGCTGAGGAAAGCTAGCTCTCCCCAGGAGGTGTGCAGTGCGTTGCCCTACACTCGGCATACACAGAGTGACGGGGAAGGGCTTCCGGGCCTGGATGCCGTTGAGCAGGCCAGTGGAGCCTGCCGGTATTCAGTGGTCTTGCAGGGAATAGGGTGCGGACGCGAGGGTCCTGGGTGTCCTGAACGGCGCACTAACCAAGAAAAGAAAGCAGAAGTGCGACGAAGGCCTCTTGGAAAGTGCTGCATGCCTCCGCCTCAGCAGGGCAATAAAGCCACTTTCCTCGAGGCAAGGGCTGACGTTCGGTCTCCAGGTAGGTACAGAGCATAGCAGCAGGAGCTCCCAAGCAGGCCCTGGACGCACCCTGTTTTACGAGAGAGAACTCCTTTTCTTCCCAGAACCAGGCCTACCGTGACGAGAGGCCCGTCACAAAGGGTGTCTCTCCGTGTCGTTCAAGGCCCGACCCAGGGAACTTGCAGCCTGGGAAAGACGGCCTGTGCCTTCAGGCCCGCATTGCAAGCCAGACAGGCAGTAAAGGTAACCTGGGGATTCAACAAGCCACACACCACGCAAGGTACACAATGGGCCCTTCCCTGAATCAACGTGTTTACGCAGGGTGTTCTGCCGGGAGCGAACGGCCTCAACCACGGCAGGCTCTCGTTAGGCCTATAAGCGTCTGCCTCTTCCGAAACACCGGAGTGTTGTGTTGCCTGCAGAACTCTGCTTTGGTTGCCGCTGCGGTGCAAGCTGACTTTCTCCGTGAGTAGAGTGACTTTCCAACCGAGGTGCCACAAGGCGTTCTAAGCAGACTTAGTTCCTCAGTGCAGCTGAGAGAAGGTCAGTGTCGAAAACTTCCAGGGCACGGTGGACTGGCTAGAAAGGCGTGCCTGATGCTGTTGGAGTGCCGAGGAATCGTAGCCGTCCCCTTTAAAAGCGCTGGGTGTAGCCCTTGCCTCGGCATACACAGTAAGCCCCTTCTCAAGGGCCTAGGGTCCTGGGTGTGGCACAGCATGACCCCAGGGGCCGGGGGTTTTCGCAGGGAAGAGGGTGCACACCCGAAGCGTCTAGGAGTCCTGAAAAGGGCGGCACCGATCAAATAAAGCACTCGAGCGAATAAGACCTCAAAGAGCTCGCTGTGTGCTCCGTTCCTGCAGGGCGACTCAAAGCCTTTCTCGAGGCAGGCCGTCAAGTGGCCGACCCCTCTAGTCCTACAGCCTGACAGGATGAGCGCCCACCACGGAAGCACCCTGATTATATAGAGAAAACTCCTTCTCGTTCCCGAGCCCTGCCTCCAGTGCCTAGAGGCCCGTCAGAAACGGTGTTAATCGGGTAGCTTCAAGGCAGCAGGAATGGAGCTTTCAAAATGGGACTACAGGGCTTCTGCCCTCAGACCCCCGCTTCCAGTCAACACGTAGTGCACCTCCTTGTGCTTTCTAGCAAGTGCACAGGGACACGAGCTACACACTCGCTCCTTCCCTGAATCCACTTTTCTTCGCAGGGTGTTCTGCATGTAGCCAACTCGCTCATCCAAGGAAACCTCTAGGTAGGCTCTATCGGGCCTTAGCCTCTGCTAAAGGCCTGCAGTGTAAGAGGAAGCACTGGACTTTCGTGGCAGCAGGAACGCCAGCTGACTTTCTCCCGTAAGTGTGGTGCCCTCGGCTAAGGGGTCCTCGAAGGCCCGCGAAGCAGACTGTTTTCCTAAGTGCCGCTCAGACATGGGCAATGTAGGCAGAGTTCCTTGACAAGTAGGACGTGAGAGAAGAGTTTCCCTGGAGCTGTTGCAGTGCTGAGGAAAGCTAGCTCTCCCCAGGAGGTGTGCAGTGCGTTGCCCTACACTCGGCATACACAGAGTGACGGGGAAGGGCTTCCGGGCCTGGATGCCGCTGAGCAGGCCAGTGGAGCCTGCCGGTATTCAGTGGTCTTGCAGGGAACAGGGTGCGGACGCGAGGGTCCTGGGTGTCCTGAACGGCGCACTAACCAAGAAAAGAAAGCAGAAGTGCGACGAAGGCCTCTTGGAAAGTGCTGCATGCCTCCGCCTCAGCAGGGCAATAAAGCCACTTTCCTCGAGGCAAGGGCTGACGTTCGGTCTCCAGGTAGGTACAGAGCATAGCAGCAGGAGCTCCCAAGCAGGCCCTGGACGCACCCTGTTTTACGAGAGAGAACTCCTTTTCTTCCCAGAACCATGCCTACCGTGACGAGAGGCCCGTCACAAAGGGTGTCTCTCGTGTCGTTCAAGGCCCGACCCAGGGAACTTGCAGCCTGGGAAAGACGGCCTGTGCCTTCAGGCCCGCATTGCAAGCCAGACAGGCAGTAAAGGTAACCTGGGGATTCAACAAGCCACACACCACGCAAGGTACACAATGGGCCCTTCCCTGAATCAACGTGTTTACAAAGGGTGTTCTGCCGGGAGCGAACGGCCTCAACCACGGCAGGCTCTCGTTAGGCCTATAAGCGTCTGCCTCTTCCGAAACACCGGAGTGTTGTGTTGCCTGCAGAACTCTGCTTTGGTTGCCGCTGCGGTGCAAGCTGACTTTCTCCGCGAGTAGAGTGACTTTCCAACCGAGGTGCCACAAGGCGTTCTAAGCAGACTTAGTTCCTCAGTGCAGCTGAGAGAAGGTCAGTGTCGAAAACTTCCAGGGCATGGTGGACTGGCTAGAAAGGCGTGCCTGATGCTGTTGGAGTGCCGAGGAATCGTAGCCGTCCCCTTTAAAAGCGCTGGGTGTAGCCCTTGCCTCGGCATACACAGTAGGCCCCTCTCTCAAGGGCCTAGGGTCCTGGGTGTGGCACAGCATGCCCCCAGGGGCCGGGGGTTTTCGCAGGGAAGAGGGTGCACACCCGAAGCGTCTAGGAGTCCTGAAAAGGGCGGCACCGATCAAATAAAGCACTCGAGCGAATAAGACCTCAAAGAGCTCGCTGTGTGCTCCGTTCCTGCAGGGCGACTCAAAGCCTTTCTCGAGGCAGGCCGTCAAGTGGCCGACCCCTCTAGTCCTACAGCCTGACAGGATGAGCGCCCACCACGGAAGCACCCTGATTATATAGAGAAAACTCCTTCTCGTTCCCGAGCCCTGCCTCCAGTGCCTAGAGGCCCGTCAGAAACGGTGTTAATCGGGTAGCTTCAAGGCAGCAGGAATGGAGCTTTCAAAATGGGACTACAGGGCTTCTGCCCTCAGACCCCCGCTTCCAGTCAACACGTAGTGCACCTCCTTGTGCTTTCTAGCAAGTGCACAGGGACACGAGCTACACACTCGCTCCTTCCCTGAATCCACTTTTCTTCGCAGGGTGTTCTGCATGTAGCCAACTCGCTCATCCAAGGAAACCTCTAGGTAGGCTCTATCGGGCCTTAGCCTCTGCTAAAGGCCTGCAGTGTAAGAGGAAGCACTGGACTTTCGTGGCAGCAGGAACGCCAGCTGACTTTCTCCCGTAAGTGTGGTGCCCTCGGCTAAGGGGTCCTCGAAGGCCCGCGAAGCAGACTGTTTTCCTAAGTGCCGCTCAGACATGGGCAATGTAGGCAGAGTTCCTTGACAAGTAGGACGTGAGAGAAGAGTTTCCCTGGAGCTGTTGCAGTGCTGAGGAAAGCTAGCTCTCCCCAGGAGGTGTGCAGTGCGTTGCCCTACACTCGGCATACACAGAGTGACGGGGAAGGGCTTCCGGGCCTGGATGCCGCTGAGCAGGCCAGTGGAGCCTGCCGGTATTCAGTGGTCTTGCAGGGAATAGGGTGCAGACGCGAGGGTCCTGGGTGTCCTGAACGGCGCACTAACCAAGAAAAGAAAGCAGAAGTGCGACGAAGGCCTCTTGGAAAGTGCTGCATGCCTCCGCCTCAGCAGGGCAATAAAGCCACTTTCCTCGAGGCAAGGGCTGACGTTCGGTCTCCAGGTAGGTACAGAGCATAGCAGCAGGAGCTCCCAAGCAGGCCCTGGACGCACCCTGTTTTACGAGAGAGAACTCCTTTTCTTCCCAGAACCAGGCCTACCGTGACGAGAGGCCCGTCACAAAGGGTGTCTCTCCGTGTCGTTCAAGGCCCGACCCAGGGAACTTGCAGCCTGGGAAAGACGGCCTGTGCCTTCAGGCCCGCATTGCAAGCCAGACAGGCAGTAAAGGTAACCTGGGGATTCAACAAGCCACACACCACGCAAGGTACACAATGGGCCCTTCCCTGAATCAACGTGTTTACGCAGGGTGTTCTGCCGGGAGCGAACGGCCTCAACCACGGCAGGCTCTCGTTAGGCCTATAAGCGTCTGCCTCTTCCGAAACACCGGAGTGTTGTGTTGCCTGCAGAACTCTGCTTTGGTTGCCGCTGCGGTGCAAGCTGACTTTCTCCGTGAGTAGAGTGACTTTCCAACCGAGGTGCCACAAGGCGTTCTAAGCAGACTTAGTTCCTCAGTGCAGCTGAGAGAAGGTCAGTGTCGAAAACTTCCAGGGCACGGTGGACTGGCTAGAAAGGCGTGCCTGATGCTGTTGGAGTGCCGAGGAATCGTAGCCGTCCCCTTTAAAAGCGCTGGGTGTAGCCCTTGCCTCGGCATACACAGTAAGCCCCTCTCTCAAGGGCCTAGGGTCCTGGGTGTGGCACAGCATGACCCCAGGGGCCGGGGGTTTTCGCAGGGAAGAGGGTGCACACCCGAAGCGTCTAGGAGTCCTGAAAAGGGTGGCACCGATCAAATAAAGCACTCGAGCGAATAAGACCTCAAAGAGCTCGCTGTGTGCTCCGTTCCTGCAGGGCGACTCAAAGCCTTTCTCGAGGCAGGCCGTCAAGTGGCCGACCCCTCTAGTCCTACAGCCTGACAGGATGAGCGCCCACCACGGAAGCACCCTGATTATATAGAGAAAACTCCTTCTCGTTCCCGAGCCCTGCCTCCAGTGCCTAGAGGCCCGTCAGAAACGGTGTTAATCGGGTAGCTTCAAGGCAGCAGGAATGGAGCTTTCAAAATGGGACTACAGGGCTTCTGCCCTCAGACCCCCGCTTCCAGTCAACACGTAGTGCACCTCCTTGTGCTTTCTAGCAAGTGCACAGGGACACGAGCTACACACTCGCTCCTTCCCTGAATCCACTTTTCTTCGCAGGGTGTTCTGCATGTAGCCAACTCGCTCATCCAAGGAAACCTCTAGGTAGGCTCTATCGGGCCTTAGCCTCTGCTAAAGGCCTGCAGTGTAAGAGGAAGCACTGGACTTTCGTGGCAGCAGGAACGCCAGCTGACTTTCTCCCGTAAGTGTGGTGCCCTCGGCTAAGGGGTCCTCGAAGGCCCGCGAAGCAGACTGTTTTCCTAAGTGCCGCTCAGACATGGGCAATGTAGGCAGAGTTCCTTGACAAGTAGGACGTGAGAGAAGAGTTTCCCTGGAGCTGTTGCAGTGCTGAGGAAAGCTAGCTCTCCCCAGGAGGTGTGCAGTGCGTTGCCCTACACTCGGCATACACAGAGTGACGGGGAAGGGCTTCCGGGCCTGGATGCCGCTGAGCAGGCCAGTGGAGCCTGCCGGTATTCAGTGGTCTTGCAGGGAATAGGGTGCGGACGCGAGGGTCCTGGGTGTCCTGAACGGCGCACTAACCAAGAAAAGAAAGCAGAAGTGCGACGAAGGCCTCTTGGAAAGTGCTGCATGCCTCCGCCTCAGCAGGGCAATAAAGCCACTTTCCTCGAGGCAAGGGCTGACGTTCGGTCTCCAGGTAGGTACAGAGCATAGCAGCAGGAGCTCCCAAGCAGGCCATGGACGCACCCTGTTTTACGAGAGAGAACTCCTTTTCTTCCCAGAACCAGGCCTACCGTGACGAGAGGCCCGTCACAAAGGGTGTCTCTCCGTGTCGTTCAAGGCCCGACCCAGGGAACTTGCAGCCTGGGAAAGACGGCCTGTGCCTTCAGGCCCGCATTGCAAGCCAGACAGGCAGTAAACGTAACCTGGGGATTCAACAAGCCACACACCACGCAAGGTACACAATGGGCCCTTCCCTGAATCAACGTGTTTACGCAGGGTGTTCTGCCGGGAGCGAACGGCCTCAACCACGGCAGGCTCTCGTTAGGCCTATAAGCGTCTGCCTCTTCCGAAACACCGGAGTGTTGTGTTGCCTGCAGAACTCTGCTTTGGTTGCCGCTGCGGTGCAAGCTGACTTTCTCCGTGAGTAGAGTGACTTTCCAACCGAGGTGCCACAAGGCGTTCTAAGCAGACTTAGTTCCTCAGTGCAGCTGAGAGAAGGTCAGTGTCGAAAACTTCCAGGGCACGGTGGACTGGCTAGAAAGGCGTGCCTGATGCTGTTGGAGTGCCGAGGACTCGTAGCCGTCCCCTTTAAAAGCGCTGGGTGTAGCCCTTGCCTCGGCATACACAGTAGGCCCCTCTCTCAAGGGCCTAGGGTCCTGGGTGTGGCACAGCATGCCCCCAGGGGCCGGGGGTTTTCGCAGGGAAGAGGGTGCACACCCGAAGCGTCTAGGAGTCCTGAAAAGGGCGGCACCGATCAAATAAAGCACTCGAGCGAATAAGACCTCAAAGAGCTCGCTGTGTGCTCCGTTCCTGCAGGGCGACTCAAAGCCTTTCTCGAGGCAGGCCGTCAAGTGGCCGACCCCTCTAGTCCTACAGCCTGACAGGATGAGCGCCCACCACGGAAGCACCCTGATTATATAGAAAAAACTCCTTCTCGTTCCCGAGCCCTGCCTCCAGTGCCTAGAGGCCCGTCAGAAACGGTGTTAATCGGGTAGCTTCAAGGCAGCAGGAATGGAGCTTTCAAAATGGGACTACAGGGCTTCTGCCCTCAGACCCCCGCTTCCAGTCAACACGTAGTGCACCTCCTTGTGCTTTCTAGCAAGTGCACAGGGACACGAGCTACACACTCGCTCCTTCCCTGAATCCACTTTTCTTCGCAGGGTGCTCTGTATGTAGCCAACTCGCTCATCCAAGGAAACCTCTAGGTAGGCTCTATCGGGCCTTAGCCTCTGCTAAAGGCCTGCAGTGTAAGAGGAAGCACTGGACTTTCGTGGCAGCAGGAACGCCAGCTGACTTTCTCCCGTAAGTGTGGTGCCCTCGGCTAAGGGGTCCTCGAAGGCCCGCGAAGCAGACTGCTTTCCTAAGTGCCGCTCAGACATGGGCAATGTAGGCAGAGTTCCTTGACAAGTAGGACGTGAGAGAAGAGTTTCCCTGGAGCTGTTGCAGTGCTGAGGAAAGCTAGCTCTCCCCAGGAGGTGTGCAGTGCGTTGCCCTACACTCGGCATACACAGAGTGACGGGGAAGGGCTTCCGGGCCTGGATGCCGCTGAGCAGGCCAGTGGAGCCTGCCGGTATTCAGTGGTCTTGCAGGGAATAGGGTGCGGACGCGAGGGTCCTGGGTGTCCTGAACGGCGCACTAACCAAGAAAAGAAAGCAGAAGTGCGACGAAGGCCTCTTGGAAAGTGCTGCATGCCTCCGCCTCAGCAGGGCAATAAAGCCACTTTCCTCGAGGCAAGGGCTGACGTTCGGTCTCCAGGTAGGTACAGAGCATAGCAGCAGGAGCTCCCAAGCAGGCCCTGGACGCACCCTGTTTTACGAGAGAGAACTCCTTTTCTTCCCAGAACCATGCCTACCGTGACGAGAGGCCCGTCACAAAGGGTGTCTCTCGTGTCGTTCAAGGCCCGACCCAGGGAACTTGCAGCCTGGGAAAGACGGCCTGTGCCTTCAGGCCCGCATTGCAAGCCAGACAGGCAGTAAAGGTAACCTGGGGATTCAACAAGCCACACACCACGCAAGGTACACAATGGGCCCTTCCCTGAATCAACGTGTTTACGCAGGGTGTTCTGCCGGGAGCGAACGGCCTCAACCACGGCAGGCTCTCGTTAGGCCTATAAGCGTCTGCCTCTTCCGAAACACCGGAGTGTTGTGTTGCCTGCAGAACTCTGCTTTGGTTGCCGCTGCGGTGCAAGCTGACTTTCTCCGTGAGTAGAGTGACTTTCCAACCGAGGTGCCACAAGGCGTTCTAAGCAGACTTATAGTTCCTCAGTGTAGCTGAGAGAAGGTCAGTGTCGAAAACTTCCAGGGCACGGTGGACTGGCTAGAAAGGCGTGCCTGATGCTGTTGGAGTGCCGAGGAATCGTAGCCGTCCCCTTTAAAAGCGCTGGGTGTAGCCCTTGCCTCGGCATACACAGTAGGCCCCTCTCTCAAGGGCCTAGGGTCCTGGGTGTGGCACAGCATGCCCCCAGGGGCCGGGGGTTTTCGCAGGGAAGAGGGTGCACACCCGAAGCGTCTAGGAGTCCTAAAAAGGGCGGCACCGATCAAATAAAGCACTCGAGCGAATAAGACCTCAAAGAGCTCGCTGTGTGCTCCGTTCCTGCAGGGCGACTCAAAGCCTTTCTCGAGGCAGGCCGTCAAGTGGCCGACCCCTCTAGTCCTACAGCCTGACAGGATGAGCGCCCACCACGGAAGCACCCTGATTATATAGAGAAAACTCCTTCTCGTTCCCGAGCCCTGCCTCCAGTGCCTAGAGGCCCGTCAGAAACGGTGTTAATCGGGTAGCTTCAAGGCAGCAGGAATGGAGCTTTCAAAATGGGACTACAGGGCTTCTGCCCTCAGACCCCCGCTTCCAGTCAACACGTAGTGCACCTCCTTGTGCTTTCTAGCAAGTGCACAGGGACACGAGCTACACACTCGCTCCTTCCCTGAATCCACTTTTCTTCGCAGGGTGTTCTGCATGTAGCCAACTCGCTCATCCAAGGAAACCTCTAGGTAGGCTCTATCGGGCCTTAGCCTCTGCTAAAGGCCTGCAGTGTAAGAGGAAGCACTGGACTTTCGTGGCAGCAGGAACGCCAGCTGACTTTCTCCCGTAAGTGTGGTGCCCTCGGCTAAGGGGTCCTCGAAGGCCCGCGAAGCAGACTGTTTTCCTAAGTGCCGCTCAGACATGGGCAATGTAGGCAGAGTTCCTTGACAAGTAGGACGTGAGAGAAGAGTTTCCCTGGAGCTGTTGCAGTGCTGAGGAAAGCTAGCTCTCCCCAGGAGGTGTGCAGTGCGTTGCCCTACACTCGGCATACACAGAGTGACGGGGAAGGGCTTCCGGGCCTGGATGCCGCTGAGCAGGCCAGTGGAGCCTGCCGGTATTCAGTGGTCTTGCAGGGAATAGGGTGCAGACGCGAGGGTCCTGGGTGTCCTGAACGGCGCACTAACCAAGAAAAGAAAGCAGAAGTGCGACGAAGGCCTCTTGGAAAGTGCTGCATGCCTCCGCCTCAGCAGGGCAATAAAGCCACTTTCCTCGAGGCAAGGGCTGACGTTCGGTCTCCAGGTAGGTACAGAGCATAGCAGCAGGAGCTCCCAAGCAGGCCATGGACGCACCCTGTTTTACGAGAGAGAACTCCTTTTCTTCCCAGAACCAGGCCTACCGTGACGAGAGGCCCGTCACAAAGGGTGTCTCTCCGTGTCGTTCAAGGCCCGACCCAGGGAACTTGCAGCCTGGGAAAGACGGCCTGTGCCTTCAGGCCCGCATTGCAAGCCAGACAGGCAGTAAAGGTAACCTGGGGATTCAACAAGCCACACACCACGCAAGGTACACAATGGGCCCTTCCCTGAATCAACGTGTTTACAAAGGGTGTTCTGCCGGGAGCGAACGGCCTCAACCACGGCAGGCTCTCGTTAGGCCTATAAGCGTCTGCCTCTTCCGAAACACCGGAGTGTTGTGTTGCCTGCAGAACTCTGCTTTGGTTGCCGCTGCGGTGCAAGCTGACTTTCTCCGTGAGTAGAGTGACTTTCCAACCGAGGTGCCACAAGGCGTTCTAAGCAGACTTAGTTCCTCAGTGCAGCTGAGAGAAGGTCAGTGTCGAAAACTTCCAGGGCACGGTGGACTGGCTAGAAAGGCGTGCCTGATGCTGTTGGAGTGCCGAGGACTCGTAGCCGTCCCCTTTAAAAGCGCTGGGTGTAGCCCTTGCCTCGGCATACACAGTAGGCCCCTCTCTCAAGGGCCTAGGGTCCTGGGTGTGGCACAGCATGCCCCCAGGGGCCGGGGGTTTTCGCAGGGAAGAGGGTGCACACCCGAAGCGTCTAGGAGTCCTGAAAAGGGCGGCACCGATCAAATAAAGCACTCGAGCGAATAAGACCTCAAAGAGCTCGCTGTGTGCTCCGTTCCTGCAGGGCGACTCAAAGCCTTTCTCGAGGCAGGCCGTCAAGTGGCCGACCCCTCTAGTCCTACAGCCTGACAGGATGAGCGCCCACCACGGAAGCACCCTGATTATATAGAGAAAACTCCTTCTCGTTCCCGAGCCCTGCCTCCAGTGCCTAGAGGCCCGTCAGAAACGGTGTTAATCGGGTAGCTTCAAGGCAGCAGGAATGGAGCTTTCAAAATGGGACTACAGGGCTTCTGCCCTCAGACCCCCGCTTCCAGTCAACACGTAGTGCACCTCCTTGTGCTTTCTAGCAAGTGCACAGGGACACTCGCTCCTTCCCTGAATCCACTTTTCTTCGCAGGGTGTTCTGCATGTAGCCAACTCGCTCATCCAAGGAAACCTCTAGGTAGGCTCTATCGGGCCTTAGCCTCTGCTAAAGGCCTGCAGTGTAAGAGGAAGCACTGGACTTTCGTGGCAGCAGGAACGCCAGCTGACTTTCTCCCGTAAGTGTGGTGCCCTCGGCTAAGGGGTCCTCGAAGGCCCGCGAAGCAGACTGTTTTCCTAAGTGCCGCTCAGACATGGGCAATGTAGGCAGAGTTCCTTGACAAGTAGGACGTGAGAGAAGAGTTTCCCTGGAGCTGTTGCAGTGCTGAGGAAAGCTAGCTCTCCCCAGGAGGTGTGCAGTGCGTTGCCCTACACTCGGCATACACAGAGTGACGGGGAAGGGCTTCCGGGCCTGGATGCCGCTGAGCAGGCCAGTGGAGCCTGCCGGTATTCAGTGGTCTTGCAGGGAATAGGGTGCGGACGCGAGGGTCCTGGGTGTCCTGAACGGCGCACTAACCAAGAAAAGAAAGAAGTGCGACGAAGGCCTCTTGGAAAGTGCTCCATGCCTCCGCTTCAGCAGGGCAATAAAGCCACTTTCCTCGAGGCAAGGGCTGACGTTCGGTCTCCAGGTAGGTACAGAGCATAGCAGCAGGAGCTCCCAAGCAGGCCCTGGACGCACCCTGTTTTACGAGAGAGAACTCCTTTTCTTCCCAGAACCATGCCTACCGTGACGAGAGGCCCGTCACAAAGGGTGTCTCTCCGTGTCGTTCAAGGCCCGACCCAGGGAACTTGCAGCCTGGGAAAGACGGCCTGTGCCTTCAGGCCCGCATTGCAAGCCAGACAGGCAGTAAACGTAACCTGGGGATTCAACAAGCCACACACCACGCAAGGTACACAATGGGCCCTTCCCTGAATCAACGTGTTTACGCAGGGTGTTCTGCCGGGAGCGAACGGCCTCAACCACGGCAGGCTCTCGTTAGGCCTATAAGCGTCTGCCTCTTCCGAAACACCGGAGTGTTGTGTTGCCTGCAGAACTCTGCTTTGGTTGCCGCTGCGGTGCAAGCTGACTTTCTCCGTGAGTAGAGTGACTTTCCAACCGAGGTGCCACAAGGCGTTCTAAGCAGACTAGTTCCTCAGTGCAGCTGAGAGAAGGTCAGTATCGAAAACTTCCAGGGCACGGTGGACTGGCTAGAAAGGCGTGCCTGATGCTGTTGGAGTGCCGAGGAATCGTAGCCGTCCCCTTTAAAAGCGCTGGGGTAGCCCTTGCCTCGGCATGCACAGTAGGCCCCTCTCTCAAGGGCCTAGGGTCCTGGGTGTGGCACAGCATGCCCCCAGGGGCCGGAGGTTTTCGCAGGGAAGAGGGTGCACACCCGAAGCGTCTAGGAGTCCTGAAAAGGGCGGCACCGATCAAATAAAGCACTCGAGTGAATAAGACCTCAAAGAGCTCGCTGTGTGCTGCGTTCCTGCAGGGCGACTCAAAGCCTTTCTCGAGGCAGGCCGTCAAGTGGCCGACCCCTCTAGTCCTACAGCCTGACAGGATGAGCGCCCACCACGGAAGCACCCTGATTATATAGAGAAAACTCCTTCTCGTTCCCGAGCCCTGCCTCCAGTGCCTAGAGGCCCGTCAGAAACGGTGTTAATCGGGTAGCTTCAAGGCAGCAGGAATGGAGCTTTCAAAATGGGACTACAGGGCTTCTGCCCTCAGACCCCCGCTTCCAGTCAACACGTAGTGCACCTCCTTGTGCTTTCTAGCAAGTGCACAGGGACACGAGCTACACACTCGCTCCTTCCCTGAATCCACTTTTCTTCGCAGGGTGTTCTGCATGTAGCCAACTCGCTCATCCAAGGAAACCTCTAGGTAGGCTCAATCGGGCCTTAGCCTCTGCTAAAGGCCTGCAGTGTAAGAGGAAGCACTGGACTTTCGTGGCAGCAGGAACGCCAGCTGACTTTCTCCCGTAAGTGTGGTGCCCTCGGCTAAGGGGTCCTCGAAGGCCCGCGAAGCAGACTGTTTTCCTAAGTGCCGCTCAGACATGGGCAATATAGGCAGAGTTCCTTGACAAGTAGGACGTGAGAGAAGAGTTTCCCTGGAGCTGTTGCAGTGCTGAGGAAAGCTAGCTCTCCCCAGGAGGTGTGCAGTGCGTTGCCCTACACTCGGCATACACAGAGTGACGGGGAAGGGCTTCCGGGCCTGGATGCCGCTGAGCAGGCCAGTGGAGCCTGCCGGTATTCAGTGGTCTTGCAGGGAATAGGGTGCAGACGCGAGGGTCCTGGGTGTCCTGAACGGCGCACTAACCAAGAAAAGAAAGCAGAAGTGCGACGAAGGCCTCTTGGAAAGTGCTGCATGCCTCCGCCTCAGCAGGGCAATAAAGCCACTTTCCTCGAGGCAAGGGCTGACGTTCGGTCTCCAGGTAGGTACAGAGCATAGCAGCAGGAGCTCCCAAGCAGGCCCTGGACGCACCCTGTTTTACGAGAGAGAACTCCTTTTCTTCCCAGAACCAGGCCTACCGTGACGAGAGGCCCGTCACAAAGGGTGTCTCTCCGTGTCGTTCAAGGCCCGACCCAGGGAACTTGCAGCCTGGGAAAGACGGCCTGTGCCTTCAGGCCCGCATTGCAAGCCAGACAGGCAGTAAAGGTAACCTGGGGATTCAACAAGCCACACACCACGCAAGGTACACAATGGGCCCTTCCCTGAATCAACGTGTTTACGCAGGGTGTTCTGCCGGGAGCGAACGGCCTCAACCACGGCAGGCTCTCGTTAGGCCTATAAGCGTCTGCCTCTTCCGAAACACCGGAGTGTTGTGTTGCCTGCAGAACTCTGCTTTGGTTGCCGCTGCGGTGCAAGCTGACTTTCTCCGTGAGTAGAGTGACTTTCCAACCGAGGTGCCACAAGGCGTTCTAAGCAGACTTAGTTCCTCAGTGCAGCTGAGAGAAGGTCAGTGTCGAAAACTTCCAGGGCACGGTGGACTGGCTAGAAAGGCGTGCCTGATGCTGTTGGAGTGCCGAGGAATCGTAGCCGTCCCCTTTAAAAGCGCTGGGTGTAGCCCTTGCCTCGGCATACACAGTAAGCCCCTCTCTCAAGGGCCTAGGGTCCTGGGTGTGGCACAGCATGACCCCAGGGGCCGGGGGTTTTCGCAGGGAAGAGGGTGCACACCCGAAGCGTCTAGGAGTCCTGAAAAGGGCGGCACCGATCAAATAAAGCACTCGAGCGAATAAGACCTCAAAGAGCTCGCTGTGTGCTCCGTTCCTGCAGGGCGACTCAAAGCCTTTCTCGAGGCAGGCCGTCAAGTGGCCGACCCCTCTAGTCCTACAGCCTGACAGGATGAGCGCCCACCACGGAAGCACCCTGATTATATAGAGAAAACTCCTTCTCGTTCCCGAGCCCTGCCTCCAGTGCCTAGAGGCCCGTCAGAAACGGTGTTAATCGGGTAGCTTCAAGGCAGCAGGAATGGAGCTTTCAAAATGGGACTACAGGGCTTCTGCCCTCAGACCCCCGCTTCCAGTCAACACGTAGTGCACCTCCTTGTGCTTTCTAGCAAGTGCACAGGGACACGAGCTACACACTCGCTCCTTCCCTGAATCCACTTTTCTTCGCAGGGTGTTCTGCATGTAGCCAACTCGCTCATCCAAGGAAACCTCTAGGTAGGCTCAATCGGGCCTTAGCCTCTGCTAAAGGCCTGCAGTGTAAGAGGAAGCACTGGACTTTCGTGGCAGCAGGAACGCCAGCTGACTTTCTCCCGTAAGTGTGGTGCCCTCGGCTAAGGGGTCCTCGAAGGCCCGCGAAGCAGACTGTTTTCCTAAGTGCCGCTCAGACATGGGCAATGTAGGCAGAGTTCCTTGACAAGTAGGACGTGAGAGAAGAGTTTCCCTGGAGCTGTTGCAGTGCTGAGGAAAGCTAGCTCTCCCCAGGAGGTGTGCAGTGCGTTGCCCTACACTCGGCATACACAGAGTGACGGGGAAGGGCTTCCGGGCCTGGATGCCGCTGAGCAGGCCAGTGGAGCCTGCCGGTATTCAGTGGTCTTGCAGGGAATAGGGTGCAGACGCGAGGGTCCTGGGTGTCCTGAACGGCGCACTAACCAAGAAAAGAAAGCAGAAGTGCGACGAAGGCCTCTTGGAAAGTGCTGCATGCCTCCGCCTCAGCAGGGCAATAAAGCCACTTTCCTCGAGGCAAGGGCTGACGTTCGGTCTCCAGGTAGGTACAGAGCATAGCAGCAGGAGCTCCCAAGCAGGCCCTGGACGCACCCTGTTTTACGAGAGAGAACTCCTTTTCTTCCCAGAACCAGGCCTACCGTGACGAGAGGCCCGTCACAAAGGGTGTCTCTCCGTGTCGTTCAAGGCCCGACCCAGGGAACTTGCAGCCTGGGAAAGACGGCCTGTGCCTTCAGGCCCGCATTGCAAGCCAGACAGGCAGTAAAGGTAACCTGGGGATTCAACAAGCCACACACCACGCAAGGTACACAATGGGCCCTTCCCTGAATCAACGTGTTTACGCAGGGTGTTCTGCCGGGAGCGAACGGCCTCAACCACGGCAGGCTCTCGTTAGGCCTATAAGCGTCTGCCTCTTCCGAAACACCGGAGTGTTGTGTTGCCTGCAGAACTCTGCTTTGGTTGCCGCTGCGGTGCAAGCTGACTTTCTCCGTGAGTAGAGTGACTTTCCAACCGAGGTGCCACAAGGCGTTCTAAGCAGACTTAGTTCCTCAGTGCAGCTGAGAGAAGGTCAGTGTCGAAAACTTCCAGGGCACGGTGGACTGGCTAGAAAGGCGTGCCTGATGCTGTTGGAGTGCCGAGGAATCGTAGCCGTCCCCTTTAAAAGCGCTGGGTGTAGCCCTTGCCTCGGCATACACAGTAAGCCCCTCTCTCAAGGGCCTAGGGTCCTGGGTGTGGCACAGCATGACCCCAGGGGCCGGGGGTTTTCGCAGGGAAGAGGGTGCACACCCGAAGCGTCTAGGAGTCCTGAAAAGGGCGGCACCGATCAAATAAAGCACTCGAGCGAATAAGACCTCAAAGAGCTCGCTGTGTGCTCCGTTCCTGCAGGGCGACTCAAAGCCTTTCTCGAGGCAGGCCGTCAAGTGGCCGACCCCTCTAGTCCTACAGCCTGACAGGATGAGCGCCCACCACGGAAGCACCCTGATTATATAGAGAAAACTCCTTCTCGTTCCCGAGCCCTGCCTCCAGTGCCTAGAGGCCCGTCAGAAACGGTGTTAATCGGGTAGCTTCAAGGCAGCAGGAATGGAGCTTTCAAAATGGGACTACAGGGCTTCTGCCCTCAGACCCCCGCTTCCAGTCAACACGTAGTGCACCTCCTTGTGCTTTCTAGCAAGTGCACAGGGACACGAGCTACACACTCGCTCCTTCCCTGAATCCACTTTTCTTCGCAGGGTGTTCTGCATGTAGCCAACTCGCTCATCCAAGGAAACCTCTAGGTAGGCTCAATCGGGCCTTAGCCTCTGCTAAAGGCCTGCAGTGTAAGAGGAAGCACTGGACTTTCGTGGCAGCAGGAACGCCAGCTGACTTTCTCCCGTAAGTGTGGTGCCCTCGGCTAAGGGGTCCTCGAAGGCCCGCGAAGCAGACTGTTTTCCTAAGTGCCGCTCAGACATGGGCAATGTAGGCAGAGTTCCTTGACAAGTAGGACGTGAGAGAAGAGTTTCCCTGGAGCTGTTGCAGTGCTGAGGAAAGCTAGCTCTCCCCAGGAGGTGTGCAGTGCGTTGCCCTACACTCGGCATACACAGAGTGACGGGGAAGGGCTTCCGGGCCTGGATGCCGCTGAGCAGGCCAGTGGAGCCTGCCGGTATTCAGTGGTCTTGCAGGGAATAGGGTGCAGACGCGAGGGTCCTGGGTGTCCTGAACGGCGCACTAACCAAGAAAAGAAAGCAGAAGTGCGACGAAGGCCTCTTGGAAAGTGCTGCATGCCTCCGCCTCAGCAGGGCAATAAAGCCACTTTCCTCGAGGCAAGGGCTGACGTTCGGTCTCCAGGTAGGTACAGAGCATAGCAGCAGGAGCTCCCAAGCAGGCCCTGGACGCACCCTGTTTTACGAGAGAGAACTCCTTTTCTTCCCAGAACCAGGCCTACCGTGACGAGAGGCCCGTCACAAAGGGTGTCTCTCCGTGTCGTTCAAGGCCCGACCCAGGGAACTTGCAGCCTGGGAAAGACGGCCTGTGCCTTCAGGCCCGCATTGCAAGCCAGACAGGCAGTAAAGGTAACCTGGGGATTCAACAAGCCACACACCACGCAAGGTACACAATGGGCCCTTCCCTGAATCAACGTGTTTACGCAGGGTGTTCTGCCGGGAGCGAACGGCCTCAACCACGGCAGGCTCTCGTTAGGCCTATAAGCGTCTGCCTCTTCCGAAACACCGGAGTGTTGTGTTGCCTGCAGAACTCTGCTTTGGTTGCCGCTGCGGTGCAAGCTGACTTTCTCCGTGAGTAGAGTGACTTTCCAACCGAGGTGCCACAAGGCGTTCTAAGCAGACTTAGTTCCTCAGTGCAGCTGAGAGAAGGTCAGTGTCGAAAACTTCCAGGGCACGGTGGACTGGCTAGAAAGGCGTGCCTGATGCTGTTGGAGTGCCGAGGAATCGTAGCCGTCCCCTTTAAAAGCGCTGGGTGTAGCCCTTGCCTCGGCATACACAGTAAGCCCCTCTCTCAAGGGCCTAGGGTCCTGGGTGTGGCACAGCATGACCCCAGGGGCCGGGGGTTTTCGCAGGGAAGAGGGTGCACACCCGAAGCGTCTAGGAGTCCTGAAAAGGGCGGCACCGATCAAATAAAGCACTCGAGCGAATAAGACCTCAAAGAGCTCGCTGTGTGCTCCGTTCCTGCAGGGCGACTCAAAGCCTTTCTCGAGGCAGGCCGTCAAGTGGCCGACCCCTCTAGTCCTACAGCCTGACAGGATGAGCGCCCACCACGGAAGCACCCTGATTATATAGAGAAAACTCCTTCTCGTTCCCGAGCCCTGCCTCCAGTGCCTAGAGGCCCGTCAGAAACGGTGTTAATCGGGTAGCTTCAAGGCAGCAGGAATGGAGCTTTCAAAATGGGACTACAGGGCTTCTGCCCTCAGACCCCCGCTTCCAGTCAACACGTAGTGCACCTCCTTGTGCTTTCTAGCAAGTGCACAGGGACACGAGCTACACACTCGCTCCTTCCCTGAATCCACTTTTCTTCGCAGGGTGTTCTGCATGTAGCCAACTCGCTCATCCAAGGAAACCTCTAGGTAGGCTCTATCGGGCCTTAGCCTCTGCTAAAGGCCTGCAGTGTAAGAGGAAGCACTGGACTTTCGTGGCAGCAGGAACGCCAGCTGACTTTCTCCCGTAAGTGTGGTGCCCTCGGCTAAGGGGTCCTCGAAGGCCCGCGAAGCAGACTGTTTTCCTAAGTGCCGCTCAGACATGGGCAATGTAGGCAGAGTTCCTTGACAAGTAGGACGTGAGAGAAGAGTTTCCCTGGAGCTGTTGCAGTGCTGAGGAAAGCTAGCTCTCCCCAGGAGGTGTGCAGTGCGTTGCCCTACACTCGGCATACACAGAGTGACGGGGAAGGGCTTCCGGGCCTGGATGCCGCTGAGCAGGCCAGTGGAGCCTGCCGGTATTCAGTGGTCTTGCAGGGAATAGGGTGCGGACGCGAGGGTCCTGGGTGTCCTGAACGGCGCACTAACCAAGAAAAGAAAGCAGAAGTGCGACGAAGGCCTCTTGGAAAGTGCTGCATGCCTCCGCCTCAGCAGGGCAATAAAGCCACTTTCCTCGAGGCAAGGGCTGACGTTCGGTCTCCAGGTAGGTACAGAGCATAGCAGCAGGAGCTCCCAAGCAGGCCATGGACGCACCCTGTTTTACGAGAGAGAACTCCTTTTCTTCCCAGAACCAGGCCTACCGTGACGAGAGGCCCGTCACAAAGGGTGTCTCTCCGTGTCGTTCAAGGCCCGACCCAGGGAACTTGCAGCCTGGGAAAGACGGCCTGTGCCTTCAGGCCCGCATTGCAAGCCAGACAGGCAGTAAACGTAACCTGGGGATTCAACAAGCCACACACCACGCAAGGTACACAATGGGCCCTTCCCTGAATCAACGTGTTTACGCAGGGTGTTCTGCCGGGAGCGAACGGCCTCAACCACGGCAGGCTCTCGTTAGGCCTATAAGCGTCTGCCTCTTCCGAAACACCGGAGTGTTGTGTTGCCTGCAGAACTCTGCTTTGGTTGCCGCTGCGGTGCAAGCTGACTTTCTCCGTGAGTAGAGTGACTTTCCAACCGAGGTGCCACAAGGCGTTCTAAGCAGACTTAGTTCCTCAGTGCAGCTGAGAGAAGGTCAGTGTCGAAAACTTCCAGGGCACGGTGGACTGGCTAGAAAGGCGTGCCTGATGCTGTTGGAGTGCCGAGGACTCGTAGCCGTCCCCTTTAAAAGCGCTGGGTGTAGCCCTTGCCTCGGCATACACAGTAGGCCCCTCTCTCAAGGGCCTAGGGTCCTGGGTGTGGCACAGCATGCCCCCAGGGGCCGGGGGTTTTCGCAGGGAAGAGGGTGCACACCCGAAGCGTCTAGGAGTCCTGAAAAGGGCGGCACCGATCAAATAAAGCACTCCAGCGAATAAGACCTCAAAGAGCTCGCTGTGTGCTCCGTTCCTGCAGGGCGACTCAAAGCCTTTCTCGAGGCAGGCCGTCAAGTGGCCGACCCCTCTAGTCCTACAGCCTGACAGGATGAGCGCCCACCACGGAAGCACCCTGATTATATAGAAAAAACTCCTTCTCGTTCCCGAGCCCTGCCTCCAGTGCCTAGAGGCCCGTCAGAAACGGTGTTAATCGGGTAGCTTCAAGGCAGCAGGAATGGAGCTTTCAAAATGGGACTACAGGGCTTCTGCCCTCAGACCCCCGCTTCCAGTCAACACGTAGTGCACCTCCTTGTGCTTTCTAGCAAGTGCACAGGGACACGAGCTACACACTCGCTCCTTCCCTGAATCCACTTTTCTTCGCAGGGTGTTCTGCATGTAGCCAACTCGCTCATCCAAGGAAACCTCTAGGTAGGCTCAATCGGGCCTTAGCCTCTGCTAAAGGCCTGCAGTGTAAGAGGAAGCACTGGACTTTCGTGGCAGCAGGAACGCCAGCTGACTTTCTCCCGTAAGTGTGGTGCCCTCGGCTAAGGGGTCCTCGAAGGCCCGCGAAGCAGACTGTTTTCCTAAGTGCCGCTCAGACATGGGCAATGTAGGCAGAGTTCCTTGACAAGTAGGACGTGAGAGAAGAGTTTCCCTGGAGCTGTTGCAGTGCTGAGGAAAGCTAGCTCTCCCCAGGAGGTGTGCAGTGCGTTGCCCTACACTCGGCATACACAGAGTGACGGGGAAGGGCTTCCGGGCCTGGATGCCGCTGAGCAGGCCAGTGGAGCCTGCCGGTATTCAGTGGTCTTGCAGGGAATAGGGTGCAGACGCGAGGGTCCTGGGTGTCCTGAACGGCGCACTAACCAAGAAAAGAAAGCAGAAGTGCGACGAAGGCCTCTTGGAAAGTGCTGCATGCCTCCGCCTCAGCAGGGCAATAAAGCCACTTTCCTCGAGGCAAGGGCTGACGTTCGGTCTCCAGGTAGGTACAGAGCATAGCAGCAGGAGCTCCCAAGCAGGCCCTGGACGCACCCTGTTTTACGAGAGAGAACTCCTTTTCTTCCCAGAACCAGGCCTACCGTGACGAGAGGCCCGTCACAAAGGGTGTCTCTCCGTGTCGTTCAAGGCCCGACCCAGGGAACTTGCAGCCTGGGAAAGACGGCCTGTGCCTTCAGGCCCGCATTGCAAGCCAGACAGGCAGTAAAGGTAACCTGGGGATTCAACAAGCCACACACCACGCAAGGTACACAATGGGCCCTTCCCTGAATCAACGTGTTTACGCAGGGTGTTCTGCCGGGAGCGAACGGCCTCAACCACGGCAGGCTCTCGTTAGGCCTATAAGCGTCTGCCTCTTCCGAAACACCGGAGTGTTGTGTTGCCTGCAGAACTCTGCTTTGGTTGCCGCTGCGGTGCAAGCTGACTTTCTCCGTGAGTAGAGTGACTTTCCAACCGAGGTGCCACAAGGCGTTCTAAGCAGACTTAGTTCCTCAGTGCAGCTGAGAGAAGGTCAGTGTCGAAAACTTCCAGGGCACGGTGGACTGGCTAGAAAGGCGTGCCTGATGCTGTTGGAGTGCCGAGGAATCGTAGCCGTCCCCTTTAAAAGCGCTGGGGTAGCCCTTGCCTCGGCATACACAGTAAGCCCCTCTCTCAAGGGCCTAGGGTCCTGGGTGTGGCACAGCATGACCCCAGGGGCCGGGGGTTTTCGCAGGGAAGAGGGTGCACACCCGAAGCGTCTAGGAGTCCTGAAAAGGGCGGCACCGATCAAATAAAGCACTCGAGCGAATAAGACCTCAAAGAGCTCGCTGTGTGCTCCGTTCCTGCAGGGCGACTCAAAGCCTTTCTCGAGGCAGGCCGTCAAGTGGCCGACCCCTCTAGTCCTACAGCCTGACAGGATGAGCGCCCACCACGGAAGCACCCTGATTATATAGAGAAAACTCCTTCTCGTTCCCGAGCCCTGCCTCCAGTGCCTAGAGGCCCGTCAGAAACGGTGTTAATCGGGTAGCTTCAAGGCAGCAGGAATGGAGCTTTCAAAATGGGACTACAGGGCTTCTGCCCTCAGACCCCCGCTTCCAGTCAACACGTAGTGCACCTCCTTGTGCTTTCTAGCAAGTGCACAGGGACACGAGCTACACACTCGCTCCTTCCCTGAATCCACTTTTCTTCGCAGGGTGTTCTGCATGTAGCCAACTCGCTCATCCAAGGAAACCTCTAGGTAGGCTCTATCGGGCCTTAGCCTCTGCTAAAGGCCTGCAGTGTAAGAGGAAGCACTGGACTTTCGTGGCAGCAGGAACGCCAGCTGACTTTCTCCCGTAAGTGTGGTGCCCTCGGCTAAGGGGTCCTCGAAGGCCCGCGAAGCAGACTGTTTTCCTAAGTGCCGCTCAGACATGGGCAATGTAGGCAGAGTTCCTTGACAAGTAGGACGTGAGAGAAGAGTTTCCCTGGAGCTGTTGCAGTGCTGAGGAAAGCTAGCTCTCCCCAGGAGGTGTGCAGTGCGTTGCCCTACACTCGGCATACACAGAGTGACGGGGAAGGGCTTCCGGGCCTGGATGCCGCTGAGCAGGCCAGTGGAGCCTGCCGGTATTCAGTGGTCTTGCAGGGAATAGGGTGCAGACGCGAGGGTCCTGGGTGTCCTGAACGGCGCACTAACCAAGAAAAGAAAGCAGAAGTGCGACGAAGGCCTCTTGGAAAGTGCTGCATGCCTCCGCCTCAGCAGGGCAATAAAGCCACTTTCCTCGAGGCAAGGGCTGACGTTCGGTCTCCAGGTAGGTACAGAGCATAGCAGCAGGAGCTCCCAAGCAGGCCCTGGACGCACCCTGTTTTACGAGAGAGAACTCCTTTTCTTCCCAGAACCAGGCCTACCGTGACGAGAGGCCCGTCACAAAGGGTGTCTCTCCGTGTCGTTCAAGGCCCGACCCAGGGAACTTGCAGCCTGGGAAAGACGGCCTGTGCCTTCAGGCCCGCATTGCAAGCCAGACAGGCAGTAAAGGTAACCTGGGGATTCAACAAGCCACACACCACGCAAGGTACACAATGGGCCCTTCCCTGAATCAACGTGTTTACGCAGGGTGTTCTGCCGGGAGCGAACGGCCTCAACCACGGCAGGCTCTCGTTAGGCCTATAAGCGTCTGCCTCTTCCGAAACACCGGAGTGTTGTGTTGCCTGCAGAACTCTGCTTTGGTTGCCGCTGCGGTGCAAGCTGACTTTCTCCGTGAGTAGAGTGACTTTCCAACCGAGGTGCCACAAGGCGTTCTAAGCAGACTTAGTTCCTCAGTGCAGCTGAGAGAAGGTCAGTGTCGAAAACTTCCAGGGCACGGTGGACTGGCTAGAAAGGCGTGCCTGATGCTGTTGGAGTGCCGAGGAATCGTAGCCGTCCCCTTTAAAAGCGCTGGGTGTAGCCCTTGCCTCGGCATACACAGTAAGCCCCTCTCTCAAGGGCCTAGGGTCCTGGGTGTGGCACAGCATGACCCCAGGGGCCGGGGGTTTTCGCAGGGAAGAGGGTGCACACCCGAAGCGTCTAGGAGTCCTGAAAAGGGCGGCACCGATCAAATAAAGCACTCGAGCGAATAAGACCTCAAAGAGCTCGCTGTGTGCTCCGTTCCTGCAGGGCGACTCAAAGCCTTTCTCGAGGCAGGCCGTCAAGTGGCCGACCCCTCTAGTCCTACAGCCTGACAGGATGAGCGCCCACCACGGAAGCACCCTGATTATATAGAGAAAACTCCTTCTCGTTCCCGAGCCCTGCCTCCAGTGCCTAGAGGCCCGTCAGAAACGGTGTTAATCGGGTAGCTTCAAGGCAGCAGGAATGGAGCTTTCAAAATGGGACTACAGGGCTTCTGCCCTCAGACCCCCGCTTCCAGTCAACACGTAGTGCACCTCCTTGTGCTTTCTAGCAAGTGCACAGGGACACGAGCTACACACTCGCTCCTTCCCTGAATCCACTTTTCTTCGCAGGGTGTTCTGCATGTAGCCAACTCGCTCATCCAAGGAAACCTCTAGGTAGGCTCTATCGGGCCTTAGCCTCTGCTAAAGGCCTGCAGTGTAAGAGGAAGCACTGGACTTTCGTGGCAGCAGGAACGCCAGCTGACTTTCTCCCGTAAGTGTGGTGCCCTCGGCTAAGGGGTCCTCGAAGGCCCGCGAAGCAGACTGTTTTCCTAAGTGCCGCTCAGACATGGTCAATGTAGGCAGAGTTCCTTGACAAGTAGGACGTGAGAGAAGAGTTTCCCTGGAGCTGTTGCAGTGCTGAGGAAAGCTAGCTCTCCCCAGGAGGTGTGAAGTGCGTTGCCCTACACTCGGCATACACAGAGTGACGGGGAAGGGCTTCCGGGCCTGGATGCCGCTGAGCAGGCCTGTGGAGCCTGCCGGTATTCAGTGGTCTTGCAGGGAATAGGGTGCGGACGCGAGGGTCCTGGGTGTCCTGAACGGCGCACTAACCAAGAAAAGAAAGCAGAAGTGCGACGAAGGCCTCTTGGAAAGTGCTGCATGCCTCCGCCTCAGCAGGGCAATAAAGCCACTTTCCTCGAGGCAAGGGCTGACGTTCGGTCTCCAGGTAGGTACAGAGCATAGCAGCAGGAGCTCCCAAGCAGGCCATGGACGCACCCTGTTTTACGAGAGAGAACTCCTTTTCTTCCCAGAACCAGGCCTACCGTGACGAGAGGCCCGTCACAAAGGGTGTCTCTCCGTGTCGTTCAAGGCCCGACCCAGGGAACTTGCAGCCTGGGAAAGACGGCCTGTGCCTTCAGGCCCGCATTGCAAGCCAGACAGGCAGTAAAGGTAACCTGGGGATTCAACAAGCCACACACCACGCAAGGTACACAATGGGCCCTTCCCTGAATCAACGTGTTTACGCAGGGTGTTCTGCCGGGAGCGAACGGCCTCAACCACGGCAGGCTCTCGTTAGGCCTATAAGCGTCTGCCTCTTCCGAAACACCGGAGTGTTGTGTTGCCTGCAGAACTCTGCTTTGGTTGCCGCTGCGGTGCAAGCTGACTTTCTCCGTGAGTAGAGTGACTTTCCAACCGAGGTGCCACAAGGCGTTCTAAGCAGACTTAGTTCCTCAGTGCAGCTGAGAGAAGGTCAGTGTCGAAAACTTCCAGGGCACGGTGGACTGGCTAGAAAGGCGTGCCTGATGCTGTTGGAGTGCCGAGGACTCGTAGCCGTCCCCTTTAAAAGCGCTGGGTGTAGCCCTTGCCTCGGCATACACAGTAGGCCCCTCTCTCAAGGGCCTAGGGTCCTGGGTGTGGCACAGCATGCCCCCAGGGGCCGGGGGTTTTCGCAGGGAAGAGGGTGCACACCCGAAGCGTCTAGGAGTCCTGAAAAGGGCGGCACCGATCAAATAAAGCACTCGAGCGAATAAGACCTCAAAGAGCTCGCTGTGTGCTCCGTTCCTGCAGGGCGACTCAAAGCCTTTCTCGAGGCAGGCCGTCAAGTGGCCGACCCCTCTAGTCCTACAGCCTGACAGGATGAGCGCCCACCACGGAAGCACCCTGATTATATAGAAAAAACTCCTTCTCGTTCCCGAGCCCTGCCTCCAGTGCCTAGAGGCCTGTCAGAAACGGTGTTAATCGGGTAGCTTCAAGGCAGCAGGAATGGAGCTTTCAAAATGGGACTACAGGGCTTCTGCCCTCAGACCCCCGCTTCCAGTCAACACGTAGTGCACCTCCTTGTGCTTTCTAGCAAGTGCACAGGGACACGAGCTACACACTCGCTCCTTCCCTGAATCCACTTTTCTTCGCAGGGTGCTCTGTATGTAGCCAACTCGCTCATCCAAGGAAACCTCTAGGTAGGCTCTATCGGGCCTTAGCCTCTGCTAAAGGCCTGCAGTGTAAGAGGAAGCACTGGACTTTCGTGGCAGCAGGAACGCCAGCTGACTTTCTCCCGTAAGTGTGGTGCCCTCGGCTAAGGGGTCCTCGAAGGCCCGCGAAGCAGACTGTTTTCCTAAGTGCCGCTCAGACATGGGCAATGTAGGCAGAGTTCCTTGACAAGTAGGACGTGAGAGAAGAGTTTCCCTGGAGCTGTTGCAGTGCTGAGGAAAGCTAGCTCTCCCCAGGAGGTGTGCAGTGCGTTGCCCTACACTCGGCATACACAGAGTGACGGGGAAGGGCTTCCGGGCCTGGATGCCGCTGAGCAGGCCAGTGGAGCCTGCCGGTATTCAGTGGTCTTGCAGGGAATAGGGTGCGGACGCGAGGGTCCTGGGTGTCCTGAACGGCGCACTAACCAAGAAAAGAAAGCAGAAGTGCGACGAAGGCCTCTTGGAAAGTGCTGCATGCCTCCGCCTCAGCAGGGCAATAAAGCCACTTTCCTCGAGGCAAGGGCTGACGTTCGGTCTCCAGGTAGGTACAGAGCATAGCAGCAGGAGCTCCCAAGCAGGCCCTGGACGCACCCTGTTTTACGAGAGAGAACTCCTTTTCTTCCCAGAACCATGCCTACCGTGACGAGAGGCCCGTCACAAAGGGTGTCTCTCCGTGTCGTTCAAGGCCCGACCCAGGGAACTTGCAGCCTGGGAAAGACGGCCTGTGCCTTCAGGCCCGCATTGCAAGCCAGACAGGCAGTAAAGGTAACCTGGGGATTCAACAAGCCACACACCACGCAAGGTACACAATGGGCCCTTCCCTGAATCAACGTGTTTACGCAGGGTGTTCTGCCGGGAGCGAACGGCCTCAACCACGGCAGGCTCTCGTTAGGCCTATAAGCGTCTGCCTCTTCCGAAACACCGGAGTGTTGTGTTGCCTGCAGAACTCTGCTTTGGTTGCCGCTGCGGTGCAAGCTGACTTTCTCCGTGAGTAGAGTGACTTTCCAACCGAGGTGCCACAAGGCGTTCTAAGCAGACTTATAGTTCCTCAGTGCAGCTGAGAGAAGGTCAGTGTCGAAAACTTCCAGGGCACGGTGGACTGGCTAGAAAGGCGTGCCTGATGCTGTTGGAGTGCCGAGGAATCGTAGCCGTCCCCTTTAAAAGCGCTGGGTGTAGCCCTTGCCTCGGCATACACAGTAGGCCCCTCTCTCAAGGGCCTAGGGTCCTGGGTGTGGCACAGCATGCCCCCAGGGGCCGGGGGTTTTCGCAGGGAAGAGGGTGCACACCCGAAGCGTCTAGGAGTCCTAAAAAGGGCGGCACCGATCAAATAAAGCACTCGAGCGAATAAGACCTCAAAGAGCTCGCTGTGTGCTCCGTTCCTGCAGGGCGACTCAAAGCCTTTCTCGAGGCAGGCCGTCAAGTGGCCGACCCCTCTAGTCCTACAGCCTGACAGGATGAGCGCCCACCACGGAAGCACCCTGATTATATAGAGAAAACTCCTTCTCGTTCCCGAGCCCTGCCTCCAGTGCCTAGAGGCCCGTCAGAAACGGTGTTAATCGGGTAGCTTCAAGGCAGCAGGAATGGAGCTTTCAAAATGGGACTACAGGGCTTCTGCCCTCAGACCCCCGCTTCCAGTCAACACGTAGTGCACCTCCTTGTGCTTTCTAGCAAGTGCACAGGGACACGAGCTACACACTCGCTCCTTCCCTGAATCCACTTTTCTTCGCAGGGTGTTCTGCATGTAGCCAACTCGCTCATCCAAGGAAACCTCTAGGTAGGCTCTATCGGGCCTTAGCCTCTGCTAAAGGCCTGCAGTGTAAGAGGAAGCACTGGACTTTCGTGGCAGCAGGAACGCCAGCTGACTTTCTCCCGTAAGTGTGGTGCCCTCGGCTAAGGGGTCCTCGAAGGCCCGCGAAGCAGACTGTTTTCCTAAGTGCCGCTCAGACATGGGCAATGTAGGCAGAGTTCCTTGACAAGTAGGACGTGAGAGAAGAGTTTCCCTGGAGCTGTTGCAGTGCTGAGGAAAGCTAGCTCTCCCCAGGAGGTGTGCAGTGCGTTGCCCTACACTCGGCATACACAGAGTGACGGGGAAGGGCTTCCGGGCCTGGATGCCGCTGAGCAGGCCAGTGGAGCCTGCCGGTATTCAGTGGTCTTGCAGGGAATAGGGTGCAGACGCGAGGGTCCTGGGTGTCCTGAACGGCGCACTAACCAAGAAAAGAAAGCAGAAGTGCGACGAAGGCCTCTTGGAAAGTGCTGCATGCCTCCGCCTCAGCAGGGCAATAAAGCCACTTTCCTCGAGGCAAGGGCTGACGTTCGGTCTCCAGGTAGGTACAGAGCATAGCAGCAGGAGCTCCCAAGCAGGCCATGGACGCACCCTGTTTTACGAGAGAGAACTCCTTTTCTTCCCAGAACCAGGCCTACCGTGACGAGAGGCCCGTCACAAAGGGTGTCTCTCCGTGTCGTTCAAGGCCCGACCCAGGGAACTTGCAGCCTGGGAAAGACGGCCTGTGCCTTCAGGCCCGCATTGCAAGCCAGACAGGCAGTAAAGGTAACCTGGGGATTCAACAAGCCACACACCACGCAAGGTACACAATGGGCCCTTCCCTGAATCAACGTGTTTACGCAGGGTGTTCTGCCGGGAGCGAACGGCCTCAACCACGGCAGGCTCTCGTTAGGCCTATAAGCGTCTGCCTCTTCCGAAACACCGGAGTGTTGTGTTGCCTGCAGAACTCTGCTTTGGTTGCCGCTGCGGTGCAAGCTGACTTTCTCCGTGAGTAGAGTGACTTTCCAACCGAGGTGCCACAAGGCGTTCTAAGCAGACTTAGTTCCTCAGTGCAGCTGAGAGAAGGTCAGTGTCGAAAACTTCCAGGGCACGGTGGACTGGCTAGAAAGGCGTGCCTGATGCTGTTGGAGTGCCGAGGACTCGTAGCCGTCCCCTTTAAAAGCGCTGGGTGTAGCCCTTGCCTCGGCATACACAGTAGGCCCCTCTCTCAAGGGCCTAGGGTCTTGGGTGTGGCACAGCATGCCCCCAGGGGCCGGGGGTTTTCGCAGGGAAGAGGGTGCACACCCGAAGCGTCTAGGAGTCCTGAAAAGGGCGGCACCGATCAAATAAAGCACTCGAGCGAATAAGACCTCAAAGAGCTCGCTGTGTGCTCCGTTCCTGCAGGGCGACTCAAAGCCTTTCTCGAGGCAGGCCGTCAAGTGGCCGACCCCTCTAGTCCTACAGCCTGACAGGATGAGCGCCCACCACGGAAGCACCCTGATTATATAGAGAAAACTCCTTCTCGTTCCCGAGCCCTGCCTCCAGTGCCTAGAGGCCCGTCAGAAACGGTGTTAATCGGGTAGCTTCAAGGCAGCAGGAATGGAGCTTTCAAAATGGGACTACAGGGCTTCTGCCCTCAGACCCCCGCTTCCAGTCAACACGTAGTGCACCTCCTTGTGCTTTCTAGCAAGTGCACAGGGACACTCGCTCCTTCCCTGAATCCACTTTTCTTCGCAGGGTGTTCTGCATGTAGCCAACTCGCTCATCCAAGGAAACCTCTAGGTAGGCTCTATCGGGCCTTAGCCTCTGCTAAAGGCCTGCAGTGTAAGAGGAAGCACTGGACTTTCGTGGCAGCAGGAACGCCAGCTGACTTTCTCCCGTAAGTGTGGTGCCCTCGGCTAAGGGGTCCTCGAAGGCCCGCGAAGCAGACTGTTTTCCTAAGTGCCGCTCAGACATGGGCAATGTAGGCAGAGTTCCTTGACAAGTAGGACGTGAGAGAAGAGTTTCCCTGGAGCTGTTGCAGTGCTGAGGAAAGCTAGCTCTCCCCAGGAGGTGTGCAGTGCGTTGCCCTACACTCGGCATACACAGAGTGACGGGGAAGGGCTTCCGGGCCTGGATGCCGCTGAGCAGGCCAGTGGAGCCTGCCGGTATTCAGTGGTCTTGCAGGGAATAGGGTGCAGACGCGAGGGTCCTGGGTGTCCTGAACGGCGCACTAACCAAGAAAAGAAAGCAGAAGTGCGACGAAGGCCTCTTGGAAAGTGCTGCATGCCTCCGCCTCAGCAGGGCAATAAAGCCACTTTCCTCGAGGCAAGGGCTGACGTTCGGTCTCCAGGTAGGTACAGAGCATAGCAGCAGGAGCTCCCAAGCAGGCCATGGACGCACCCTGTTTTACGAGAGAGAACTCCTTTTCTTCCCAGAACCAGGCCTACCGTGACGAGAGGCCCGTCACAAAGGGTGTCTCTCCGTGTCGTTCAAGGCCCGACCCAGGGAACTTGCAGCCTGGGAAAGACGGCCTGTGCCTTCAGGCCCGCATTGCAAGCCAGACAGGCAGTAAAGGTAACCTGGGGATTCAACAAGCCACACACCACGCAAGGTACACAATGGGCCCTTCCCTGAATCAACGTGTTTACGCAGGGTGTTCTGCCGGGAGCGAACGGCCTCAACCACGGCAGGCTCTCGTTAGGCCTATAAGCGTCTGCCTCTTCCGAAACACCGGAGTGTTGTGTTGCCTGCAGAACTCTGCTTTGGTTGCCGCTGCGGTGCAAGCTGACTTTCTCCGTGAGTAGAGTGACTTTCCAACCGAGGTGCCACAAGGCGTTCTAAGCAGACTTAGTTCCTCAGTGCAGCTGAGAGAAGGTCAGTGTCGAAAACTTCCAGGGCACGGTGGACTGGCTAGAAAGGCGTGCCTGATGCTGTTGGAGTGCCGAGGACTCGTAGCCGTCCCCTTTAAAAGCGCTGGGTGTAGCCCTTGCCTCGGCATACACAGTAGGCCCCTCTCTCAAGGGCCTAGGGTCTTGGGTGTGGCACAGCATGCCCCCAGGGGCCGGGGGTTTTCGCAGGGAAGAGGGTGCACACCCGAAGCGTCTAGGAGTCCTGAAAAGGGCGGCACCGATCAAATAAAGCACTCGAGCGAATAAGACCTCAAAGAGCTCGCTGTGTGCTCCGTTCCTGCAGGGCGACTCAAAGCCTTTCTCGAGGCAGGCCGTCAAGTGGCCGACCCCTCTAGTCCTACAGCCTGACAGGATGAGCGCCCACCACGGAAGCACCCTGATTATATAGAGAAAACTCCTTCTCGTTCCCGAGCCCTGCCTCCAGTGCCTAGAGGCCCGTCAGAAACGGTGTTAATCGGGTAGCTTCAAGGCAGCAGGAATGGAGCTTTCAAAATGGGACTACAGGGCTTCTGCCCTCAGACCCCCGCTTCCAGTCAACACGTAGTGCACCTCCTTGTGCTTTCTAGCAAGTGCACAGGGACACTCGCTCCTTCCCTGAATCCACTTTTCTTCGCAGGGTGTTCTGCATGTAGCCAACTCGCTCATCCAAGGAAACCTCTAGGTAGGCTCTATCGGGCCTTAGCCTCTGCTAAAGGCCTGCAGTGTAAGAGGAAGCACTGGACTTTCGTGGCAGCAGGAACGCCAGCTGACTTTCTCCCGTAAGTGTGGTGCCCTCGGCTAAGGGGTCCTCGAAGGCCCGCGAAGCAGACTGTTTTCCTAAGTGCCGCTCAGACATGGGCAATGTAGGCAGAGTTCCTTGACAAGTAGGACGTGAGAGAAGAGTTTCCCTGGAGCTGTTGCAGTGCTGAGGAAAGCTAGCTCTCCCCAGGAGGTGTGCAGTGCGTTGCCCTACACTCGGCATACACAGAGTGACGGGGAAGGGCTTCCGGGCCTGGATGCCGCTGAGCAGGCCAGTGGAGCCTGCCGGTATTCAGTGGTCTTGCAGGGAATAGGGTGCGGACGCGAGGGTCCTGGGTGTCCTGAACGGCGCACTAACCAAGAAAAGAAAGAAGTGCGACGAAGGCCTCTTGGAAAGTGCTCCATGCCTCCGCTTCAGCAGGGCAATAAAGCCACTTTCCTCGAGGCAAGGGCTGACGTTCGGTCTCCAGGTAGGTACAGAGCATAGCAGCAGGAGCTCCCAAGCAGGCCCTGGACGCACCCTGTTTTACGAGAGAGAACTCCTTTTCTTCCCAGAACCATGCCTACCGTGACGAGAGGCCCGTCACAAAGGGTGTCTCTCCGTGTCGTTCAAGGCCCGACCCAGGGAACTTGCAGCCTGGGAAAGACGGCCTGTGCCTTCAGGCCCGCATTGCAAGCCAGACAGGCAGTAAACGTAACCTGGGGATTCAACAAGCCACACACCACGCAAGGTACACAATGGGCCCTTCCCTGAATCAACGTGTTTACGCAGGGTGTTCTGCCGGGAGCGAACGGCCTCAACCACGGCAGGCTCTCGTTAGGCCTATAAGCGTCTGCCTCTTCCGAAACACCGGAGTGTTGTGTTGCCTGCAGAACTCTGCTTTGGTTGCCGCTGCGGTGCAAGCTGACTTTCTCCGTGAGTAGAGTGACTTTCCAACCGAGGTGCCACAAGGCGTTCTAAGCAGACTAGTTCCTCAGTGCAGCTGAGAGAAGGTCAGTGTCGAAAACTTCCAGGGCACGGTGGACTGGCTAGAAAGGCGTGCCTGATGCTGTTGGAGTGCCGAGGAATCGTAGCCGTCCCCTTTAAAAGCGCTGGGGTAGCCCTTGCCTCGGCATGCACAGTAGGCCCCTCTCTCAAGGGCCTAGGGTCCTGGGTGTGGCACAGCATGCCCCCAGGGGCCGGAGGTTTTCGCAGGGAAGAGGGTGCACACCCGAAGCGTCTAGGAGTCCTGAAAAGGGCGGCACCGATCAAATAAAGCACTCGAGTGAATAAGACCTCAAAGAGCTCGCTGTGTGCTGCGTTCCTGCAGGGCGACTCAAAGCCTTTCTCGAGGCAGGCCGTCAAGTGGCCGACCCCTCTAGTCCTACAGCCTGACAGGATGAGCGCCCACCACGGAAGCACCCTGATTATATAGAGAAAACTCCTTCTCGTTCCCGAGCCCTGCCTCCAGTGCCTAGAGGCCCGTCAGAAACGGTGTTAATCGGGTAGCTTCAAGGCAGCAGGAATGGAGCTTTCAAAATGGGACTACAGGGCTTCTGCCCTCAGACCCCCGCTTCCAGTCAACACGTAGTGCACCTCCTTGTGCTTTCTAGCAAGTGCACAGGGACACGAGCTACACACTCGCTCCTTCCCTGAATCCACTTTTCTTCGCAGGGTGCTCTGCATGTAGCCAACTCGCTCATCCAAGGAAACCTCTAGGTAGGCTCTATCAGGCCTTAGCCTCTGCTAAAGGCCTGCAGTGTAAGAGGAAGCACTGGACTTTCGTGGCAGCAGGAACGCCAGCTGACTTTCTCCCGTAAGTGTGGTGCCCTCGGCTAAGGGGTCCTCGAAGGCCCGCGAAGCAGACTGTTTTCCTAAGTGCCGCTCAGACATGGGCAATGTAGGCAGAGTTCCTTGACAAGTAGGACGTGAGAGAAGAGTTTCCCTGGAGCTGTTGCAGTGCTGAGGAAAGCTAGCTCTCCCCAGGAGGTGTGCAGTGCGTTGCCCTACACTCGGCATACACAGAGTGACGGGGAAGGGCTTCCGGGCCTGGATGCCGCTGAGCAGGCCAGTGGAGCCTGCCGGTATTCAGTGGTCTTGCAGGGAATAGGGTGCGGACGCGAGGGTCCTGGGTGTCCTGAACGGCGCACTAACCAAGAAAAGAAAGCAGAAGTGCGACGAAGGCCTCTTGGAAAGTGCTGCATGCCTCCGCCTCAGCAGGGCAATAAAGCCACTTTCCTCGAGGCAAGGGCTGACGTTCGGTCTCCAGGTAGGTACAGAGCATAGCAGCAGGAGCTCCCAAGCAGGCCCTGGACGCACCCTGTTTTACGAGAGAGAACTCCTTTTCTTCCCAGAACCAGGCCTACCGTGACGAGAGGCCCGTCACAAAGGGTGTCTCTCCGTGTCGTTCAAGGCCCGACCCAGGGAACTTGCAGCCTGGGAAAGACGGCCTGTGCCTTCAGGCCCGCATTGCAAGCCAGACAGGCAGTAAACGTAACCTGGGGATTCAACAAGCCACACACCACGCAAGGTACACAATGGGCCCTTCCCTGAATCAACGTGTTTACGCAGGGTGTTCTGCCGGGAGCGAACGGCCTCAACCACGGCAGGCTCTCGTTAGGCCTATAAGCGTCTGCCTCTTCCGAAACACCGGAGTGTTGTGTTGCCTGCAGAACTCTGCTTTGGTTGCCGCTGCGGTGCAAGCTGACTTTCTCCGTGAGTAGAGTGACTTTCCAACCGAGGTGCCACAAGGCGTTCTAAGCAGACTTAGTTCCTCAGTGCAGCTGAGAGAAGGTCAGTGTCGAAAACTTCCAGGGCACGGTGGACTGGCTAGAAAGGCGTGCCTGATGCTGTTGGAGTGCCGAGGAATCGTAGCCGTCCCCTTTAAAAGCGCTGGGGGTAGCCCTTGCCTCGGCATGCACAGTAGGCCCCTCTCTCAAGGGCCTAGGGTCCTGGGTGTGGCACAGCATGCCCCCAGGGGCCGGGGGTTTTCGCAGGGAAGAGGGTGCACACCCGAAGCGTCTAGGAGTCCTGAAAAGGGCGGCACCGATCAAATAAAGCACTCGAGCGAATAAGACCTCAAAGAGCTCGCTGTGTGCTCCGTTCCTGCAGGGCGACTCAAAGCCTTTCTCGAGGCAGGCCGTCAAGTGGCCGACCCCTCTAGTCCTACAGCCTGACAGGATGAGCGCCCACCACGGAAGCACCCTGATTATATAGAGAAAACTCCTTCTCGTTCCCGAGCCCTGCCTCCAGTGCCTAGAGGCCCGTCAGAAACGGTGTTAATCGGGTAGCTTCAAGGCAGCAGGAATGGAGCTTTCAAAATGGGACTACAGGGCTTCTGCCCTCAGACCCCCGCTTCCAGTCAACACGTAGTGCACCTCCTTGTGCTTTCTAGCAAGTGCACAGGGACACGAGCTACACACTCGCTCCTTCCCTGAATCCACTTTTCTTCGCAGGGTGTTCTGCATGTAGCCAACTCGCTCATCCAAGGAAACCTCTAGGTAGGCTCTATCGGGCCTTAGCCTCTGCTAAAGGCCTGCAGTGTAAGAGGAAGCACTGGACTTTCGTGGCAGCAGGAACGCCAGCTGACTTTCTCCCGTAAGTGTGGTGCCCTCGGCTAAGGGGTCCTCGAAGGCCCGCGAAGCAGACTGTTTTCCTAAGTGCCGCTCAGACATGGGCAATGTAGGCAGAGTTCCTTGACAAGTAGGACGTGAGAGAAGAGTTTCCCTGGAGCTGTTGCAGTGCTGAGGAAAGCTAGCTCTCCCCAGGAGGTGTGCAGTGCGTTGCCCTACACTCGGCATACACAGAGTGACGGGGAAGGGCTTCCGGGCCTGGATGCCGCTGAGCAGGCCAGTGGAGCCTGCCGGTATTCAGTGGTCTTGCAGGGAATAGGGTGCGGACGCGAGGGTCCTGGGTGTCCTGAACGGCGCACTAACCAAGAAAAGAAAGAAGTGCGACGAAGGCCTCTTGGAAAGTGCTCCATGCCTCCGCCTCAGCAGGGCAATAAAGCCACTTTCCTCGAGGCAAGGGCTGACGTTCGGTCTCCAGGTAGGTACAGAGCATAGCAGCAGGAGCTCCCAAGCAGGCCCTGGACGCACCCTGTTTTACGAGAGAGAACTCCTTTTCTTCCCAGAACCATGCCTACCGTGACGAGAGGCCCGTCACAAAGGGTGTCTCTCCGTGTCGTTCAAGGCCCGACCCAGGGAACTTGCAGCCTGGGAAAGACGGCCTGTGCCTTCAGGCCCGCATTGCAAGCCAGACAGGCAGTAAAGGTAACCTGGGGATTCAACAAGCCACACACCACGCAAGGTACACAATGGGCCCTTCCCTGAATCAACGTGTTTACGCAGGGTGTTCTGCCGGGAGCGAACGGCCTCAACCACGGCAGGCTCTCGTTAGGCCTATAAGCGTCTGCCTCTTCCGAAACACCGGAGTGTTGTGTTGCCTGCAGAACTCTGCTTTGGTTGCCGCTGCGGTGCAAGCTGACTTTCTCCGTGAGTAGAGTGACTTTCCAACCGAGGTGCCACAAGGCGTTCTAAGCAGACTAGTTCCTCAGTGCAGCTGAGAGAAGGTCAGTGTCGAAAACTTCCAGGGCACGGTGGACTGGCTAGAAAGGCGTGCCTGATGCTGTTGGAGTGCCGAGGAATCGTAGCCGTCCCCTTTAAAAGCGCTGGGGTAGCCCTTGCCTCGGCATGCACAGTAGGCCCCTCTCTCAAGGGCCTAGGGTCCTGGGTGTGGCACAGCATGCCCCCAGGGGCCGGAGGTTTTCGCAGGGAAGAGGGTGCACACCCGAAGCGTCTAGGAGTCCTGAAAAGGGCGGCACCGATCAAATAAAGCACTCGAGTGAATAAGACCTCAAAGAGCTCGCTGTGTGCTGCGTTCCTGCAGGGCGACTCAAAGCCTTTCTCGAGGCAGGCCGTCAAGTGGCCGACCCCTCTAGTCCTACAGCCTGACAGGATGAGCGCCCACCACGGAAGCACCCTGATTATATAGAGAAAACTCCTTCTCGTTCCCGAGCCCTGCCTCCAGTGCCTAGAGGCCCGTCAGAAACGGTGTTAATCGGGTAGCTTCAAGGCAGCAGGAATGGAGCTTTCAAAATGGGACTACAGGGCTTCTGCCCTCAGACCCCCGCTTCCAGTCAACACGTAGTGCACCTCCTTGTGCTTTCTAGCAAGTGCACAGGGACACGAGCTACACACTCGCTCCTTCCCTGAATCCACTTTTCTTCGCAGGGTGCTCTGCATGTAGCCAACTCGCTCATCCAAGGAAACCTCTAGGTAGGCTCTATCAGGCCTTAGCCTCTGCTAAAGGCCTGCAGTGTAAGAGGAAGCACTGGACTTTCGTGGCAGCAGGAACGCCAGCTGACTTTCTCCCGTAAGTGTGGTGCCCTCGGCTAAGGGGTCCTCGAAGGCCCGCGAAGCAGACTGTTTTCCTAAGTGCCGCTCAGACATGGGCAATGTAGGCAGAGTTCCTTGACAAGTAGGACGTGAGAGAAGAGTTTCCCTGGAGCTGTTGCAGTGCTGAGGAAAGCTAGCTCTCCCCAGGAGGTGTGCAGTGCGTTGCCCTACACTCGGCATACACAGAGTGACGGGGAAGGGCTTCCGGGCCTGGATGCCGCTGAGCAGGCCAGTGGAGCCTGCCGGTATTCAGTGGTCTTGCAGGGAATAGGGTGCGGACGCGAGGGTCCTGGGTGTCCTGAACGGCGCACTAACCAAGAAAAGAAAGCAGAAGTGCGACGAAGGCCTCTTGGAAAGTGCTGCATGCCTCCGCCTCAGCAGGGCAATAAAGCCACTTTCCTCGAGGCAAGGGCTGACGTTCGGTCTCCAGGTAGGTACAGAGCATAGCAGCAGGAGCTCCCAAGCAGGCCCTGGACGCACCCTGTTTTACGAGAGAGAACTCCTTTTCTTCCCAGAACCATGCCTACCGTGACGAGAGGCCCGTCACAAAGGGTGTCTCTCCGTGTCGTTCAAGGCCCGACCCAGGGAACTTGCAGCCTGGGAAAGACGGCCTGTGCCTTCAGGCCCGCATTGCAAGCCAGACAGGCAGTAAAGGTAACCTGGGGATTCAACAAGCCACACACCACGCAAGGTACACAATGGGCCCTTCCCTGAATCAACGTGTTTACGCAGGGTGTTCTGCCGGGAGCGAACGGCCTCAACCACGGCAGGCTCTCGTTAGGCCTATAAGCGTCTGCCTCTTCCGAAACACCGGAGTGTTGTGTTGCCTGCAGAACTCTGCTTTGGTTGCCGCTGCGGTGCAAGCTGACTTTCTCCGTGAGTAGAGTGACTTTCCAACCGAGGTGCCACAAGGCGTTCTAAGCAGACTTAGTTCCTCAGTGCAGCTGAGAGAAGGTCAGTGTCGAAAACTTCCAGGGCACGGTGGACTGGCTAGAAAGGCGTGCCTGATGCTGTTGGAGTGCCGAGGAATCGTAGCCGTCCCCTTTAAAAGCGCTGGGGGTAGCCCTTGCCTCGGCATGCACAGTAGGCCCCTCTCTCAAGGGCCTAGGGTCCTGGGTGTGGCACAGCATGCCCCCAGGGGCCGGGGGTTTTCGCAGGGAAGAGGGTGCACACCCGAAGCGTCTAGGAGTCCTGAAAAGGGCGGCACCGATCAAATAAAGCACTCGAGCGAATAAGACCTCAAAGAGCTCGCTGTGTGCTCCGTTCCTGCAGGGCGACTCAAAGCCTTTCTCGAGGCAGGCCGTCAAGTGGCCGACCCCTCTAGTCCTACAGCCTGACAGGATGAGCGCCCACCACGGAAGCACCCTGATTATATAGAGAAAACTCCTTCTCGTTCCCGAGCCCTGCCTCCAGTGCCTAGAGGCCCGTCAGAAACGGTGTTAATCGGGTAGCTTCAAGGCAGCAGGAATGGAGCTTTCAAAATGGGACTACAGGGCTTCTGCCCTCAGACCCCCGCTTCCAGTCAACACGTAGTGCACCTCCTTGTGCTTTCTAGCAAGTGCACAGGGACACGAGCTACACACTCGCTCCTTCCCTGAATCCACTTTTCTTCGCAGGGTGTTCTGCATGTAGCCAACTCGCTCATCCAAGGAAACCTCTAGGTAGGCTCTATCGGGCCTTAGCCTCTGCTAAAGGCCTGCAGTGTAAGAGGAAGCACTGGACTTTCGTGGCAGCAGGAACGCCAGCTGACTTTCTCCCGTAAGTGTGGTGCCCTCGGCTAAGGGGTCCTCGAAGGCCCGCGAAGCAGACTGTTTTCCTAAGTGCCGCTCAGACATGGGCAATGTAGGCAGAGTTCCTTGACAAGTAGGACGTGAGAGAAGAGTTTCCCTGGAGCTGTTGCAGTGCTGAGGAAAGCTAGCTCTCCCCAGGAGGTGTGCAGTGCGTTGCCCTACACTCGGCATACACAGAGTGACGGGGAAGGGCTTCCGGGCCTGGATGCCGCTGAGCAGGCCAGTGGAGCCTGCCGGTATTCAGTGGTCTTGCAGGGAATAGGGTGCGGACGCGAGGGTCCTGGGTGTCCTGAACGGCGCACTAACCAAGAAAAGAAAGCAGAAGTGCGACGAAGGCCTCTTGGAAAGTGCTGCATGCCTCCGCCTCAGCAGGGCAATAAAGCCACTTTCCTCGAGGCAAGGGCTGACGTTCGGTCTCCAGGTAGGTACAGAGCATAGCAGCAGGAGCTCCCAAGCAGGCCCTGGACGCACCCTGTTTTACGAGAGAGAACTCCTTTTCTTCCCAGAACCAGGCCTACCGTGACGAGAGGCCCGTCACAAAGGGTGTCTCTCCGTGTCGTTCAAGGCCCGACCCAGGGAACTTGCAGCCTGGGAAAGACGGCCTGTGCCTTCAGGCCCGCATTGCAAGCCAGACAGGCAGTAAACGTAACCTGGGGATTCAACAAGCCACACACCACGCAAGGTACACAATGGGCCCTTCCCTGAATCAACGTGTTTACGCAGGGTGTTCTGCCGGGAGCGAACGGCCTCAACCACGGCAGGCTCTCGTTAGGCCTATAAGCGTCTGCCTCTTCCGAAACACCGGAGTGTTGTGTTGCCTGCAGAACTCTGCTTTGGTTGCCGCTGCGGTGCAAGCTGACTTTCTCCGTGAGTAGAGTGACTTTCCAACCGAGGTGCCACAAGGCGTTCTAAGCAGACTTAGTTCCTCAGTGCAGCTGAGAGAAGGTCAGTGTCGAAAACTTCCAGGGCACGGTGGACTGGCTAGAAAGGCGTGCCTGATGCTGTTGGAGTGCCGAGGAATCGTAGCCGTCCCCTTTAAAAGCGCTGGGGGTAGCCCTTGCCTCGGCATGCACAGTAGGCCCCTCTCTCAAGGGCCTAGGGTCCTGGGTGTGGCACAGCATGCCCCCAGGGGCCGGGGGTTTTCGCAGGGAAGAGGGTGCACACCCGAAGCGTCTAGGAGTCCTGAAAAGGGCGGCACCGATCAAATAAAGCACTCGAGCGAATAAGACCTCAAAGAGCTCGCTGTGTGCTCCGTTCCTGCAGGGCGACTCAAAGCCTTTCTCGAGGCAGGCCGTCAAGTGGCCGACCCCTCTAGTCCTACAGCCTGACAGGATGAGCGCCCACCACGGAAGCACCCTGATTATATAGAGAAAACTCCTTCTCGTTCCCGAGCCCTGCCTCCAGTGCCTAGAGGCCCGTCAGAAACGGTGTTAATCGGGTAGCTTCAAGGCAGCAGGAATGGAGCTTTCAAAATGGGACTACAGGGCTTCTGCCCTCAGACCCCCGCTTCCAGTCAACACGTAGTGCACCTCCTTGTGCTTTCTAGCAAGTGCACAGGGACACGAGCTACACACTCGCTCCTTCCCTGAATCCACTTTTCTTCGCAGGGTGTTCTGCATGTAGCCAACTCGCTCATCCAAGGAAACCTCTAGGTAGGCTCTATCGGGCCTTAGCCTCTGCTAAAGGCCTGCAGTGTAAGAGGAAGCACTGGACTTTCGTGGCAGCAGGAACGCCAGCTGACTTTCTCCCGTAAGTGTGGTGCCCTCGGCTAAGGGGTCCTCGAAGGCCCGCGAAGCAGACTGTTTTCCTAAGTGCCGCTCAGACATGGGCAATGTAGGCAGAGTTCCTTGACAAGTAGGACGTGAGAGAAGAGTTTCCCTGGAGCTGTTGCAGTGCTGAGGAAAGCTAGCTCTCCCCAGGAGGTGTGCAGTGCGTTGCCCTACACTCGGCATACACAGAGTGACGGGGAAGGGCTTCCGGGCCTGGATGCCGCTGAGCAGGCCAGTGGAGCCTGCCGGTATTCAGTGGTCTTGCAGGGAATAGGGTGCGGACGCGAGGGTCCTGGGTGTCCTGAACGGCGCACTAACCAAGAAAAGAAAGCAGAAGTGCGACGAAGGCCTCTTGGAAAGTGCTGCATGCCTCCGCCTCAGCAGGGCAATAAAGCCACTTTCCTCGAGGCAAGGGCTGACGTTCGGTCTCCAGGTAGGTACAGAGCATAGCAGCAGGAGCTCCCAAGCAGGCCCTGGACGCACCCTGTTTTACGAGAGAGAACTCCTTTTCTTCCCAGAACCATGCCTACCGTGACGAGAGGCCCGTCACAAAGGGTGTCTCTCCGTGTCGTTCAAGGCCCGACCCAGGGAACTTGCAGCCTGGGAAAGACGGCCTGTGCCTTCAGGCCCGCATTGCAAGCCAGACAGGCAGTAAACGTAACCTGGGGATTCAACAAGCCACACACCACGCAAGGTACACAATGGGCCCTTCCCTGAATCAACGTGTTTACGCAGGGTGTTCTGCCGGGAGCGAACGGCCTCAACCACGGCAGGCTCTCGTTAGGCCTATAAGCGTCTGCCTCTTCCGAAACACCGGAGTGTTGTGTTGCCTGCAGAACTCTGCTTTGGTTGCCGCTGCGGTGCAAGCTGACTTTCTCCGTGAGTAGAGTGACTTTCCAACCGAGGTGCCACAAGGCGTTCTAAGCAGACTTAGTTCCTCAGTGCAGCTGAGAGAAGGTCAGTGTCGAAAACTTCCAGGGCACGGTGGACTGGCTAGAAAGGCGTGCCTGATGCTGTTGGAGTGCCGAGGAATCGTAGCCGTCCCCTTTAAAAGCGCTGGGGGTAGCCCTTGCCTCGGCATACACAGTAGGCCCCTCTCTCAAGGGCCTAGGGTCCTGGGTGTGGCACAGCATGCCCCCAGGGGCCGGGGGTTTTCGCAGGGAAGAGGGTGCACACCCGAAGCGTCTAGGAGTCCTGAAAAGGGCGGCACCGATCAAATAAAGCACTCGAGCGAATAAGACCTCAAAGAGCTCGCTGTGTGCTCCGTTCCTGCAGGGCGACTCAAAGCCTTTCTCGAGGCAGGCCGTCAAGTGGCCGACCCCTCTAGTCCTACAGCCTGACAGGATGAGCGCCCACCACGGAAGCACCCTGATTATATAGAGAAAACTCCTTCTCGTTCCCGAGCCCTGCCTCCAGTGCCTAGAGGCCCGTCAGAAACGGTGTTAATCGGGTAGCTTCAAGGCAGCAGGAATGGAGCTTTCAAAATGGGACTACAGGGCTTCTGCCCTCAGACCCCCGCTTCCAGTCAACACGTAGTGCACCTCCTTGTGCTTTCTAGCAAGTGCACAGGGACACGAGCTACACACTCGCTCCTTCCCTGAATCCACTTTTCTTCGCAGGGTGTTCTGCATGTAGCCAACTCGCTCATCCAAGGAAACCTCTAGGTAGGCTCAATCGGGCCTTAGCCTCTGCTAAAGGCCTGCAGTGTAAGAGGAAGCACTGGACTTTCGTGGCAGCAGGAACGCCAGCTGACTTTCTCCCGTAAGTGTGGTGCCCTCGGCTAAGGGGTCCTCGAAGGCCCGCGAAGCAGACTGTTTTCCTAAGTGCCGCTCAGACATGGGCAATGTAGGCAGAGTTCCTTGACAAGTAGGACGTGAGAGAAGAGTTTCCCTGGAGCTGTTGCAGTGCTGAGGAAAGCTAGCTCTCCCCAGGAGGTGTGCAGTGCGTTGCCCTACACTCGGCATACACAGAGTGACGGGGAAGGGCTTCCGGGCCTGGATGCCGCTGAGCAGGCCAGTGGAGCCTGCCGGTATTCAGTGGTCTTGCAGGGAATAGGGTGCGGACGCGAGGGTCCTGGGTGTCCTGAACGGCGCACTAACCAAGAAAAGAAAGCAGAAGTGCGACGAAGGCCTCTTGGAAAGTGCTGCATGCCTCCGCCTCAGCAGGGCAATAAAGCCACTTTCCTCGAGGCAAGGGCTGACGTTCGGTCTCCAGGTAGGTACAGAGCATAGCAGCAGGAGCTCCCAAGCAGGCCCTGGACGCACCCTGTTTTACGAGAGAGAACTCCTTTTCTTCCCAGAACCATGCCTACCGTGACGAGAGGCCCGTCACAAAGGGTGTCTCTCGTGTCGTTCAAGGCCCGACCCAGGGAACTTGCAGCCTGGGAAAGACGGCCTGTGCCTTCAGGCCCGCATTGCAAGCCAGACAGGCAGTAAAGGTAACCTGGGGATTCAACAAGCCACACACCACGCAAGGTACACAATGGGCCCTTCCCTGAATCAACGTGTTTACAAAGGGTGTTCTGCCGGGAGCGAACGGCCTCAACCACGGCAGGCTCTCGTTAGGCCTATAAGCGTCTGCCTCTTCCGAAACACCGGAGTGTTGTGTTGCCTGCAGAACTCTGCTTTGGTTGCCGCTGCGGTGCAAGCTGACTTTCTCCGCGAGTAGAGTGACTTTCCAACCGAGGTGCCACAAGGCGTTCTAAGCAGACTTAGTTCCTCAGTGCAGCTGAGAGAAGGTCAGTGTCGAAAACTTCCAGGGCACGGTGGACTGGCTAGAAAGGCGTGCCTGATGCTGTTGGAGTGCCGAGGAATCGTAGCCGTCCCCTTTAAAAGCGCTGGGGGTAGCCCTTGCCTCGGCATACACAGTAGGCCCCTCTCTCAAGGGCCTAGGGTCCTGGGTGTGGCACAGCATGCCCCCAGGGGCCGGGGGTTTTCGCAGGGAAGAGGGTGCACACCCGAAGCGTCTAGGAGTCCTGAAAAGGGCGGCACCGATCAAATAAAGCACTCGAGCGAATAAGACCTCAAAGAGCTCGCTGTGTGCTCCGTTCCTGCAGGGCGACTCAAAGCCTTTCTCGAGGCAGGCCGTCAAGTGGCCGACCCCTCTAGTCCTACAGCCTGACAGGATGAGCGCCCACCACGGAAGCACCCTGATTATATAGAGAAAACTCCTTCTCGTTCCCGAGCCCTGCCTCCAGTGCCTAGAGGCCCGTCAGAAACGGTGTTAATCGGGCAGCTTCAAGGCAGCAGGAATGGAGCTTTCAAAATGGGACTACAGGGCTTCTGCCCTCAGACCCCCGCTTCCAGTCAACACGTAGTGCACCTCCTTGTGCTTTCTAGCAAGTGCACAGGGACACGAGCTACACACTCGCTCCTTCCCTGAATCCACTTTTCTTCGCAGGGTGTTCTGCATGTAGCCAACTCGCTCATCCAAGGAAACCTCTAGGTAGGCTCTATCGGGCCTTAGCCTCTGCTAAAGGCCTGCAGTGTAAGAGGAAGCACTGGACTTTCGTGGCAGCAGGAACGCCAGCTGACTTTCTCCCGTAAGTGTGGTGCCCTCGGCTAAGGGGTCCTCGAAGGCCCGCGAAGCAGACTGTTTTCCTAAGTGCCGCTCAGACATGGGCAATGTAGGCAGAGTTCCTTGACAAGTAGGACGTGAGAGAAGAGTTTCCCTGGAGCTGTTGCAGTGCTGAGGAAAGCTAGCTCTCCCCAGGAGGTGTGCAGTGCGTTGCCCTACACTCGGCATACACAGAGTGACGGGGAAGGGCTTCCGGGCCTGGATGCCCCTGAGCAGGCCAGTGGAGCCTGCCGGTATTCAGTGGTCTTGCAGGGAATAGGGTGCGGACGCGAGGGTCCTGGGTGTCCTGAACGGCGCACTAACCAAGAAAAGAAAGAAGTGCGACGAAGGCCTCTTGGAAAGTGCTCCATGCCTCCGCTTCAGCAGGGCAATAAAGCCACTTTCCTCGAGGCAAGGGCTGACGTTCGGTCTCCAGGTAGGTACAGAGCATAGCAGCAGGAGCTCCCAAGCAGGCCCTGGACGCACCCTGTTTTACGAGAGAGAACTCCTTTTCTTCCCAGAACCATGCCTACCGTGACGAGAGGCCCGTCACAAAGGGTGTCTCTCCGTGTCGTTCAAGGCCCGACCCAGGGAACTTGCAGCCTGGGAAAGACGGCCTGTGCCTTCAGGCCCGCATTGCAAGCCAGACAGGCAGTAAACGTAACCTGGGGATTCAACAAGCCACACACCACGCAAGGTACACAATGGGCCCTTCCCTGAATCAACGTGTTTACGCAGGGTGTTCTGCCGGGAGCGAACGGCCTCAACCACGGCAGGCTCTCGTTAGGCCTATAAGCGTCTGCCTCTTCCGAAACACCGGAGTGTTGTGTTGCCTGCAGAACTCTGCTTTGGTTGCCGCTGCGGTGCAAGCTGACTTTCTCCGTGAGTAGAGTGACTTTCCAACCGAGGTGCCACAAGGCGTTCTAAGCAGACTAGTTCCTCAGTGCAGCTGAGAGAAGGTCAGTGTCGAAAACTTCCAGGGCACGGTGGACTGGCTAGAAAGGCGTGCCTGATGCTGTTGGAGTGCCGAGGAATCGTAGCCGTCCCCTTTAAAAGCGCTGGGGTAGCCCTTGCCTCGGCATGCACAGTAGGCCCCTCTCTCAAGGGCCTAGGGTCCTGGGTGTGGCACAGCATGCCCCCAGGGGCCGGAGGTTTTCGCAGGGAAGAGGGTGCACACCCGAAGCGTCTAGGAGTCCTGAAAAGGGCGGCACCGATCAAATAAAGCACTCGAGTGAATAAGACCTCAAAGAGCTCGCTGTGTGCTGCGTTCCTGCAGGGCGACTCAAAGCCTTTCTCGAGGCAGGCCGTCAAGTGGCCGACCCCTCTAGTCCTACAGCCTGACAGGATGAGCGCCCACCACGGAAGCACCCTGATTATATAGAGAAAACTCCTTCTCGTTCCCGAGCCCTGCCTCCAGTGCCTAGAGGCCCGTCAGAAACGGTGTTAATCGGGTAGCTTCAAGGCAGCAGGAATGGAGCTTTCAAAATGGGACTACAGGGCTTCTGCCCTCAGACCCCCGCTTCCAGTCAACACGTAGTGCACCTCCTTGTGCTTTCTAGCAAGTGCACAGGGACACGAGCTACACACTCGCTCCTTCCCTGAATCCACTTTTCTTCGCAGGGTGCTCTGCATGTAGCCAACTCGCTCATCCAAGGAAACCTCTAGGTAGGCTCTATCGGGCCTTAGCCTCTGCTAAAGGCCTGCAGTGTAAGAGGAAGCACTGGACTTTCGTGGCAGCAGGAACGCCAGCTGACTTTCTCCCGTAAGTGTGGTGCCCTCGGCTAAGGGGTCCTCGAAGGCCCGCGAAGCAGACTGTTTTCCTAAGTGCCGCTCAGACATGGGCAATGTAGGCAGAGTTCCTTGACAAGTAGGACGTGAGAGAAGAGTTTCCCTGGAGCTGTTGCAGTGCTGAGGAAAGCTAGCTCTCCCCAGGAGGTGTGCAGTGCGTTGCCCTACACTCGGCATACACAGAGTGACGGGGAAGGGCTTCCGGGCCTGGATGCCGCTGAGCAGGCCAGTGGAGCCTGCCGGTATTCAGTGGTCTTGCAGGGAATAGGGTGCGGACGCGAGGGTCCTGGGTGTCCTGAACGGCGCACTAACCAAGAAAAGAAAGCAGAAGTGCGACGAAGGCCTCTTGGAAAGTGCTGCATGCCTCCGCCTCAGCAGGGCAATAAAGCCACTTTCCTCGAGGCAAGGGCTGACGTTCGGTCTCCAGGTAGGTACAGAGCATAGCAGCAGGAGCTCCCAAGCAGGCCCTGGACGCACCCTGTTTTACGAGAGAGAACTCCTTTTCTTCCCAGAACCATGCCTACCGTGACGAGAGGCCCGTCACAAAGGGTGTCTCTCCGTGTCGTTCAAGGCCCGACCCAGGGAACTTGCAGCCTGGGAAAGACGGCCTGTGCCTTCAGGCCCGCATTGCAAGCCAGACAGGCAGTAAAGGTAACCTGGGGATTCAACAAGCCACACACCACGCAAGGTACACAATGGGCCCTTCCCTGAATCAACGTGTTTACGCAGGGTGTTCTGCCGGGAGCGAACGGCCTCAACCACGGCAGGCTCTCGTTAGGCCTATAAGCGTCTGCCTCTTCCGAAACACCGGAGTGTTGTGTTGCCTGCAGAACTCTGCTTTGGTTGCCGCTGCGGTGCAAGCTGACTTTCTCCGTGAGTAGAGTGACTTTCCAACCGAGGTGCCACAAGGCGTTCTAAGCAGACTTAGTTCCTCAGTGCAGCTGAGAGAAGGTCAGTGTCGAAAACTTCCAGGGCACGGTGGACTGGCTAGAAAGGCGTGCCTGATGCTGTTGGAGTGCCGAGGAATCGTAGCCGTCCCCTTTAAAAGCGCTGGGGGTAGCCCTTGCCTCGGCATACACAGTAGGCCCCTCTCTCAAGGGCCTAGGGTCCTGGGTGTGGCACAGCATGCCCCCAGGGGCCGGGGGTTTTCGCAGGGAAGAGGGTGCACACCCGAAGCGTCTAGGAGTCCTGAAAAGGGCGGCACCGATCAAATAAAGCACTCGAGCGAATAAGACCTCAAAGAGCTCGCTGTGTGCTCCGTTCCTGCAGGGCGACTCAAAGCCTTTCTCGAGGCAGGCCGTCAAGTGGCCGACCCCTCTAGTCCTACAGCCTGACAGGATGAGCGCCCACCACGGAAGCACCCTGATTATATAGAGAAAACTCCTTCTCGTTCCCGAGCCCTGCCTCCAGTGCCTAGAGGCCCGTCAGAAACGGTGTTAATCGGGTAGCTTCAAGGCAGCAGGAATGGAGCTTTCAAAATGGGACTACAGGGCTTCTGCCCTCAGACCCCCGCTTCCAGTCAACACGTAGTGCACCTCCTTGTGCTTTCTAGCAAGTGCACAGGGACACGAGCTACACACTCGCTCCTTCCCTGAATCCACTTTTCTTCGCAGGGTGTTCTGCATGTAGCCAACTCGCTCATCCAAGGAAACCTCTAGGTAGGCTCTATCGGGCCTTAGCCTCTGCTAAAGGCCTGCAGTGTAAGAGGAAGCACTGGACTTTCGTGGCAGCAGGAACGCCAGCTGACTTTCTCCCGTAAGTGTGGTGCCCTCGGCTAAGGGGTCCTCGAAGGCCCGCGAAGCAGACTGTTTTCCTAAGTGCCGCTCAGACATGGGCAATGTAGGCAGAGTTCCTTGACAAGTAGGACGTGAGAGAAGAGTTTCCCTGGAGCTGTTGCAGTGCTGAGGAAAGCTAGCTCTCCCCAGGAGGTGTGCAGTGCGTTGCCCTACACTCGGCATACACAGAGTGACGGGGAAGGGCTTCCGGGCCTGGATGCCGCTGAGCAGGCCAGTGGAGCCTGCCGGTATTCAGTGGTCTTGCAGGGAATAGGGTGCGGACGCGAGGGTCCTGGGTGTCCTGAACGGCGCACTAACCAAGAAAAGAAAGCAGAAGTGCGACGAAGGCCTCTTGGAAAGTGCTGCATGCCTCCGCCTCAGCAGGGCAATAAAGCCACTTTCCTCGAGGCAAGGGCTGACGTTCGGTCTCCAGGTAGGTACAGAGCATAGCAGCAGGAGCTCCCAAGCAGGCCCTGGACGCACCCTGTTTTACGAGAGAGAACTCCTTTTCTTCCCAGAACCATGCCTACCGTGACGAGAGGCCCGTCACAAAGGGTGTCTCTCCGTGTCGTTCAAGGCCCGACCCAGGGAACTTGCAGCCTGGGAAAGACGGCCTGTGCCTTCAGGCCCGCATTGCAAGCCAGACAGGCAGTAAACGTAACCTGGGGATTCAACAAGCCACACACCACGCAAGGTACACAATGGGCCCTTCCCTGAATCAACGTGTTTACGCAGGGTGTTCTGCCGGGAGCGAACGGCCTCAACCACGGCAGGCTCTCGTTAGGCCTATAAGCGTCTGCCTCTTCCGAAACACCGGAGTGTTGTGTTGCCTGCAGAACTCTGCTTTGGTTGCCGCTGCGGTGCAAGCTGACTTTCTCCGTGAGTAGAGTGACTTTCCAACCGAGGTGCCACAAGGCGTTCTAAGCAGACTTAGTTCCTCAGTGCAGCTGAGAGAAGGTCAGTGTCGAAAACTTCCAGGGCACGGTGGACTGGCTAGAAAGGCGTGCCTGATGCTGTTGGAGTTGGAGTGCCGAGGAATCGTAGCCATCCCCTTTAAAAGCGCTGGGGGTAGCCCTTGCCTCGGCATGCACAGTAGGCCCCTCTCTCAAGGGCCTAGGGTCCTGGGTGTGGCACAGCATGCCCCCAGGGGCCGGAGGTTTTCGCAGGGAAGAGGGTGCAAACCCGAAGCGTCTAGGAGTCCTGAAAAGGGCGGCACCGATCAAATAAAGCACTCCAGCGAATAAGACCTCAAAGAGCTCGCTGTGTGCTCCGTTCCTGCAGGGCGACTCAAAGCCTTTCTCGAGGCAGGCCGTCAAGTGGCCGACCCCTCTAGTCCTACAGCCTGACAGGATGAGCGCCCACCACGGAAGCACCCTGATTATATAGAAAAAACTCCTTCTCGTTCCCGAGCCCTGCCTCCAGTGCCTAGAGGCCCGTCAGAAACGGTGTTAATCGGGTAGCTTCAAGGCAGCCGGAATGGAGCTTTCAAAATGGGACTACAGGGCTTCTGCCCTCAGACCCCCGCTTCCAGTCAACACGTAGTGCACCTCCTTGTGCTTTCTAGCAAGTGCACAGGGACACGAGCTACACACTCGCTCCTTCCCTGAATCCACTTTTCCTCGCAGGGTGCTCTGCATGTAGCCAACTCCCTCATCCAAGGAAACCTCTAGGTAGGCTCTATCGGGCCTTAGCCTCTGCTAAAGGCCTGCAGTGTAAGAGGAAGCACTGGACTTTCGTGGCAGCAGGAACGCCAGCTGACTTTCTCCCGTAAGTGTGGTGCCCTCGGCTAAGGGGACCTCGAAGGCCCGCGAAGCAGACTGTTTTCCTAAGTGCCGCTCAGACATGGGCAATGTAGGCAGAGTTCCTTGACAAGTAGGACGTGAGAGAAGAGTTTCCCTGGAGCTGTTGCAGTGCTGAGGAAAGCTAGCTCTCCCCAGGAGGTGTGCAGTGCGTTGCCCTACACTCGGCATACACAGAGTGACGGGGAAGGGCTTCCGGGCCTGGATGCCGCTGAGCAGGCCAGTGGAGCCTGCCGGTATTCAGTGGTCTTGCAGGGAATAGGGTGCGGACGCGAGGGTCCTGGGTGTCCTGAACGGCGCACTAACCAAGAAAAGAAAGCAGAAGTGCGACGAAGGCCTCTTGGAAAGTGCTCCATGCCTCCGCTTCAGCAGGGCGATAAAGCCACTTTCCTCGAGGCAAGGGCTGACGTTCGGTCTCCAGGTAGGTACAGAGCATAGCAGCAGGAGCTCCCAAGCAGGCCCTGGACGCACCCTGTTTTACGAGAGAGAACTCCTTTTCTTCCCAGAACCATGCCTACCGTGACGAGAGGCCCGTCACAAAGGGTGTCTCTCCGTGTCGTTCAAGGCCCGACCCAGGGAACTTGCAGCCTGGGAAAGACGGCCTGTGCCTTCAGGCCCGCATTGCAAGCCAGACAGGCAGTAAAGGTAACCTGGGGATTCAACAAGCCACACACCACGCAAGGTACACAATGGGCCCTTCCCTGAATCAACGTGTTTACGCAGGGTGTTCTGCCGGGAGCGAACGGCCTCAACCACGGCAGGCTCTCGTTAGGCCTATAAGCGTCTGCCTCTTCCGAAACACCGGAGTGTTGTGTTGCCTGCAGAACTCTGCTTTGGTTGCCGCTGCGGTGCAAGCTGACTTTCTCCGTGAGTAGAGTGACTTTCCAACCGAGGTGCCACAAGGCGTTCTAAGCAGACTTAGTTCCTCAGTGCAGCTGAGAGAAGGTCAGTGTCGAAAACTTCCAGGGCACGGTGGACTGGCTAGAAAGGCGTGCCTGATGCTGTTGGAGTGCCGAGGAATCGTAGCCGTCCCCTTTAAAAGCGCTGGGGGTAGCCCTTGCCTCGGCATGCACAGTAGGCCCCTCTCTCAAGGGCCTAGGGTCCTGGGTGTGGCACAGCATGCCCCCAGGGCCCGGAGGTTTTCGCAGGGAAGAGGGTGCACACCCGAAGCGTCTAGGAGTCCTGAAAAGGGCGGCACCGATCAAATAAAGCACTCGAGCGAATAAGACCTCAAAGAGCTCGCTGTGTGCTCCGTTCCTGCAGGGCGACTCAAAGCCTTTCTCGAGGCAGGCCGTCAAGTGGCCGACCCCTCTAGTCCTACAGCCTGACAGGATGAGCGCCCACCACGGAAGCACCCTGATTATATAGAAAAAACTCCTTCTAGTTCCCGAGCCCTGCCTCCAGTGCCTAGAGGCCCGTCAGAAACGGTGTTAATCGGGTAGCTTCAAGGCAGCCGGAATGGAGCTTTCAAAATGGGACTACAGGGCTTCTGCCCTCAGACCCCCGCTTCCAGTCAACACGTAGTGCACCTCCTTGTGCTTTCTAGCAAGTGCACAGGGACACGAGCTACACACTCGCTCCTTCCCTGAATCCACTTTTCCTCGCAGGGTGCTCTGCATGTAGCCAACTCCCTCATCCAAGGAAACCTCTAGGTAGGCTCTATCGGGCCTTAGCCTCTGCTAAAGGCCTGCAGTGTAAGAGGAAGCACTGGACTTTCGTGGCAGCAGGAATGCCAGCTGACTTTCTCCCGTAAGTATGGTGCCCTCGGCTAAGGGGACCTCGAAGGCCCGCGAAGCAGACTGTTTTCCTAAGTGCCGCTCAGACATGGGCAATGTAGGCAGAGTTCCTTGACAAGTAGGACGTGAGAGAAGAGTTTCCCTGGAGCTGTTGCAGTGCTGAGGAAAGCTAGCTCTCCCCAGGAGGTGTGCAGTGCGTTGCCCTACACTCGGCATACACAGAGTGACGGGGAAGGGCTTCCGGGCCTGGATGCCGCTGAGCAGGCCAGTGGAGCCTGCCGGTATTCAGTGGTCTTGCAGGGAATAGGGTGCGGACGCGAGGGTCCTGGGTGTCCTGAACGGCGCACTAACCAAGAAAAGAAAGCAGAAGTGCGACGAAGGCCTCTTGGAAAGTGCTGCATGCCTCCGCCTCAGCAGGGCAATAAAGCCACTTTCCTCGAGGCAAGGGCTGACGTTCGGTCTCCAGGTAGGTACAGAGCATAGCAGCAGGAGCTCCCAAGCAGGCCCTGGACGCACCCTGTTTTACGAGAGAGAACTCCTTTTCTTCCCAGAACCATGCCTACCGTGACGAGAGGCCCGTCACAAAGGGTGTCTCTCCGTGTCGTTCAAGGCCCGACCCAGGGAACTTGCAGCCTGGGAAAGACGGCCTGTGCCTTCAGGCCCGCATTGCAAGCCAGACAGGCAGTAAAGGTAACCTGGGGATTCAACAAGCCACACACCACGCAAGGTACACAATGGGCCCTTCCCTGAATCAACGTGTTTACGCAGGGTGTTCTGCCGGGAGCGAACGGCCTCAACCACGGCAGGCTCTCGTTAGGCCTATAAGCGTCTGCCTCTTCCGAAACACCGGAGTGTTGTGTTGCCTGCAGAACTCTGCTTTGGTTGCCGCTGCGGTGCAAGCTGACTTTCTCCGTGAGTAGAGTGACTTTCCAACCGAGGTGCCACAAGGCGTTCTAAGCAGACTTAGTTCCTCAGTGCAGCTGAGAGAAGGTCAGTGTCGAAAACTTCCAGGGCACGGTGGACTGGCTAGAAAGGCGTGCCTGATGCTGTTGGAGTGCCGAGGAATCGTAGCCGTCCCCTTTAAAAGCGCTGGGGGTAGCCCTTGCCTCGGCATGCACAGTAGGCCCCTCTCTCAAGGGCCTAGGGTCCTGGGTGTGGCACAGCATGCCCCCAGGGCCCGGAGGTTTTCGCAGGGAAGAGGGTGCACACCCGAAGCGTCTAGGAGTCCTGAAAAGGGCGGCACCGATCAAATAAAGCACTCGAGCGAATAAGACCTCAAAGAGCTCGCTGTGTGCTCCGTTCCTGCAGGGCGACTCAAAGCCTTTCTCGAGGCAGGCCGTCAAGTGGCCGACCCCTCTAGTCCTACAGCCTGACAGGATGAGCGCCCACCACGGAAGCACCCTGATTATATAGAAAAAACTCCTTCTAGTTCCCGAGCCCTGCCTCCAGTGCCTAGAGGCCCGTCAGAAACGGTGTTAATCGGGTAGCTTCAAGGCAGCCGGAATGGAGCTTTCAAAATGGGACTACAGGGCTTCTGCCCTCAGACCCCCGCTTCCAGTCAACACGTAGTGCACCTCCTTGTGCTTTCTAGCAAGTGCACAGGGACACGAGCTACACACTCGCTCCTTCCCTGAATCCACTTTTCCTCGCAGGGTGCTCTGCATGTAGCCAACTCCCTCATCCAAGGAAACCTCTAGGTAGGCTCTATCGGGCCTTAGCCTCTGCTAAAGGCCTGCAGTGTAAGAGGAAGCACTGGACTTTCGTGGCAGCAGGAATGCCAGCTGACTTTCTCCCGTAAGTATGGTGCCCTCGGCTAAGGGGACCTCGAAGGCCCGCGAAGCAGACTGTTTTCCTAAGTGCCGCTCAGACATGGGCAATGTAGGCAGAGTTCCTTGACAAGTAGGACGTGAGAGAAGAGTTTCCCTGGAGCTGTTGCAGTGCTGAGGAAAGCTAGCTCTCCCCAGGAGGTGTGCAGTGCGTTGCCCTACACTCGGCATACACAGAGTGACGGGGAAGGGCTTCCGGGCCTGGATGCCGCTGAGCAGGCCAGTGGAGCCTGCCGGTATTCAGTGGTCTTGCAGGGAATAGGGTGCGGACGCGAGGGTCCTGGGTGTCCTGAACGGCGCACTAACCAAGAAAAGAAAGCAGAAGTGCGACGAAGGCCTCTTGGAAAGTGCTCCATGCCTCCGCTTCAGCAGGGCGATAAAGCCACTTTCCTCGAGGCAAGGGCTGACGTTCGGTCTCCAGGTAGGTACAGAGCATAGCAGCAGGAGCTCCCAAGCAGGCCCTGGACGCACCCTGTTATACGAGAGAGAACTCCTTTTCTTCCCAGAACCATGCCTACCGTGACGAGAGGCCCGTCACAAAGGGTGTCTCTCCGTGTCGTTCAAGGCCCGACCCAGGGAACTTGCAGCCTGGGAAAGACGGCCTGTGCCTTCAGGCCCGCATTGCAAGCCAGACAGGCAGTAAAGGTAACCTGGGGATTCAACAAGCCACACACCACGCAAGGTACACAATGGGCCCTTCCCTGAATCAACGTGTTTACGCAGGGTGTTCTGCCGGGAGCGAACGGCCTCAACCACGGCAGGCTCTCGTTAGGCCTATAAGCGTCTGCCTCTTCCGAAACACCGGAGTGTTGTGTTGCCTGCAGAACTCTGCTTTGGTTGCCGCTGCGGTGCAAGCTGACTTTCTCCGTGAGTAGAGTGACTTTCCAACCGAGGTGCCACAAGGCGTTCTAAGCAGACTTAGTTCCTCAGTGCAGCTGAGAGAAGGTCAGTGTCGAAAACTTCCAGGGCACGGTGGACTGGCTAGAAAGGCGTGCCTGATGCTGTTGGAGTGCCGAGGAATCGTAGCCATCCCCTTTAAAAGCGCTGGGGGTAGCCCTTGCCTCGGCATGCACAGTAGGCCCCTCTCTCAAGGGCCTAGGGTCCTGGGTGTGGCACAGCATGCCCCCAGGGGCCGGAGGTTTTCGCAGGGAAGAGGGTGCAAACCCGAAGCGTCTAGGAGTCCTGAAAAGGGCGGCACCGATCAAATAAAGCACTCCAGCGAATAAGACCTCAAAGAGCTCGCTGTGTGCTCCGTTCCTGCAGGGCGACTCAAAGCCTTTCTCGAGGCAGGCCGTCAAGTGGCCGACCCCTCTAGTCCTACAGCCTGACAGGATGAGCGCCCACCACGGAAGCACCCTGATTATATAGAAAAAACTCCTTCTCGTTCCCGAGCCCTGCCTCCAGTGCCTAGAGGCCCGTCAGAAACGGTGTTAATCGGGTAGCTTCAAGGCAGCCGGAATGGAGCTTTCAAAATGGGACTACAGGGCTTCTGCCCTCAGACCCCCGCTTCCAGTCAACACGTAGTGCACCTCCTTGTGCTTTCTAGCAAGTGCACAGGGACACGAGCTACACACTCGCTCCTTCCCTGAATCCACTTTTCCTCGCAGGGTGCTCTGCATGTAGCCAACTCCCTCATCCAAGGAAACCTCTAGGTAGGCTCTATCGGGCCTTAGCCTCTGCTAAAGGCCTGCAGTGTAAGAGGAAGCACTGGACTTTCGTGGCAGCAGGAACGCCAGCTGACTTTCTCCCGTAAGTGTGGTGCCCTCGGCTAAGGGGACCTCGAAGGCCCGCGAAGCAGACTGTTTTCCTAAGTGCCGCTCAGACATGGGCAATGTAGGCAGAGTTCCTTGACAAGTAGGACGTGAGAGAAGAGTTTCCCTGGAGCTGTTGCAGTGCTGAGGAAAGCTAGCTCTCCCCAGGAGGTGTGCAGTGCGTTGCCCTACACTCGGCATACACAGAGTGACGGGGAAGGGCTTCCGGGCCTGGATGCCGCTGAGCAGGCCAGTGGAGCCTGCCGGTATTCAGTGGTCTTGCAGGGAATAGGGTGCGGACGCGAGGGTCCTGGGTGTCCTGAACGGCGCACTAACCAAGAAAAGAAAGCAGAAGTGCGACGAAGGCCTCTTGGAAAGTGCTCCATGCCTCCGCTTCAGCAGGGCGATAAAGCCACTTTCCTCGAGGCAAGGGCTGACGTTCGGTCTCCAGGTAGGTACAGAGCATAGCAGCAGGAGCTCCCAAGCAGGCCCTGGACGCACCCTGTTTTACGAGAGAGAACTCCTTTTCTTCCCAGAACCATGCCTACCGTGACGAGAGGCCCGTCACAAAGGGTGTCTCTCCGTGTCGTTCAAGGCCCGACCCAGGGAACTTGCAGCCTGGGAAAGACGGCCTGTGCCTTCAGGCCCGCATTGCAAGCCAGACAGGCAGTAAAGGTAACCTGGGGATTCAACAAGCCACACACCACGCAAGGTACACAATGGGCCCTTCCCTGAATCAACGTGTTTACGCAGGGTGTTCTGCCGGGAGCGAACGGCCTCAACCACGGCAGGCTCTCGTTAGGCCTATAAGCGTCTGCCTCTTCCGAAACACCGGAGTGTTGTGTTGCCTGCAGAACTCTGCTTTGGTTGCCGCTGCGGTGCAAGCTGACTTTCTCCGTGAGTAGAGTGACTTTCCAACCGAGGTGCCACAAGGCGTTCTAAGCAGACTTAGTTCCTCAGTGCAGCTGAGAGAAGGTCAGTGTCGAAAACTTCCAGGGCACGGTGGACTGGCTAGAAAGGCGTGCCTGATGCTGTTGGAGTGCCGAGGAATCGTAGCCGTCCCCTTTAAAAGCGCTGGGGGTAGCCCTTGCCTCGGCATGCACAGTAGGCCCCTCTCTCAAGGGCCTAGGGTCCTGGGTGTGGCACAGCATGCCCCCAGGGGCCGGGGGTTTTCGCAGGGAAGAGGGTGCACACCCGAAGCGTCTAGGAGTCCTGAAAAGGGCGGCACCGATCAAATAAAGCACTCGAGCGAATAAGACCTCAAAGAGCTCGCTGTGTGCTCCGTTCCTGCAGGGCGACTCAAAGCCTTTCTCGAGGCAGGCCGTCAAGTGGCCGACCCCTCTAGTCCTACAGCCTGACAGGATGAGCGCCCACCACGGAAGCACCCTGATTATATAGAGAAAACTCCTTCTCGTTCCCGAGCCCTGCCTCCAGTGCCTAGAGGCCCGTCAGAAACGGTGTTAATCGGGTAGCTTCAAGGCAGCAGGAATGGAGCTTTCAAAATGGGACTACAGGGCTTCTGCCCTCAGACCCCCGCTTCCAGTCAACACGTAGTGCACCTCCTTGTGCTTTCTAGCAAGTGCACAGGGACACGAGCTACACACTCGCTCCTTCCTTGAATCCACTTTTCTTCGCAGGGTGTTCTGCATGTAGCCAACTCGCTCATCCAAGGAAACCTCTAGGTAGGCTCTATCGGGCCTTAGCCTCTGCTAAAGGCCTGCAGTGTAAGAGGAAGCACTGGACTTTCGTGGCAGCAGGAACGCCAGCTGACTTTCTCCCGTAAGTGTGGTGCCCTCGGCTAAGGGGACCTCGAAGGCCCGCGAAGCAGACTGTTTTCCTAAGTGCCGCTCAGACATGGGCAATGTAGGCAGAGTTCCTTGACAAGTAGGACGTGAGAGAAGAGTTTCCCTGGAGCTGTTGCAGTGCTGAGGAAAGCTAGCTCTCCCCAGGAGGTGTGCAGTGCGTTGCCCTACACTCGGCATACACAGAGTGACGGGGAAGGGCTTCCGGGCCTGGATGCCGCTGAGCAGGCCAGTGGAGCCTGCCGGTATTCAGTGGTCTTGCAGGGAATAGGGTGCGGACGCGAGGGTCCTGGGTGTCCTGAACGGCGCACTAACCAAGAAAAGAAAGCAGAAGTGCGACGAAGGCCTCTTGGAAAGTGCTCCATGCCTCCGCTTCAGCAGGGCGATAAAGCCACTTTCCTCGAGGCAAGGGCTGACGTTCGGTCTCCAGGTAGGTACAGAGCATAGCAGCAGGAGCTCCCAAGCAGGCCCTGGACGCACCCTGTTATACGAGAGAGAACTCCTTTTCTTCCCAGAACCATGCCTACCGTGACGAGAGGCCCGTCACAAAGGGTGTCTCTCCGTGTCGTTCAAGGCCCGACCCAGGGAACTTGCAGCCTGGGAAAGACGGCCTGTGCCTTCAGGCCCGCATTGCAAGCCAGACAGGCAGTAAAGGTAACCTGGGGATTCAACAAGCCACACACCACGCAAGGTACACAATGGGCCCTTCCCTGAATCAACGTGTTTACGCAGGGTGTTCTGCCGGGAGCGAACGGCCTCAACCACGGCAGGCTCTCGTTAGGCCTATAAGCGTCTGCCTCTTCCGAAACACCGGAGTGTTGTGTTGCCTGCAGAACTCTGCTTTGGTTGCCGCTGCGGTGCAAGCTGACTTTCTCCGTGAGTAGAGTGACTTTCCAACCGAGGTGCCACAAGGCGTTCTAAGCAGACTTAGTTCCTCAGTGCAGCTGAGAGAAGGTCAGTGTCGAAAACTTCCAGGGCACGGTGGACTGGCTAGAAAGGCGTGCCTGATGCTGTTGGAGTGCCGAGGAATCGTAGCCGTCCCCTTTAAAAGCGCTGGGGGTAGCCCTTGCCTCGGCATGCACAGTAGGCCCCTCTCTCAAGGGCCTAGGGTCCTGGGTGTGGCACAGCATGCCCCCAGGGGCCGGGGGTTTTCGCAGGGAAGAGGGTGCACACCCGAAGCGTCTAGGAGTCCTGAAAAGGGCGGCACCGATCAAATAAAGCACTCGAGCGAATAAGACCTCAAAGAGCTCGCTGTGTGCTCCGTTCCTGCAGGGCGACTCAAAGCCTTTCTCGAGGCAGGCCGTCAAGTGGCCGACCCCTCTAGTCCTACAGCCTGACAGGATGAGCGCCCACCACGGAAGCACCCTGATTATATAGAGAAAACTCCTTCTCGTTCCCGAGCCCTGCCTCCAGTGCCTAGAGGCCCGTCAGAAACGGTGTTAATCGGGTAGCTTCAAGGCAGCCGGAATGGAGCTTTCAAAATGGGACTACAGGGCTTCTGCCCTCAGACCCCCGCTTCCAGTCAACACGTAGTGCACCTCCTTGTGCTTTCTAGCAAGTGCACAGGGACACGAGCTACACACTCGCTCCTTCCCTGAATCCACTTTTCTTCGCAGGGTGTTCTGCATGTAGCCAACTCGCTCATCCAAGGAAACCTCTAGGTAGGCTCTATCGGGCCTTAGCCTCTGCTAAAGGCCTGCAGTGTAAGAGGAAGCACTGGACTTTCGTGGCAGCAGGAACGCCAGCTGACTTTCTCCCGTAAGTGTGGTGCCCTCGGCTAAGGGGTCCTCGAAGGCCCGCGAAGCAGACTGTTTTCCTAAGTGCCGCTCAGACATGGGCAATGTAGGCAGAGTTCCTTGACAAGTAGGACGTGAGAGAAGAGTTTCCCTGGAGCTGTTGCAGTGCTGAGGAAAGCTAGCTCTCCCCAGGAGGTGTGCAGTGCGTTGCCCTACACTCGGCATACACAGAGTGACGGGGAAGGGCTTCCGGGCCTGGATGCCGCTGAGCAGGCCAGTGGAGCCTGCCGGTATTCAGTGGTCTTGCAGGGAATAGGGTGCGGACGCGAGGGTCCTGGGTGTCCTGAACGGCGCACTAACCAAGAAAAGAAAGCAGAAGTGCGACGAAGGCCTCTTGGAAAGTGCTCCATGCCTCCGCTTCAGCAGGGCAATAAAGCCACTTTCCTCGAGGCAAGGGCTGACGTTCGGTCTCCAGGTAGGTACAGAGCATAGCAGCAGGAGCTCCCAAGCAGGCCCTGGACGCACCCTGTTTTACGAGAGAGAACTCCTTTTCTTCCCAGAACCATGCCTACCGTGACGAGAGGCCCGTCACAAAGGGTGTCTCTCCGTGTCGTTCAAGGCCCGACCCAGGGAACTTGCAGCCTGGGAAAGACGGCCTGTGCCTTCAGGCCCGCATTGCAAGCCAGACAGGCAGTAAAGGTAACCTGGGGATTCAACAAGCCACACACCACGCAAGGTACACAATGGGCCCTTCCCTGAATCAACGTGTTTACGCAGGGTGTTCTGCCGGGAGCGAACGGCCTCAACCACGGCAGGCTCTCGTTAGGCCTATAAGCGTCTGCCTCTTCCGAAACACCGGAGTGTTGTGTTGCCTGCAGAACTCTGCTTTGGTTGCCGCTGCGGTGCAAGCTGACTTTCTCCGTGAGTAGAGTGACTTTCCAACCGAGGTGCCACAAGGCGTTCTAAGCAGACTTAGTTCCTCAGTGCAGCTGAGAGAAGGTCAGTGTCGAAAACTTCCAGGGCACGGTGGACTGGCTAGAAAGGCGTGCCTGATGCTGTTGGAGTGCCGAGGAATCGTAGCCGTCCCCTTTAAAAGCGCTGGGGGTAGCCCTTGCCTCGGCATACACAGTAGGCCCCTCTCTCAAGGGCCTAGGGTCCTGGGTGTGGCACAGCATGCCCCCAGGGGCCGGGGGTTTTCGCAGGGAAGAGGGTGCACACCCGAAGCGTCTAGGAGTCCTGAAAAGGGCGGCACCGATCAAATAAAGCACTCGAGCGAATAAGACCTCAAAGAGCTCGCTGTGTGCTCCGTTCCTGCAGGGCGACTCAAAGCCTTTCTCGAGGCAGGCCGTCAAGTGGCCGACCCCTCTAGTCCTACAGCCTGACAGGATGAGCGCCCACCACGGAAGCACCCTGATTATATAGAGAAAACTCCTTCTCGTTCCCGAGCCCTGCCTCCAGTGCCTAGAGGCCCGTCAGAAACGGTGTTAATCGGGTAGCTTCAAGGCAGCCGGAATGGAGCTTTCAAAATGGGACTACAGGGCTTCTGCCCTCAGACCCCCGCTTCCAGTCAACACGTAGTGCACCTCCTTGTGCTTTCTAGCAAGTGCACAGGGACACGAGCTACACACTCGCTCCTTCCCTGAATCCACTTTTCTTCGCAGGGTGCTCTGCATGTAGCCAACTCGCTCATCCAAGGAAACCTCTAGGTAGGCTCTATCGGGCCTTAGCCTCTGCTAAAGGCCTGCAGTGTAAGAGGAAGCACTGGACTTTCGTGGCAGCAGGAACGCCAGCTGACTTTCTCCCGTAAGTGTGGTGCCCTCGGCTAAGGGGTCCTCGAAGGCCCGCGAAGCAGACTGTTTTCCTAAGTGCCGCTCAGACATGGGCAATGTAGGCAGAGTTCCTTGACAAGTAGGACGTGAGAGAAGAGTTTCCCTGGAGCTGTTGCAGTGCTGAGGAAAGCTAGCTCTCCCCAGGAGGTGTGCAGTGCGTTGCCCTACACTCGGCATACACAGAGTGACGGGGAAGGGCTTCCGGGCCTGGATGCCGCTGAGCAGGCCAGTGGAGCCTGCCGGTATTCAGTGGTCTTGCAGGGAATAGGGTGCGGACGCGAGGGTCCTGGGTGTCCTGAACGGCGCACTAACCAAGAAAAGAAAGCAGAAGTGCGACGAAGGCCTCTTGGAAAGTGCTGCATGCCTCCGCCTCAGCAGGGCAATAAAGCCACTTTCCTCGAGGCAAGGGCTGACGTTCGGTCTCCAGGTAGGTACAGAGCATAGCAGCAGGAGCTCCCAAGCAGGCCATGGACGCACCCTGTTTTACGAGAGAGAACTCCTTTTCTTCCCAGAACCATGCCTACCGTGACGAGAGGCCCGTCACAAAGGGTGTCTCTCCGTGTCGTTCAAGGCCCGACCCAGGGAACTTGCAGCCTGGGAAAGACGGCCTGTGCCTTCAGGCCCGCATTGCAAGCCAGACAGGCAGTAAAGGTAACCTGGGGATTCAACAAGCCACACACCACGCAAGGTACACAATGGGCCCTTCCCTGAATCAACGTGTTTACGCAGGGTGTTCTGCCGGGAGCGAACGGCCTCAACCACGGCAGGCTCTCGTTAGGCCTATAAGCGTCTGCCTCTTCCGAAACACCGGAGTGTTGTGTTGCCTGCAGAACTCTGCTTTGGCTGCCGCTGCGGTGCAAGCTGACTTTCTCCGTGAGTAGAGTGACTTTCCAACCGAGGTGCCACAAGGCGTTCTAAGCAGACTTAGTTCCTCAGTGCAGCTGAGAGAAGGTCAGTGTCGAAAACTTCCAGGGCACGGTGGACTGGCTAGAAAGGCGTGCCTGATGCTGTTGGAGTGCCGAGGAATCGTAGCCGTCCCCTTTAAAAGCGCTGGGGGTAGCCCTTGCCTGGCATACACAGTAGGCCCCTCTCTCAAGGGCCTAGGGTCCTGAGTGTGGCACAGCATGCCCCCAGGGGCCGGGGGTTTTCGCAGGGAAGAGGGTGCACACCCGAAGCGTCTAGGAGTCCTGAAAAGGGCGGCACCGATCAAATAAAGCACTCGAGCGAATAAGACCTCAAAGAGCTCGCTGTGTGCTCCGTTCCTGCAGGGCGACTCAAAGCCTTTCTCGAGGCAGGCCGTCAAGTGGCCGACCCCTCTAGTCCTACAGCCTGACAGGATGAGCGCCCACCACGGAAGCACCCTGATTATATAGAGAAAACTCCTTCTCGTTCCCGAGCCCTGCCTCCAGTGCCTAGAGGCCCGTCAGAAACGGTGTTAATCGGGTAGCTTCAAGGCAGCAGGAATGGAGCTTTCAAAATGGGACTACAGGGCTTCTGCCCTCAGACCCCCGCTTCCAGTCAACACGTAGTGCACCTCCTTGTGCTTTCTAGCAAGTGCACAGGGACACGAGCTACACACTCGCTCCTTCCCTGAATCCACTTTTCTTCGCAGGGTGTTCTGCATGTAGCCAACTCGCTCATCCAAGGAAACCTCTAGGTAGGCTCTATCGGGCCTTAGCCTCTGCTAAAGGCCTGCAGTGTAAGAGGAAGCACTGGACTTTCGTGGCAGCAGGAACGCCAGCTGACTTTCTCCCGTAAGTGTGGTGCCCTCGGCTAAGGGGTCCTCGAAGGCCCGCGAAGCAGACTGTTTTCCTAAGTGCCGCTCAGACATGGGCAATGTAGGCAGAGTTCCTTGACAAGTAGGACGTGAGAGAAGAGTTTCCCTGGAGCTGTTGCAGTGCTGAGGAAAGCTAGCTCTCCCCAGGAGGTGTGCAGTGCGTTGCCCTACACTCGGCATACACAGAGTGACGGGGAAGGGCTTCCGGGCCTGGATGCCGCTGAGCAGGCCAGTGGAGCCTGCCGGTATTCAGTGGTCTTGCAGGGAATAGGGTGCGGACGCGAGGGTCCTGGGTGTCCTGAACGGCGCACTAACCAAGAAAAGAAAGCAGAAGTGCGACGAAGGCCTCTTGGAAAGTGCTCCATGCCTCCGCTTCAGCAGGGCAATAAAGCCACTTTCCTCGAGGCAAGGGCTGACGTTCGGTCTCCAGGTAGGTACAGAGCATAGCAGCAGGAGCTCCCAAGCAGGCCCTGGACGCACCCTGTTTTACGAGAGAGAACTCCTTTTCTTCCCAGAACCATGCCTACCGTGACGAGAGGCCCGTCACAAAGGGTGTCTCTCCGTGTCGTTCAAGGCCCGACCCAGGGAACTTGCAGCCTGGGAAAGACGGCCTGTGCCTTCAGGCCCGCATTGCAAGCCAGACAGGCAGTAAAGGTAACCTGGGGATTCAACAAGCCACACACCACGCAAGGTACACAATGGGCCCTTCCCTGAATCAACGTGTTTACGCAGGGTGTTCTGCCGGGAGCGAACGGCCTCAACCACGGCAGGCTCTCGTTAGGCCTATAAGCGTCTGCCTCTTCCGAAACACCGGAGTGTTGTGTTGCCTGCAGAACTCTGCTTTGGTTGCCGCTGCGGTGCAAGCTGACTTTCTCCGTGAGTAGAGTGACTTTCCAACCGAGGTGCCACAAGGCGTTCTAAGCAGACTTATAGTTCCTCAGTGCAGCTGAGAGAAGGTCAGTGTCGAAAACTTCCAGGGCACGGTGGACTGGCTAGAAAGGCGTGCCTGATGCTGTTGGAGTGCCGAGGACTCGTAGCCGTCCCCTTTAAAAGCGCTGGGTGTAGCCCTTGCCTCGGCATACACAGTAGGCCCCTCTCTCAAGGGCCTAGGGTCCTGGGTGTGGCACAGCATGCCCCCAGGGGCCGGGGGTTTTCGCAGGGAAGAGGGTGCACACCCGAAGCGTCTAGGAGTCCTGAAAAGGGCGGCACCGATCAAATAAAGCACTCGAGCGAATAAGACCTCAAAGAGCTCGCTGTGTGCTCCGTTCCTGCAGGGCGACTCAAAGCCTTTCTCGAGGCAGGCCGTCAAGTGGCCGACCCCTCTAGTCCTACAGCCTGACAGGATGAGCGCCCACCACGGAAGCACCCTGATTATATAGAGAAAACTCCTTCTCGTTCCCGAGCCCTGCCTCCAGTGCCTAGAGGCCCGTCAGAAACGGTGTTAATCGGGTAGCTTCAAGGCAGCAGGAATGGAGCTTTCAAAATGGGACTACAGGGCTTCTGCCCTCAGACCCCCGCTTCCAGTCAACACGTAGTGCACCTCCTTGTGCTTTCTAGCAAGTGCACAGGGACACGAGCTACACACTCGCTCCTTCCCTGAATCCACTTTTCTTCGCAGGGTGTTCTGCATGTAGCCAACTCGCTCATCCAAGGAAACCTCTAGGTAGGCTCAATCGGGCCTTAGCCTCTGCTAAAGGCCTGCAGTGTAAGAGGAAGCACTGGACTTTCGTGGCAGCAGGAACGCCAGCTGACTTTCTCCCGTAAGTGTGGTGCCCTCGGCTAAGGGGTCCTCGAAGGCCCGCGAAGCAGACTGTTTTCCTAAGTGCCGCTCAGACATGGGCAATGTAGGCAGAGTTCCTTGACAAGTAGGACGTGAGAGAAGAGTTTCCCTGGAGCTGTTGCAGTGCTGAGGAAAGCTAGCTCTCCCCAGGAGGTGTGCAGTGCGTTGCCCTACACTCGGCATACACAGAGTGACGGGGAAGGGCTTCCGGGCCTGGATGCCGCTGAGCAGGCCAGTGGAGCCTGCCGGTATTCAGTGGTCTTGCAGGGAATAGGGTGCGGACGCGAGGGTCCTGGGTGTCCTGAACGGCGCACTAACCAAGAAAAGAAAGCAGAAGTGCGACGAAGGCCTCTTGGAAAGTGCTGCATGCCTCCGCCTCAGCAGGGCAATAAAGCCACTTTCCTCGAGGCAAGGGCTGACGTTCGGTCTCCAGGTAGGTACAGAGCATAGCAGCAGGAGCTCCCAAGCAGGCCATGGACGCACCCTGTTTTACGAGAGAGAACTCCTTTTCTTCCCAGAACCAGGCCTACCGTGACGAGAGGCCCGTCACAAAGGGTGTCTCTCCGTGTCGTTCAAGGCCCGACCCAGGGAACTTGCAGCCTGGGAAAGACGGCCTGTGCCTTCAGGCCCGCATTGCAAGCCAGACAGGCAGTAAAGGTAACCTGGGGATTCAACAAGCCACACACCACGCAAGGTACACAATGGGCCCTTCCCTGAATCAACGTGTTTACGCAGGGTGTTCTGCCGGGAGCGAACGGCCTCAACCACGGCAGGCTCTCGTTAGGCCTATAAGCGTCTGCCTCTTCCGAAACACCGGAGTGTTGTGTTGCCTGCAGAACTCTGCTTTGGTTGCCGCTGCGGTGCAAGCTGACTTTCTCCGTGAGTAGAGTGACTTTCCAACCGAGGTGCCACAAGGCGTTCTAAGCAGACTTAGTTCCTCAGTGCAGCTGAGAGAAGGTCAGTGTCGAAAACTTCCAGGGCACGGTGGACTGGCTAGAAAGGCGTGCCTGATGCTGTTGGAGTGCCGAGGAATCGTAGCCGTCCCCTTTAAAAGCGCTGGGGGTAGCCCTTGCCTCGGCATACACAGTAGGCCCCTCTCTCAAGGGCCTAGGGTCCTGGGTGTGGCACAGCATGCCCCCAGGGGCCGGGGGTTTTCGCAGGGAAGAGGGTGCACACCCGAAGCGTCTAGGAGTCCTGAAAAGGGCGGCACCGATCAAATAAAGCACTCGAGCGAATAAGACCTCAAAGAGCTCGCTGTGTGCTCCGTTCCTGCAGGGCGACTCAAAGCCTTTCTCGAGGCAGGCCGTCAAGTGGCCGACCCCTCTAGTCCTACAGCCTGACAGGATGAGCGCCCACCACGGAAGCACCCTGATTATATAGAGAAAACTCCTTCTCGTTCCCGAGCCCTGCCTCCAGTGCCTAGAGGCCCGTCAGAAACGGTGTTAATCGGGTAGCTTCAAGGCAGCAGGAATGGAGCTTTCAAAATGGGACTACAGGGCTTCTGCCCTCAGACCCCCGCTTCCAGTCAACACGTAGTGCACCTCCTTGTGCTTTCTAGCAAGTGCACAGGGACACGAGCTACACACTCGCTCCTTCCCTGAATCCACTTTTCTTCGCAGGGTGCTCTGCATGTAGCCAACTCGCTCATCCAAGGAAACCTCTAGGTAGGCTCTATCGGGCCTTAGCCTCTGCTAAAGGCCTGCAGTGTAAGAGGAAGCACTGGACTTTCGTGGCAGCAGGAACGCCAGCTGACTTTCTCCCGTAAGTGTGGTGCCCTCGGCTAAGGGGTCCTCGAAGGCCCGCGAAGCAGACTGTTTTCCTAAGTGCCGCTCAGACATGGGCAATGTAGGCAGAGTTCCTTGACAAGTAGGACGTGAGAGAAGAGTTTCCCTGGAGCTGTTGCAGTGCTGAGGAAAGCTAGCTCTCCCCAGGAGGTGTGCAGTGCGTTGCCCTACACTCGGCATACACAGAGTGACGGGGAAGGGCTTCCGGGCCTGGATGCCGCTGAGCAGGCCAGTGGAGCCTGCCGGTATTCAGTGGTCTTGCAGGGAATAGGGTGCGGACGCGAGGGTCCTGGGTGTCCTGAACGGCGCACTAACCAAGAAAAGAAAGCAGAAGTGCGACGAAGGCCTCTTGGAAAGTGCTGCATGCCTCCGCCTCAGCAGGGCAATAAAGCCACTTTCCTCGAGGCAAGGGCTGACGTTCGGTCTCCAGGTAGGTACAGAGCATAGCAGCAGGAGCTCCCAAGCAGGCCCTGGACGCACCCTGTTTTACGAGAGAGAACTCCTTTTCTTCCCAGAACCATGCCTACCGTGACGAGAGGCCCGTCACAAAGGGTGTCTCTCCGTGTCGTTCAAGGCCCGACCCAGGGAACTTGCAGCCTGGGAAAGACGGCCTGTGCCTTCAGGCCCGCATTGCAAGCCAGACAGGCAGTAAAGGTAACCTGGGGATTCAACAAGCCACACACCACGCAAGGTACACAATGGGCCCTTCCCTGAATCAACGTGTTTACGCAGGGTGTTCTGCCGGGAGCGAACGGCCTCAACCACGGCAGGCTCTCGTTAGGCCTATAAGCGTCTGCCTCTTCC